>NW_024070190.1:1166678-1609335 GCF_014754425.2 Oryx dammah | reverse complement strand
CCGCAGCATCCACCATCCTTCATTATAGAACCCTGATTTCCTTTGGGAGAGTCAGCCTACAGCCGTTGTGCATCATCTTGCTGAGGTAAAAAAAATCCAGCTGCCTGTGCTCGTGAAGGCCCACATTGTTTCTTTCTTTCTTTTTCTTTTTAAATTTTTATTACAGTATAGTTGATTTACAATGTTGTGTTAGTTTCTGCTGTACAGTAAAGCGAGTCAGTTATACATATATCCACTCTATCTGAGATTCTTTTCCCATTGAGGTCACTAGAGAGTGTTATGTAGAGTTCCCTGTGCTATATAGTAGGTCCTTATTAGTTATCTGTTTTATATGTAGTGGTGTGTACACGTCAATCCCAATCTCCCAATTTATTCCTTCTTCCTTTCCCCCTCTGGTAATCATAAGTCTGTTTTCTACATCTGTGACTCTATTTCTGTTTTGTAAAAAAGTTCATTTGTATCATTTCTTTAGATTCCACATATAAATGACATCATTTGATATTTGTCTTTCTCTGTCTGATTTTACTTGGTATGATCATCTCTTGGTTCATCCATGTTGCTGCAAATGGCATTATTTTGTTCTTGTAATAACAAATTCCACTTGCTGAGTAATATTCCACTGTAGATACGTACCACATCTTCTTTATCCATTCTTCTCTCAGTGGACGTTTAGGTTGCTTCCAAGTCTTGGCTATTGTAAATAGTCCTGCCATGAACATAGGGGTGCAGGTTGTTTCTTTCCTAGCCAGAAGGTATGCAGTGGCTTCAGCTTAGTCCACAGAAGCCCCTTGCTGGGATTTTGATTTTGAGTGTGTGAAATAGTCAGTGAAGGGGTTGGTGTTCTTTTATCCTAGCAGCAACATCCCTACCACGCTCTCCACTACAAAACCATTCCGACTTTAATTCCTGATTTCTAAGCCCCTGATGCTAAATTGGTTTCTGCCTGTTTCCGATTGGAGGCCTAGTTCTCCAATTTTCCTACATTTATTTCTATAAATTTCATTTCAGTTGGCCAAAATTTATTTCTGTTACCTGTAATCAAAAACCTCAAATAGCACACATGTTGAGAACCATTTACGGAGCTCTTATTATATGTAGGGCCATGTACTTAGGGCTTTGCATCATTATTTAATTTAATCTTCCTGGGACTACCTTGATGGTCCAATAGCTAAGACTTCACAGGGAACTAGATCCTACATGCTGCAACTAAGAGTTTGCATGCTGCAACTAAGGATCAGTGTGCCACAGCTAAGACTCGGCACAGTCAAATAAATAAATTTTAAAAACTAAACTTTCAAAGAGCTGCATATTATTTCTAAGTAACATGAGGAAATTGAGGCTCTGTGAGGCTGGATAGCCTACCCACATTTGTGTAAGGAGCAAGTGACAGAACTGGGTATTGGAATGAAGATGTCTTTGACTCTAAACATTTTAACCTTGATACTATCTGAAAATGGTATAAAAGCGAGCATTGTGTTTTGCACCATGTATTTCTGGGTTAGAAATTTATTATGAACTCCTCTATGTCAGTAATATTCTTGAAAAATATGACTTATGATGACTACCTGATAGTCCATCATTTGAGGTTTCAAAAATTTTTTTGTTATTTATTTGGCTGCATCAAGTGTTAGTTGTGGCAGGCAGGATTCTGTTTGCAGCAAGCAGGCTCTTCGTTGCAATGGGAGAGCTTACTGACATGTCGAATCTTAGTTCCCCCATCAGGGATTGAACCCCATTCCCTGCACTGGAAGGCAGATTCTTCATCACTGGACCACCAGGGAAGTCCCCGTCATTTGGATTCACTAGCACTTACCTAACAAAATTCATATTGGTTGAATTATAAAATGCACTTAGTGAATAGCCTTAAGCTTTACTTTTTGTGTCTGTATCTACCTCAAATGTTCTCCTTAAGATAAGTTCTCAGATGTGAAACTTCTAGGTTTAAAATTCCTGCATAATATTAAGAATTTTGATGCATATAGACAAAATTCCCATCAGAGAAATCTTATCAAATTTTGTTCCCCTAGCAATGTGTTTAGATACCAGTAAAAGGGCTTTTTCAATGGGGAAAAGTGCTGAAAAGATACAAAGAGCTCATAAACTAATGCCCTTCTTATTTTTAAAAACGGAAAAATGCATTTCTAAGTTATATCTACTACAGGGAAATCATAAAGAAATAAAAAAAGAAGTAAGGGTCCAAACTTAAGATATAACTTGAAATGAAATTAGTATTCAAAGTATAGGCATTGGGTTCCTATATAGATGCTTGGAGAAAGGGAATGGGTTTAATTTTGAGGGTTTTTAAAAAAGAGTGAAATCAAAGAGGGAGGCAAGGGGATGATGGTGATGATGATGATGGAGAGGAGAGGGGGGGGTAGACAACCCCACACTGCATCTGTGGTGGTCATAGTAGATGCTTAGATTTTCTTTATTTCTGAGACGCTGCCTCTGCATTCCTGCAAGAGACAAAGGAAAGTCAGGTTTGTCCCCAGGCTTTTGGTAGCCCCTGTGGTTAAGAAGGCAACTGGGCCACCCAGACGTACATATTTGAGGTAATAAATAGAGATCCAAGCGGTATGACTTAAAGGGAACAAAACTCTTCTCCTCACATACAATCCTTTTTCTTCCTGCATAAATACACATTGGTTTCTTTTGTAAGAATGCCTACGTTAAGATGAAAAGCTGACATCTGAAAATTTTATTGCCCACCATGAAAACTCTAGCTATAATTACATCATAAATTTTTATTCTAATCATTTAGCGAGACCTAAGAGAATGAGATATAGGACTGAATTGTTTTCAAAGGGACAGGGGAGCTAGAAAAGTTAAAATTATCATAGTGAGGAAGAGATACCTCTAGGAAGTTTTGGAGACATTTGGGAAACAAGTGGGAGCTTGAGGCTTTGGGGAACCTGGAATGAGGATATGAAGAGCCATCGATAGAAAGGAAGTAGGATGTGCAATAGGGAGAAATAAGAACAAACTCTGCGCTATTTGATAGAGTAGTACAGGTATCCTGTAGCAAATGCAAGCGGTGTGTCAGGGTTTCATGTGAGAAATAAGGCATCCAGCACCTCAGGGTATTCTATTGATTTTAGGATCCAGTTCAATATCTCTGAAAGTGGGATGCATCTTATAATCTGTGGTGTGTCATTTGGCAGCATTTTTTAAAATTAATGGAACATAAAAAATTGTGCATATTAAAATCTATGATGTCTTGAACTTTTGGGTGTGATGTGTGTGTGTGTGTGAGAGAGGGTACTGTTCATAACACGAAATATCTGACTATTTACTCCATTTAAATATTGACTAGTTACTCCATTTACAGTAATAGTTGCTATCCTTATGGTTTTCATTTATTTTTTTCTTGTTTAAAAAGAACCTTAGAGGTTACTGAACCTGATATTCTACTGAAGAGGACATGGCTCTGAGGTATTAGGTGGCTTTGTTCCCCCTCCTCCTCTTCTCTTTTTTCTCCTCCTCCCCCTCCTCTGCTTCCTCCTCTTCCTCTCCCTCCTCCTACTCCTTCTTCTCTCCACTCTGTCTCACACTTTAAATGGCTGTGAGGCATGATGACATGGTGAATTCAGTTGTCCCTCTGAATGAGGAGGGTGCCTCTTGCCTTCTCGGCCATGGAAGGGACACCTATACAGTGTTCTCTCCCTTCACTTGGGGAATCAGTCAGAGATGTGTTTGTTATTTAAGTGTAGCTTTGAGTTCAGGTCAGCCTGGATGAAGCAGACTGGGGAAGCCCCTTCCCCTTCATCAAGCATTGTATTACAAGTCTCTCACCATTATAGCAAAGTTATTCTCTGTACATTATCAGTCAGTCAGTTCAGCTGCTCAGTCATGTCCTACTCTTCACGACCCCACGGACTGCAGCATGCCAGGCTTCCCTGTCCATCACCAAATCCTGGAGCTTACTCAAATGCATGTCCATTGAGTTGGTGATGCCATCCAACCATCTCATCCTCTGTTGTCCCCTTCTCCTCCTGCCTTCAATCTTTCCCAGCATAAGGGTCTTTCCAGTGAGTCAGTTCTTCGCATCAGATGGCCGAAGTATTGGACTTTCAGCTTCAGCATCAGTTCTTCCAATGAATATTCAGGACTGATTTCCTTTAGGATTGACTGGTTTGATCTCCTTGCAGTCCAAGGGACTCTCAAGAGTTTTCTCCAACAGTTCAAAAGCATCAATTCTTTGGTGTTCAGCTTTCTTTATGGTCCGACTCTCACATTCATACACGACTACTGGAAAAACCACAGCTTTGACTAGATGGACCTTTGTCGGCAAATTATGTCTCTGCTTTTTAATATGCTGTCTAGGTTTGTCATAACCTTCTTCCAAGGAGCAAGCGTCTTTTAATTTACTGGCTGCAGTCACCATCTGCAGTGATTTTGGAGCCCAAGAAAACAGTCTGTTACTGTTTTCATTGTTTCCACATCTATTTGCCATGAAGTGATGGGACTGGATGCCATGATCTTAGTTTTCTGAATGTTGAGTTTTAAGCCAGCTTTTTCACTCTTCTCTTTCACTTTCATCAAGAGCCTCTTTAGTTTCTCTTTGCCTTATGCCATAAGGGTGGTGTCATCTGTATATCTGAGGTTAATGATATTTTTCCTGGCAGTCTTGATTCCAGCTTGTGCTTCATCCAGCCCAGCATTTTGCATGATGTACTCTGCATATAAATTAAATAAGCAGGGTGACGATCGATATACAGCCTTGACATACTCCTTTCCCAGTTTGGAACCAGTCCATTGTTCCACGTTCAGTTCTAACTATTGCTTCTTGACCTGCATACAGATTTTTAAGGGGCAGGTAATGTGGTTTGGTATTTCCATCTCTTTAAGAATTTTCCGCACAGTCAAGCCTTTGGTGTGGTCAATAAAGCAGAAGTAGATGTTTTTCTGGAACTCTCTTGCTTTTTTAATGATCCAATGTATGTTGGCAATTTGATCTCTGGTTCCTCTGCCTTTTCTAAAACCAGCTTGAACATCTGGAAGTTCTTGGTTCACATATTGTTGAAGCCTCACTTGGAGAATTTTGAGCATTGCTTTACTAGTGTGTGAGATGAGTGCAATTGTGTGGTAGTTGGAATATTCTTTGGCATTGCCTTTCTTTGGGATTGGAGTGAAAACTGCCCTTTTCCAGTCCTGTGGCCACTGGTGAGTTTTCCAAATTTGCTGGCATATTGAGTGCAGCACTTTCACAGCATCATCTTTTAGGATTTGAAATAGCTCAGCTGGAATTCTATCACTCAAGCTATAAATTATAGCTTTTAATATTAATTCATGATAAATGTGTGATTTTGAGTTGTTACTCTCCCAAGAGTGTTTTGTATTCTTCACTTCAGTTTATTTTTGCAAAGTGTAATGGCCCTTCTTATATTGAAAGAAGTTCAGTGAAGTCATTTCATGAAGCACATTGAAGAGGAGGAGAGGAGAAATGTCCTTCCATCCCCTTTCTCTCCTACTTTCATTTTTAGTTAAGGCGGATCCTAAACATTTCCCCTGGTTCTGAATGCCCTCTTAGTGACCCTCCCAGTGTTGTATACATGATGATTGGGTCCTTATCTTCCCAAAGACTCCTCCCATTCTATACCTTTGAAAGCAGGGAATCTTTCTGTTTCTTCTTTCCTACCTACTTTGCTTCCTTCCTTTCTTTCTTCTCATTCTTTCTTTCTTTTTTTCCCCTCTTTTACTACCACCTCTTTTCTTTCTGCTGATAGTAATGCCTTGACACTCCAGTCAAACTCCATTTCAGATATTTCCACCTTGGACAACTCTCTTCCACTTCTCAAATCCTCTTTAGTTCTGTCTCTCTTCCCACATTTGTATAATAAAATGTACTCTTCTTGTGAATCCTCAAATGACTATGATCATAAATCTGAAGTATAGGAGGCAACAATATCCAGGAAAAGGAAGCTGTAAAGATTCTTGTCTTTTTATTGCTTTTATTCAGATTATAAAAATAATACAGGGTGGCTTAAAAAATTTGAAGGATATAAAAATGTATGAAAGGGAGAGAGTCTCATATAACCTTGCCTTGAAGAGGCAACCACTGATAACAGTTTGGGGCACATTGGTTCTGTTTTTTTTTTTTTTTTCCTAATTTTAAAGTATATTTAGGCATAATGGAGAAGAGTTGGTTTCCTGAAACTCTTAAAAGCCTTTGAAAATACCCAGACTCGCTCTTTGGAATTTGCCTTAAACCTCCAATAAAATCTGGTCTTCCTCAAACTGAACATTCAAAATACATAAAAAGAATTCTTAATTTATTATTTTGTTTAATAACTACCATTGCTAAAGTATTGTATTGCACTATTTTCTTAATAAACAAAGTGGGGTTCAGATTCATGATGGGTAAAACAGGCCTAATCTTGAAACTTGGCAACCACTAAAATATTATTTCTGTAAGAAAATGTGTACTGACAAACTTTGGGAAGATAAGTTGGGAACAGCGAGTATTTACTTCCAAGTGAATGAAGCCTTTGGTCAGAAGCTTGCTAAAAAGGACCAGACTTGGACCAAATTTCACTTCATTAGGTGGTAAAGAAAACCTGTCTTAGGATCCAGCTCTGGCTTAGATGATAAAACCTTGGGCAAGTCATTGAACTTTGGTTGCTTGGATCTCACTGTTAATAGGTAATATTGTAGCAGATACCATCTGTATGCACGAGCATGACACTGTGCCTGCCAGGAAGGCAATGAACAATGCCTTGAGAACGGCAAAGTGGGACTGTTTTGTTTTCAAAAAAAGTTCAGTGGAGTTATTTTGTGTGCGTGCGTGCTCAGTCGTGTCCAAGTTATTTTAGAGGAAAAAAAAGTTGACTTTAGGCCTGAAACTAGCAAAGGGCAGCAAATTAAGAACAGCTGAGTCAAACAGGCAGTGAAAGTGAAAACCGGGGAACCGAGGCTATTCCAAGACTTTTCAAAGGCAGCAGGGTCTGCATTCTTATGCTCCCCTCTGTACATTGCTCTCTCATAATTTTGACTTCAGGGTGATGGCTCTGGCTATGAGCTTGACTTTGAGCCATGTTTTAATGTCTTGAAACTTGTCTTCCCCAGTTTTTCAGTGTCCCCATGTCAAATTCTTAGAATGGAAAGATGTGATTGGCCCAGATTATGTCAAATGTCCTTCATCCTCCGATAAGCTGTAATTGGAGATTCAGTTGGGGTGGCGGGTTGGGACCAGATTCTCTTAGAAAAAGCTGTGCAGTAGTGGCTGCCATCTTTGACATGAGGGGGAAAAGTGGGGCTTTGTAACTTCTAAATTAACGACTTTTATTTCAACTTAATTCAGTTAAAAAAATACTCAAACCTCTTCAGTTCTAAAGACACACTTTTTCATAAGTTAATGTATTTAATATCTAGTCACGGCTCAAAATCACTGTTCATGTCATGAGGTATTATGTAGTATTTCTTCTTCTTTCTCCCCCATAGCCAAAAACTATCATTAAACTGGTGAGGTTTTTTTTTTAAACTGAGGAAATACTGCATATATTATCCACAGGGCATCCATTGCTTTCTGTAGAGGACATAATAAAGTTGCTACTACATATGGTTGGAAGATAGGAAAATATTACAGTGTCTTCTTTCCACCACATCTTAAATCCTGCATGGAAAGAAAAGGGAGGCTGTTTTCCTCTTTGCTGTAAGAGATGAAGTCCATTAAAGATTCTGAGGTGGTCTCAGGATTTATAGCCCTGAGAAGCAAACATTTATTTTAGAGAATAATAACTATCAGTGCTGACTGAGCAGGAAGCCGACGCTAGAGCACGTGTGGGCACAAAATGTAGCTTTGTATGCAACCAAATTCCAGGCAATTGCCTCGTCTAATTCAGGCAGATTTTTTTTTTTTTTAAATGCTTCCTTTGGAACTGAAGTTCTTTCTACTTGGTTTCAACCCAAAGGTGAGCATTTTTTTTGAGAAGGTTAAATCTTTTCAGATGTTTTTGAGGTGTACAAAGAGGAAAAGCTAAACCATCTTCTATTATGCATGCTTCTCGCTTCCATTACCCAAATGGGTTTGAACTTTACTATTTTTATTCTGAGAGTCCCATGATCTGCTCAAAAAGTAGCTTATGGAAAAAAAAAATTCTTCTCAAATCAGTCCTGAAAATAGCAACTTTAATATTTGCTTAGACAAGTAAACTTTTGAAACTGTGAGAGGTACATATCAGGCCTATATATAGAAACTCATCAACTGGAAAACTGGCAGATAGAATCTGTTAAAATCCAGAAAAAAAACTTGAATCAAGTCTTAAAAAATAACCTTGAAAGCATCCATAAATTGGGAAAATGGAGCCTTCAAATGAATTACTGAGACTGCCTGTATAGTGGATCAGCTTTGATGCTCATTGGCTGTGTGTGATTGGTTAAATTGCTTCCCCTTTCTGTGCTTTAGGTTTCTCATTTATAAAAGTGTCATCATAAAAGAACTTATTTCAAAAGACTGTTGTGAGCAGTAAGTCAGATAATAAACCCAAAGCACATAGAACAGTGAGTGGCACATTATAAGCAATCAATAAATGTTTTCTCTTCATTACATGGAGACCACCTTAAGATAGCTACAAATACCATTTAATTAAGAAACCAAGGGACTTTACTGGTGATTCAGTAGTTAAGACTCCGAGCTTCCGCCCCCCCCTGCCCCATATACTTCTTGCAGATTTTAATTCCCAAGGATAGGTTTTCTTCAAGTCAGAGCATACTTACAAATATGTTTATTTCACCATTTAAAAGCAGATGGAAAATAAATTTCAAAGGTAGATAGTATGGTGTGGGTTCCATCCCTGATCAGAAAACTAGATCCCATATTTTGCATGGTGTGGCAAAATAAATTCTTACTATAGTCCTATAAAGTAAAAAAAAATAAAAAAGAAAACATTGCCATTTTAGTGATTACTTGGTGTTTCAACTCATTATTTTCAAACTCAGTGGAAATTTTTTTCTTAGTTCAGTTCAGTTCAGTCACTCAGTCGTGTCCGACTCTTTGCGATCCCATGAATCGCAGCACGCCAGGCCTCCCTGTCCATTACCAACTCCCAGAGTTCACTCAGACTCCCGTCCTTCAAGTCGGTGATGCCATCCAGCCATCTCATCCTCTGGCATCCCCTTCTCCTCCTGCCCCTAATCCCTCCCAGCATCAAAGTCTTTTCCAATGAGTCAACTCTTCGCATGAGGTGGCCAAAGTACTGAAGTTTCAGCTTTAGCATCATTCCTTCCAAAGAAATCCCAGGGCTGATCTCCTTCAGAATGAACTGGTTGGATCTCCTTGCAGTCCAAGGGACTCTCAAGAGTCTTCTCCAACACCACAGTTCAAAAGCATCAATTCTTTGGCACTCAGCCTTCTTCACAGTCCAACTCTCACATCCATACATGACCACTGGAAAAATCATAGCCTTGACTACACGGACCTTTGTTGGCAAAGTAATGTCTCTGCTTTTGAATATGCTATCTAGGTTGGTCATAACTTTTCTTCCAAGGAGTGAGCGTCTTTTAATTTCATGGCTGCAGTCACCATCTGCAGTGATTTTGGAGCCCCCAAAAATAAAATCTGACACTGTTTCCACTGTTTCCCCGTCTATTTCCCTTGAAGTGATGGGACCAGATGCCATGATCTTCGTTTTCTGAAGGTTGAGCTTTAAGCCAACTTTTTCACTCTCTGCTTTCACCTTCATCAAGAGGCTTTTTAGTTGCTCTTCACTTTCTGCCATAAGGGTGGTGTCATCTGCATATCTGAGGTTATTGATATTTCTCCATACATGCTATTCCTTTAAAATCTGGATTGTAAATGGTGAGGGAATAAGAGGTTGTATATATATATATATATATATATATATACACTGAAGATAACAATTAAGAGTGACTATCTCTGGGTGAAAAATACTATAAATTAAAAAATATTAGACCACATTGTAAAGCAATTATCCACCAATTAAGAATAAATTTTAAAAATATTGTGCATCTTCCTACCAGAGAGAGTTTAAAGTTGAATTAAAATTTAAGTTGAATTACATTTTTCTCCCGAGATGAAACAAAAACAAAAACAAATCTCAGGATATCAATCAAGAAAGTAGCTCCCTAGTCTATTTTATAACTTGTACAAAGGTTAGCTTTAGGTTGCTTGGTATTTAAAGTCCTAAAAGTAATATCCCAAAGCCAGTCCATTCATTCTGTTAAATATGTGACTACACCGTTTCATGGAATGAAATATATGATACTAACACTTGTACCTCAATTTTTAAGTAATGAATTTGGATCTATCCATAAAGATCATAAAACTGAAAGTAAAAGAAACTGCTTTTTTAAAATCAGCTAAATTCATTTGTCTGGGAAGCTGTTTACCCAATACATGATTTCTGGTCTGGTTCACCCATTTTTCTGTTTTTGGCATCTATGGAACCCTTTATTGTATACCACATAATTACAACCATTCCCAGCTAGCCAACACATATTATTTATGCTGAAGGAAAATAGATACCTTGGCTTTTGAGTCATAAATGTAACAAGGGTTTTTGTTACATTTAAGAGATTTAACCCAAAAGTTTCATCCTTCGTTTTCTTAGGCTTGATACTATTTCTAATCACTCATTTCAGGATTATAAAATTTGAGACATCATCTACCTTCTTAAGTTTAAAATGGTTTATTAAGAATATTCAGCATAAGAAATTTCATTTTAAAGTTTCTGAAATTATAACGTATCATGGGCATTTAATTATTTTAAAAGCTATATATTTTAATGTGCTTAGTCATTCCATCATGTCTGACTCTTTGCAACTCCATGGACTGTAGCCTGCCAGGCTCCCTCTGCCCATGGGGATTCTCCAGGCAAGAATACTGGAGTGGGCTGGCATGCCCTCTTTCATGGGATCTTCCCAACCCAGGGATCGAACCCAGGTCTCCCAAACTGCAGGCAGATTCTTTATTGTCTGAGCCACCAGAGAAGCCATATGTTTTACAATATTATTTGGCTAAATGATGTATAGTTTAGAAATATAATGTTTCAATTAAGAGATACTATCTACCTTTGAAATTTATTTTCTATCTGCTTTTAAATGGTGAAATAAACATATTTGTAAGTATGCTCTGACTTGAAGAAAACCTATCCTTGGGAATTAAAATCTGCAAGAAGTATATGGGGGGGGGCAGCGCTGATTATTCAAAAGAGATGCCCACAAACCATGAATTTCTTGATAGAGAAGAGGGAGGTGTTTGCAAGTTGTGAAATAGAAAGAGGGAAGAAAACGTGAACCTTAAGTGTTAAATATCCATAGACAAGTAAAAAGGTACCTGAAATTATAATTCCTCGGAAAGGCACAATGATAAATATTCAATTCATAAAAAAACTAGTCTACAGCACAAATTTCAGGAACATGTCATCTACAGTGGGAAATCTGTCCTTCACTTATTATACATGGAACAGAGTGTCTCCCTTGTTTCAAGGCACTCCATGAAATGGTCACTGATGATAAATGTGGAGCCAGCTTAACAAATAAAAATTAAAAAATCAGGAATCCATTAGCAACATACAAAATAAATATATTAAATCATTGAAAAACTGGTGATGGCATCAGTGATACCCCACACTGAATGGTTCTTAGGCAAAGCTAACACTGGGGTGGTGGGGTGTGGATGGGCTCAGAGGGCCTGCTGGAAGCCAACAGAGTCTACTAATTCTACGAGTCATCTTTTGTTTTTCCAGAGACATATCCAGTGTCAGGAGAGCACCTCCAAATGTGCAGTCTAGTGAGCAGCATGGAATTTTTACTATGCAGAGTGAATGCTCATACTCAGAATCTGCCCCGTTTCCAATGGTAAAATCTATCTGCATTTGGCAGGTTGCATGTTAAAAAAATTTTTTTTGAAGTCACCTAATGGAATTCATCATGAGAAACGCTGGACTGGAAGAAACACAAGCTGGAATCAAGATTGCCGGGAGAAATATCAATAACCTCAGATATGCAGATGACACCACCCTTATGGCAGAAAGTGAAGAGCAACTAAAAAGCCTCTTGATGAAGGTGAAAGCAGAGAGTGAAAAAGTTGGCTTAAAGCTCAACCTTCAGAAAACGAAGATCATGGCATCTGGTCCCATCACTTCATGAGAAATAGGTGAGGAAACAGTGGAAACAGTGTCAGACTTTATTTTGGAGGGCTCCAAAATCACTGCAAATGGTGACTGCAGCCATGAAATTAAAAGACGCTTACTCCTTGGAAGGAAAGCTATGATCAACCTAGATAGCATATTCAAAAGCAGAGACATTACTTTGCCAACAAAGGTCCGTCTAGTCAAGGCTATGGTTTTTCCAGTAGTCGTGTATGGATGTGAGAGTTGGACTGTGAAGAAGGCTGAGCACAGAAGGATTGATGCTTTTGAACTGTGGTGTTGGAGAAGACTCTTGAGAGTCCCTTGGACTGCAAGAAGATCCAACCAGTCCATTCTGAAGGAGATCAGCCCTGGGATTTCTTTGGAAGGACTGATGCTAAAGCTGAAACTTCAGTACTTTGGCCACCTCGTGTGAAGAGCTGACTCATTGGAAAAGACTCTGATGCTGGGAGGGATTGGGGGCAGGAGGAGAAGGGGATGCGAGAGGATGAGATGGCTGGGTGGCAACACCAACTCGATGGACGTGAGTCTGAGTGAACTCCGGGAGTTGGTGATGGACAAGGAGCCCTGGCGAGCTGCGATTCATGGGATCGCAAAGAGTCAGACACGACTGAACGACTGAACTGAACTGAAATGGAATTCCAGCTGAGCTATCTCAAATCCTGAAAGATGATGCTGTCAAAGTGCTGCACTCAATATGCAGCAAATTTGGAAAACTCACCAGTGGCCACAGGACTGGAAAAGGTCAGTTTTCATTCCAATCCTAAAGAAAGGCAATGCAAAAGAATGATCAAACTACTGCACAATTGCACTCATCTCACATGCTAGTAAAGTAATGCTCAAAATTCTCCAAGCCAGGCTTCAGCAATACGTGAACCATGAACTTCCAGATGTTCAAGCTGGTTTTAGAAAAGGCAGAGGAACCAGAGATCAAATTGCCAACATCCACTCGATCATGGAAAAAGCAAGAGAGTTCCAGAAAAACATCTTTTTCTGCTTTATTGACTATGCCAAAGCCTTTGACTGTGTGGATCACAATAAACTGTGGAAAATTCTGAAAGAGATGAGAATACCAGACCACCTGACCTGCCTCTTGAGAAACCTATATGCAGGTCAGGAAGCAACAGTTAGAACTGGACATGGAACAACAGACTGGTTCCAAATAGGAAAAGGAGTACATCAAGGCTGTATATTGTCACCCTGCTTATTTAACTTCTATGCAGAGTACATCATGAGAAACCTTGGGCTGGAAGAAGCACACGCTGAAATCAAGATTGCCGGGAGAAATATGAATAACCTCAGATACGCAGATGACACCACCCTTATGGCAGAAAGTGAAGAGGAACTAAAAAGCCTCTTGATGAAAGTGAAAGTGGAGAGTGAAAAAGTTGGCTTAAAGCTCAACATTCAGAAAACGAAGATCATGGCATCTGGTCCCATCACTTCATGCCAAATAGATGGGGAAAGAGTGGAAACAGTGTCAGACTTTATTTTGGGGGGCTCCAAAATCACTGCAGATGGTGACTGCAGCCATGAAATTAAAAAACACTTACTCCTTGGAAGAAAAGTTATGACCAACCTAGATAGCATATTCAAAAGCAGAGACATTACTTTGCCAACAAAGGTCCGTGTAGTCAAGGCTATGATTTTTCCAGTGGTCATGTATGGATGTGAGAGTTGGACTGTGAAGAAGGCTGAGTGCCAAAGAATTGATGCTTTTGAAGTGTGGTGTTGGAGAAGACTCTTGAGAGTCCCTTGGACTGCAAGGAGATCCAACCAGTCCATTCTGAAGGAGATCAGCCCTGGGATTTCTTTGGAAGGAATGATGCTAAAGCTGAAACTTCAGTACTTTGGCCACCTCATGCGAAGAGTTGACTCATTGGAAAAGACTCTGATGCTGGGAGGGATTGGGGGCAGGGGGGGAAGGGGATGCGAGAGGATGAGATGGCTGGATGGGAGGCCTGGCGTGCTGCGATTCATGGGATCGCAAAGAGTCAGACATGACTGAGCGACTGAACTGAACTGAATGTAATACCATCAGTATTGTTCTGAAAGCAACTTTTTAAACTAACAGTGTATATCATAGACATGTTTCCATGTCAGTCTTCAGAAGTTCTGGCATTTCTTATTTATGTAAAGGTTCCAGCAAGTCCAAGAGACTTGATGACTTTGGAGGCATCCATTTACTGTAGACTTGCCAAAGACATTGCCATTGAGATGTTTTCAAAACAGTTTTATGAGAATTGGACATGAATAAGTGGGAGCTGGACTATTACATTGTCGTTGTTGTTGTTTAGTTGCTGAGTTGTGTCTGACTCTCTGTGACTCCATGGACTGTAGCCCACCAGGCTCCTCTGTCCACAGGATTTCCCAGACAAGAATACAGGAGTGGGTTGCCATTTCCTTCTCCAGGGAATCTTCCCAACCCAGGGACTGAACCCACATCTGCTTGGCAAGCAGATTCTTTACCACTGAGCCACCTGGGGATGTCCGAGAATGGATTGTACTAATAGATTGATGTGTGACAATGTTTAATGTCCTGTTTGAGGATTCCTTTGATGTGGCACTAAACACCTGTTTTAGCTGGTAAAGAAGTACTTGGCTAAAGATAAATGGGACCCCTATTTGCAGTTACAGTCTGTTGGAGGGGAACCAGATATCCTTGTTTCCTTATCTGTGAATGATATATTAACCAAACAAGACATCAGATTCCAGTCAAGAAAACAAAAAAAAAACAAGTTATTTTTAACAAAGGTAATTTTTTTGACCATCTTATTCAATAGGTATATTCCTTGTTGACAGTCTACTGGAGCACTCCACTAATAATTTTTCATACATTTTACATTTAATCATCATGACAATTCTGTAACCTAAAGTATTCTTCCTATTTATTTATTTGAGTTTCAGGTATACCACGTAGTGATTCAATATTTTTATAGATTATACTCCATTTAAAGGTATTATAAAATATTGCTTAAATTCTCTGTGCTGTACAATGTATCCTTGTAGCTGACTTATTTTATACATAGTCATTTGTACCTCTTAATCTCCTTCATCTGTCCTGCCCTTCCTAGCTTCCCTCTCCCCCTAGTCCTCCCTGGAACCACAGAGGCTACCCAGGGAGTCACTGGGCTAGTGCTGGCTGGTAGATGGTTCCACTGGTAGGTGGTTCCACTGGTAGGTGGAACTTCATCCTCTTCTCCTGGCTACCATGCTGGGGTCCAGGTGATGGTGTTCCCTCTGGTGAACAGGACTGTGCTCTAGAGTGGGTGTGGGCTCAGGGAGATCTGAAAGCAGCCAGCCCACTGGGGGATGGCGTGTGTCCCTGCACGGCTAATTGCTTGGCCTGGGGCGTCCCAGTCCTAGGAGGACAGACTGGTGAGTGGGGCTGGGTCCTGGTGCTATAAGCTAGAGGGAGGATTCCAGAATGAATTGAGCCAGCACTACTGTCCATGTGGCAGAAGGAGATCCTCAAAATGGCTAATGCCAGTATCTGTGTCTCCAGGGTGAGTTCCAGTTGCTTCCTGCTTCTCTGGGAGGCTCTCCAAGATCAGCAGGTAGGTCTGACTCAGGCTCCTTTCAAATGTCCTGGAGCATGTGAATTTTCTATGCGTCCTTTAAGAATGAAGTCTCTATTTCCCACAGCCCTCTGGCTCTCCCCAAAGTAAGCCCCGCTGGCCTTCAAATTCAGATGTTCTAGGGGCTCATCTCGGAGAAGGCGATGGCACCCCACTCCAGTACTCTTGCCTGGAAAATCCCCTGGACAGAGGAGCCTGGTAGGCTGCGGTTCATGGGGTCGCGAAGAGTCGGACACGACTGAGCAACTGAGCAACTTCCCTTTCACTTTTCACTTTCATGCATTGGAGAAGGAAATGGCAGCCCACTCCAGTGTTCTTGCCTGGAGAATCCCAGGGATGGGGGAGCCCGGTGGGCTGCCGTCTATGTGGTCACACAGAGTCGGACACAACTGAAGTGACTCAGCAGGGACTCATCTGGGTACTGGACCCCTGGGCTGGGGAGTCCAAAGTGAAGCTCAGATTCCTCACTCTTTGGGGAGAACCTCTGCAGTTATAATTATCCTCCCATTTGTGGATCATCTGGGGATATGGGTCTTGACTATATCATGTCTACTAGTGATCTTGCTGTGGTTCCTTCTTCATGCCTTTAGATGTATAAGATCTCTTCTGTTCTTTGCCAGCATTTCTCATCAGTAGTTGCCATGTAAAGAGTTGTAATTTTGTTATGCCTGTGATAAGAAATGAGCTCAGGATTTTCCTATTCCACTATCTTGGCCATCATTCTAAAAGAGAAAATTTAATCAAGGAAATCTGTCAAATAGTATTGGATATGGGCTAAAAGGGAACATTGAGATAATTGAGATAAATACTTTTGTGGAGTAATTGCGACCCCCATGGCTGGAGAACTAAAGGGAAAGTTAGATGTGCAAAATCCGTGAGCTTGGAGAGGCCCTGAAAAGCTGGGGATACAACCTCCACAGATGGGGTGGCACCAGCTCTTACTGGCATCTGTGAGGATGAGGCAGGCTTGAGCAGTCCTGGGAGAAGCTCGAAACTGGAAATAACCTGTGCTGCTGCAGCCAAAGGACATTCCTGGGACAGTAATGACAGGGACAGGTGGCACAGGGATGGAGCAAATCCCTTCTTCCTCCTACAGCTTTATTGTCTCCCTCTATTGTTTCCATTTGCAGAGCTTAACAGAAAAGTGCTGTACTCAGTATGCCAAAAAATTTGGAAAACTCAGCAGTGGCCACAGGACTGGAAAACATCAGTTTTCATTCCAATCCCAAAGAAAGGCAGTGCCAAAGAATGTTCAAACTACTGGATAATTGCACTCATTTCACAAGCTAGAAAGGTAATGCTCAAAATCCTTCAAGCTAGGCTTCAGCAGTACATGAACCAAGAACTTCCATATGTACAAGCTGGGTTTAGAAAAGGAAGAGGAACCAGAGATCAAATTGCCACATACGTTGGATCATTGAAAAAGCAAGAAAATTCCAGAAAAATGTCTACTTATTTATTGACTATGCTAGAGCCTTTGACTGTGTGGATCACAACAGACTGTGGAAAATTCTTGAAGAGATAAGTATTTCAGACTACCTAACCTGCCTCCTGAGAAATCTGTATGCAGGTCAAGAAGCAACAGTTAGAACTGGACAAGAACAACGGACTGGTTCCAAACTGGGAAAGGAGTATGTCATGGCTGTATATTGTCACCCTGCTTATTTAACTTACATGCAGAGTACATCATGCAAAATGCTGGGCTGGATGAAGCACAAGCTGGAATCAAGATTTCCAGGAAAAATATCAACAACCTCAGATGATACCACTCTAATGACAGAAAGCAAAGAACTGAGGAGCCTCTTGAGGAGGGTATAAGAGGAGAGTGAAAAGCTGGCTTAAAGCTCAACATTCAGAAAACTAAGATCATGGCGCCTGGTCCCATCCCTTCATGGCAAATAGATGGGGGAGAAGTGGAAATGGTGGCAGATTTTATTTTCTTGGGCTCCAAAATCACTGTGGACAGTGACTGTAGCCATGAAATTAAAAGACACTTGCTCCTTGGAAGAAAAGTTGTGACAAACCTAGACAGCATATTAAAAAGCAGAGATACCACTTTACCTACAAAGGTCCATATTGTCAAAGCTATAGTTTTTCCAGTAGTCATGTAACATATGTGCGGGTTGCACCATAAAGAAGGTTGGATGCTGAAGATGCTTTCCAACTGTGGTGCTGGAGGAGACTCTTGAGAGTCTGTTGGACTGCAAGGAGGTCAAACCAGTCAATTCTAAAGGAAATCAACCCTTGAACATTCATTGGAAGGACTGATTCTGAAGCTGAAGCTTCAAAACTTTGGCCACCTGATGCGAAAAGACCCTGATGCTGGTCAAGACTGAAGGCAGGAGGAGAAGGGGGCGACATAAGATGAGATGATTAGATGGCATTACTGACTTAATGGTCACGAATTTGAGCAAAATCCAGGAAACAGTGGAGGACAGAGCAGCCTGGCGTCTGCAGTCCATAGCAAAGGGTTGGACAAGACTTAGCTACTGAACAACAGCAAAAGAAAATACTCTCACAGAAGAGAAATGGCATTTGCAGCGCCCCAGTCCCAGCATTGTGGAGCATGTGTTGGGTTGGTCAAAAATTTTGTTTTGGTTTTCCATTACATCTTAGTGAAAAGCCTGAATGAACTTTTTAGCTAACCCAATTTATATAAAAGTGTGAGTTTGCAGCTGACAGGTGCTTAATCCCTGGCAGAGTGAGCTGGATATTCCTGTTTCTCTGATTATGAATTATTAACCCATAACCACAAACAAAGAAGCCTATGAAAAAGACAAGTTGTCTAACTAAAGCCTGCTGCTGCTGCTGCTGCTGCTAAGTCGCTTCAGTTGTGTCCTGGTAATTGAGTGCTCCATTAATCTATGTTTAGTAAGAAAATCTGATTAATTTTGTCAACAAATAAGCAATGGTTTCCAAAATTATCTTAAGAAACTTTCTGAGAGAAAAACTTAAAATTGAAGAACTTCATATATCAATTTAATATTTGAAAAGAGATTTGGGGGAAATGTTGGCATTATTCACCTGAGAATTTGAACACTTAACCCAACTCTGCATTCTACCTGACATATTTAGAACCAGCGTCAGACTTGTAGTAAATAGTTGTAGAGTATAAATAGACACCATATAACAAGGGCTAGTCCTTCTTTTCTACTTCTGTTATTTAATCCCTTCCTTGAAGTAGCTCTCCTTTTGAGTTTTTGTTTTATTTTGGCCACACATGGGCAGCATGTGGGATCCTAGCTCCCCCATCAGGGATCGAACCCTAGCCCCCTTCACTGCAAGTGCAGAGTCTTAACAACTGGACTTCCAGGGAAAACCCCTTGAGGTAGCTCTCCTTTTACAGTCCATGAAAACAATCATGTAAAAACCATGTATATATGTCAAAACAGCCAGTCACTTAAGGAAAAAGGCAGGAGAGAAATCACTTTGGTTCTGCTTGAGCAGAACTCCTGATTATTTTATCATTTCCACTTTTTCTTCAGTTTTGTTGGGAAGCAGAACATTAATTTATTTGCTTTATTTAGTACCTCCACTGTGTTAACTTTGTTTAGTGCTAGGGATATAAGGAGATTGAACCTGCTCTTAAGGGACTTAATGATCTAATAAATAAAGATGGCTGTTGTCAGCCTGCTTATTTAACTTATATGTAGAGTACATCATGAGAAATGCTGGACTGGAAGAAACACAAGCTGGAATCAAGATTGCTGGGAGAAATATCAATAACCTCAGATATGCAGATGACACCACCCTTATGGCAGAAAGTGAAGAGGAACTAAAAAGCCTCTTGATGAAAGTGAAAGAGGAGAGTGAAAAAGTTGGCTTAAAGCTCAACCTTCAGAAAACGAAGATCATGGCATCCGGTCCCATCAGTTCATGGGAAATAGATGGGGAAACAGTGGAAAAAATGTCAGACTTTATTTTTTTGGGCTCCAAAATTACTGCAGATGGTGACTGCAGCCATGAAATTAAAAGACGCTTACTCCTTGGAAGAAAAGTTATGACCAACCTAGACAGCATATTCAAAAGCAGAGGCATTACTTTGCCGACTAAGGTCCTCTAGTCAAGGCTATGGTTTTTCCTGTGGTCATGTATGGATGTGAGAGTTGGACTGTGAAGAAGGCTGAGCGCCAAAGAATTGATGCTTTTGAAGTGTGGTGTTGGAGAAGACTCTTGAGAGTCCCTTGGACTGCAAGGAGATCCAACCAGTCCATTCTGAAGGAGATCAGCCCTGGGATTTCTTTGGAAGGAATGATGCTAAAGCTGAAGCTCCAATACTTTGGCCACCTCATGCGAAGAGTTGACTCATTGGAAAAGACTCTGATGCTGGGAGGGATTGGGGACAGGAGGAGAAAGGGACGACAGAGGATGAGATGGCTGGATGGCATCATGGACTCGATGGACGTGAGTCTGAGTGAACTCCGGGAGATGGTGATGGACAGGGAGGCCTGGCGTGCTGCGATTCATGGGGTCGCAAAGAGACTGAGCGACTGAACTGAACTGATGTATGCGGTGACTGAATTGTCAGATATCATGACAGAATCAGGGCTTCCCTGGTAGCTCAGCTGGTAAAGAATCCACCTGCAATGTGGGAGACCCTGATTCGATTCCTGGGGTGGGAAGATCCCCTGGAGAAGGGGTAGGCTACCCTCTCCAGTATTCTTGGGTTTCCCTGGTAGCTCAGTCAGTAAAGAATCCACCTGGAATGCGGGAGACCTGGGTTTGATCCCTGGGTTAGGAAGATGCCCTGGAGGAGGGCATGGCAACCCACTCCAGTATTCTTGCCTGGAGAATCCCCATGGACAGAGGAGCCTGGTGGGTTACAGTTCATGGGGTGACAGAGTTGGACACGACTAAAGCGACTTACCATGCACACATGCTCATGGGAGAATCAGGTAGACAGTGCCTTGAAGACACTTAGAGGAGTGGTCAGTTCTGCCTTTGGGATGGTGATAGACAGGAAAGTCTCCCCTGAGGAAGTGACATTTGAGTCTCAAAAATGTGAATATGGAGATCAATCATGCGGACAGTGAACATAGGTAAATAACCTCCATTGATTCTTCTTTCCACCTTCTGCCTTTTCTGTGTTTGTGTGTCAGATATTATATGTGGAAATGTCAGAGATGTTGTACCAACGGAAGAGTGAAAGTAAGTAACCGCAGTGGTAACAGGGCCAAAAGAAAGAAGAAAGAATTAAAAAATATACCGATCTTTGCCAGGAAGAGCAAGTGTGTGTGTGTGTTTAATTGTTGGTTTGACCTTGAGCTTTTTTAATACACTGTTTCCACTTCTGTCTAGCTAATCCTTTGCTCCCTTTAAATGTTGTTTTAGACATTTTGCCTTTGGCCTCATAAAATACAAATTATACTATGCAAAAGCAATTTTAATATAGGAATTAAATACAGATTCCATTTGTTTTTACAAAGTATGGCCTATGATCAAGGAATATTGAGCAGCATAACTGATGGTAGAATTTAGCTTGGAGTTAAAATATGGCAGTAACTGAAACGTATTTGAGGGAGGAATTCAATCACAAATATGTGGGTTTGGATGGTTTGGATTTTTGAATAATGTATTTGGACATGGGTTGAAGGATGGGTCTGGGAATATTTTTGGTTGAATTTCAAGAGGAAAAAATATCATCTAAGTGTTTTATTTCTCTTTTATAAAAAAAAGAATATGTAACTGGATACCTTATTACTTCAATGAAAGGTATATTGCAGGAATTGACTATATTCCCCTGTCATTTGTGTTCCAGTCACCAAGGTCCAACTGTAGAGAGAGGGATTATACCTGGACATGGAGATGATGTTTTGTTGGAAAAAGAATTTAGAATAGTGATTTTCAAATGAATCCTGCATCTTCTGGAAAACATTTAATGTGTAGATTTTCAAGGACTCCTCCTCCATCTCCCACTGTGAGATTTAGCTTCAGTTTGGGAAGAGTCCCATAAATTTGTATTTTTAATAAGTACTCCAAGTAATTCTAATATAGATGACCTTGGACTACACTTTAAGAAAGGCGCCAGAGGGAATTCCTGGCAGTCCAGTGGTTAGGACTTGGCGCTTTCACTGCCTTGGCCTTGGGTTCAATTCCTGGTTGGGGAACTAAGATTCCACGTGTTGAATAGTGCAACCAAAAGAGAAGGCACCATAGAAATTTCATTCTGAAATTTTTCATATTTGAAATTTCTTCTTCATAATGTAGAATATAGAGCTATTAAAAGGCAAAAGGTCCCCCCCCCCAAAAAAAAGGCAAAAGGCTTGGAGCAATTCTTATAGATATTCTTCATACTGATTTCTGCTGAAGATGACTTTCCTAACCTAACTAATGCCTATGAGAGTGATGATAGTGTATGATCTTGTTAGTTATCTTGTTCTTTTCCTTCTCTCTTTCTTTTTAAGTTTGTTCAGGGGCCATGCATTAGATTCCTGGTCAGGGATTTTAAAAAACCAAAACATAAAACAGAAGCAATATTGCAATAAAAATTTGCTAAAGATTTTTAAAAAATGGTCTACATCCAAAGCTCTTAAAAAATATTTTTCTATCTTTCATATCCTTTCCTGATTTTCCCTCCTTTCTTTCAGTTTTTCTGTATCTACATCGTCAGCATACAGAGACATTACATACTACACTATCTCCTTTATAACCATAATTTAGCCTTAGTTCCTAATCATAATTTAATGTTTAGTCCTTATGTTGGCTATCTCCCAAATCATTTTGTGTGATGAGAGTTTAAAGTAGATTCTGTAGAAGACTCTGTAAGAAGGGCTCACAGGAGCATTATTTCCTAAGTATATTCACAATAATTTATCTGTTGCCTTGTTATACTATTAAACAAGTTTGGCTGCATATAGAATCCTTGATATGGGGGTTTTCTTATTTCTTTTCTTGAATGCCTCAAATTTTATCTTTTTGAATACTTCAAATATGTTAATTCTTTGTCTCATGGCACAAAGTGTTCATGTTGTAAAGTCTAATTATGATCTTATTATTTTTACTTATAAATGATTTGGTCTTTTTTGCCTGGTAGTCCAAAGAATTTTTTCTTTTTCTTTAAAATATAATACATTGGGACTTCCTTGGTGGTCCAGTGGTTAAGACTCTGTTCTTCCACTGCAGGGGGCACAGAATCCCTGGTTGGGGAACTAAGATCCTGCATGCTATGCCACACAGCCAAAAAAAAGATATATGTATATATATACACACCTTATATTTTGGGCTCCAAAATCACTGCAGATGGTGACTGCAGCCATGAAATTAAAAGATGCTTGCTCCTTGGAAGAAAAGCTATGACCAAACTAGACAGCATATTAAAAAGCAGAGACATTACTTTGCCCACAAAGGTCTGTCTAGTCAAAGCTATGGTTTTTCCAGTAGTCATGTATGGATGTGAGAGTTGGACTATAAAGAAAGCTGAGCGCCAAAGAATTGATGCTTTTGAACTGTGGTGTTGGAGAAGACTCTTGAGAGTCCCTTGGACTGCACGGAGATCCAACCAGTCCATCCTAAAGGAAAACAATCCTGAATATTCATTGGAAGGACTGATACTGAAGCTGAAGCTCTAATACTTTGGCCATCTGATGTGAAGAACTGACTCATGGGAAAAGACCCTGATGCTGGGAAAGATTGAAGGCAGGAGGAGAAGGGGACGACAGAGGATGAGATGGTTGCATGGCATCACCAACTTGATGGACATGAGTTTGAGTAAGGTCCAGGATTTGGTGATGAACAGGGAAGCCTGGCATGCTGTAGTCCATGGGATTGCAAAGAGTTGGACACGATTGAGCAACTGAACTGAACTGATATATATATATATATATATATATATATGTATGTATGTATGTATGTATGTATGTATAATACCTTTTACTAGAATAGTACCAGTGTTGACTACTTTAGGTTGATTGCTCTAAGTTCTGGAAATTTGATTTAATAGGTAGATGTGTATCATCTTTTATGTCATGAATGTTTTCTTAAATCACCGTTGTTAGTCTTACTCTGCCCCATTGCTCTGACTTTCCTTCTTTGAGCCCATTATTGTATAGAAGTTTCTCTCCTCTAGTTCTACTCTATCACTTTCTCTCAAATCTCTTTAAAAATATATGTTTATTTTTTACTTAAAATATTTTTCTCCTTCCACTTTCCATTTTTCTTCAGGTATTCGTTGTGTTCATTTACTATTTTTAATGTATTTATTTATTTAGCTATGCCAGGTCTCAGTTGCAGCATGTGGGATCTATTTCCTTGACCAGGGATCGAACTGTCACACTGGGAGCCTGGAGTCTTAACCACTGGACCACCAGGGAAGTTCCTCGTTTACTCTTTAGTTTCTTCTTATCGAGTGTTAATTTCTTAATTTAAACTTGTTTAATTCTTTCCCCAGTCCTTTATCCTCTCTGTCAAATCTCCATTTTCTCCATTTATATTCAGTTCAGTTCAGTCGCTCAGTCGTGTCCGACCCTCCGCGACCCCATGAATTGCAGCTCGCCAGGCCTCCCTCTCCATCACCAACTCCCGGAGTTCACTCAGACTCATGTCCATCGAGTCCATGATGCCATCCAGCCATCTCATCCTCTGTCGCCCTCTTCTCCTCCTGCCCCCAATCCCTCCCAGCATCAGAGTCTTTTCCAATGAGTCAACTCTTCACATGAGGTGGCCAAAGTACTGGAGTTTCAGCTTTAGCATCATTCCTTCCAAAGAAATCCCAGGGCTGATCTCCTTCAGAATGGACTGGTTGGATCTCCTTGCAGTCCAAGGGACTCTCAAGAGTCTTCTCCAACACCACAGTTCAAAAGCATCAATTCTTTGGCGCTCAGCCTTCTTCACAGTCCAACTCTCACATCCATACATAACCACTGGAAAAACCATAGCCTTAGTTTCTTCAATTCTAGTTTATCTCTTCTTTGGTAATTCCTATTATTTAAAAACCTTTCTTTTCATCTGTTTTGAAATTATAAGTTATATTTTTAGCTTTTTGTAAGGTACGTCTAACATGTTTTCATGATCTCTAGGGATACCTTCTACGTTATTCAACTTCTTATTCCTTTTTTTGATCATAATTCAATTTATTTCTGTTTCTCATTTTAAAGTGAAGGTGAATTTCTTTAGCAAAGAGTACCAAACACATGGCCCCATATTCCTTAGATCTTCCTCTGTTCCCTTCTTCCATTTATATTTGATCGTTTTTCTCCTTTGCCCCTATTTCCGTCCTATTTAATTGAATCCTATTTCCAGTAGTTTTTCCTCAATACAGAGATTTGACTTGAGAGCTTTGGTTTCTTAATTTTGAGAGTTTGCAGGAGCCAACCTGCTTCAGCAACAACACTCAGACCTATTGCCATCCCACTGCACTCACCTACAGATTGCATCCTGCAGGACTCGATGCAAGATGTGTTCAGATTAGCTTTCTGTACTCTCCAGTGAGTGTGCGCTTAGTTACTCAGTCGTGTTCGACTCTTTGCTATCCCATGGACTGTAGCCCCTCAGCCTCCTCTGTCCACTGGCGATTCTCCAGGCAAGAATACTGGAGTGGGTTGCCATGCCCTCCTCCAGGGGATCTTCCCAACCCAGGGATCAAACCCAGGTCTCCCGCATTGCAGGAGAATTCTTTACTGTCTGAGCCACCAGGGAAGCCCGAGAATACTGGAGTGAGTAGCCTATCCCTTCTCCAGGGGATCTTTTCAATGGGCACGTGATGGCAGTTTTGAGGTTCTCCTGATGCTGTTCCCACTAGCCTCTATTCTGAGGTTTGAGGGAATGTATAATCATCTAGTTTTCTTCTGTATATTCTTGATGAGTTTTCAATTTTGCAAACTGACTGTTCTGTCTGGGGTTTTCGTGGCAGGGGGTGGGGCAGGTAGAGAAGAGGATTCAGAGATTTTCAGAGAATATACAACTAACCCTACCTCAATCTTCTTTTATTTATATTTTTCAGGTATATTAATATATCTTCTCTCCTCGGCAGATTTCCCAATTTCTCAACACAAAACAATTTTCAGAAATAATAACCATCATTTATCAAGTACTTACTACATTCCAGGTACTGAAGGAATTAAATGTTTTACAAAGTATTCATTGATTTTTACAACAACCTTTGGATGTAGGTACTTTATACCTATTTTAAGTAAGTTTAAACTGAGGTTTAAAAAGGTAAAATATTTGATCCCAGGTTGGGGTAGGCAGCTTCTAAAGTGGCACCAATTCCTACTTCCTGGTATTCATGTCCTTATGTAATCCCATTCCCTCAGTGTGGACTGGATCAAGTGACTTGCTTATAATAAGTGGAGTATGGAAAATATGATGGTATGTCACTTCTGAAATTAGCCCACTACAAGACTGTGGCTCCAGCAGCTTACACTCTCTTGCTTTCTTGCTTACTCATCCTGATGGAAGTCAGCTGCCATGTTGTGTATTGCTTTAGGAGAGGCCCATAGAGAAGGATCTGAGCGAGGCTTTCAGGCAACCGCCAGCAAGGAAGTGAGACCCTCCTCCCAGCAGCCCGTGAGGAACTGGATACAGGTAACAACCACGTGAATGACTTAGGAGTGGATCATCTTTCAGTTGAGCCTTTGAATGAGACCACAACTCCAGCTGACTGTTTTTAAGAAATAAATTTAAAGAGACAATTTAATTTTTCATTAATTTTTCCAAAGTTATTTTTCATTTTAAGTATGATGCTCTTCAGAGACAATATGCCATTTCAGGTATACTTTTAAAAATTATTATTTTTTTGGCTGCATCATGTGGCAGACAGGGATCTTAGTTCCCCAAGCAGGGCTCGAACCTGTGGCCCCTGTGGTGGAAGCATGGAGTCTGAACCCCTGGACCACCAGGGAAGTACCTCCAGTTGACATTTTGATTGCAGTGTTATGACAGATTTTGAGCCAGAGACACCTGGCTAAGTTATGCTAGGATTCTTGACCCACAAAAATCCACAGATAATGTTTATTGTTTTAAGTTGTTAATCTGGGGGTGATTTGTTACACAGCAAGGAACAGCCAATGCACAGGCCATGAAAGTAATGCATTTATACTGGGGTGGGTTGCTGTGCTCTCCTCCAGGGGATCTTCCCAACCCAGGGATTGAACCTGCATCTCTTCTATCTGCATTGGCATTCAACATCCAAGAAACAAAGATCATGGGATCCGATCCCATCACTTCATGGCAGATAGATGGAGAAATGATGGAAACAGTGACAGACTTTATTTTCTTGGGCTCCAGAATCACTGCAGATGGTGACTGTAAGCCATGAAATTAAAAGACACTTGCTCCTTGGAAGAAAAGCTATGACCAGCCTAGACAGTGTATTAAAAAGTAGAGATGTTACTTTGCCGACAAAGGTCCATCAAGTCAAAGCTATAGTTTTTCCAGTAGTCATGTATGGATGTGAGAGTTGGGTTATAAAGACAGTTGAATGCCGAAGAATTGATGCTTTTGACCTGTGGTATTGGAGAAGACTCTTGAGAATCCCTTGGACTGCAAGGAGATCAAATCAGTCAATGTTAAAGGAAATGAATCCTGAATATCCATTAGAAGGACCGATGCTGAAGCTGAAGCTCTAATACTTTGGCCACCTGATGCAAAGAGCCGACTCACTAGAAAAGACCTTAATGCTGGGAAAGATTGAAGGCAGAAGGAGAAGGGGACAATAGAGGATGAGATGGTTGGATGGCATCACCGATTCAATGGGCATGAGTCTGAGCAAACTTCAGGAGATGGTGAAGGACTGGAAAGCCTGGCATGCTGCAGTTCATGGGATCGCAGAGTCAGACACTACTGAGCGACTGAACGACAACAAATAAAAGTAATGACTATGCCATCTGACCTGGAATGCAGGGACTCTGATTTGAGTGTCTATGTTTTTCACCTCTTTGTGACACTGACTTTGAGTAGCCTTTACCTTTATGGGCTATTGTTTCTACCTTATAGATTTTCACAGTCTTCCTGACTTCCTTTACTCTGTTCATTGTTCTTTAGATGAACCATTTCTACCTAGAAACTGCCTGTTGCTGAACTGAGTAATAAGTGAGCACTTTCTTTAGGTCATGGAAATTTAAAGTAGGAAGGAACCTGAAAATTGATATAGTCCACATCACTCTGTTCCCAGTTTTTACAGGTAAGGAAATTAGGTCCAACAAAATTAAGAAACTTGGGACTTCCTTGGCAGACCAGTGGTAAAGACTCCAACTTCTAATGCAGAAGGCACAGGTTCAGTCCCTGGCTGGGGAAATAAGGCCACACATGCTGTGGGTGGGGTGTGGCCAAAAATTTTTTTAAAATTAAGAGACTTGCCTAAAGTTATAGAATTTGTGAAAGAATGGGGATTAAAATCCAGGTCTCCTGATGTCCAGTTCAGGACTGTGAGCAGGTACATACTGGTAGTTCTACATGGATGTAGCTCACTACCACATTCTGAACGTGGAGTAAATTCAATTTAATTCCCATTCATTTTCTCTGTACAAAAACACAGGGATCATGAAGGGAAGAGCTGGCTGATAGAATAAGATATTTACTTCCTTTGCTGTTAGGCTCACCTTCTCTGAAGGACAGGTCAACAGCCTGGGCCCAGCTGAATGATTATTCATCTTCTAATCCCTTAACCACAACACTGGATCCAACATGGCAATGGAGTTTTATATGCGGAGTCAACTGCAAATGATTTGTCTTGGCTCTTTGAACTCACTGAGAAGCATTTCCTGAGCTGGAGTGGAAGGGGCTATGATCAGCTAGTAATGTCATCTGTGACTGGAAGTTGAGGGTGTGGCGGAATTTGTGCATGGATTTGCCCACTGGTGTTTCAATGGTTTTGGGGCCTGGTCCTTCCTTTGATGACCCCCACTTTTCCTGCTGCGAACTATTCTTGCCACAACAAGCTGCCCAGGAAGGCTCATTTTCAATGCTCCATCAGTGCTTGTTTCTGGAATCTTTTTCTTCTCATTTGATGTGAGGTTTAGCACATAAGTGGCATTGGTGGAATTTACCTTGTAACTGAGTGCAGTGTTAGAAGCAGAGCCAGTTTTCACATCCCTGAAGCCTGGATGCTTTTATAGCTCTATTTCTGTCTAGATCTGAGAGTCACATTGCCAGCAGACTGTCAGTCCATCTATAAAAAAAAAAAAAAAAGTGCAGGAAGGTACAATTTTGCACATGCTTACTCTGATTTTTAGCTAAACATTCCATTTTCCTCAGTCGCAGGGCTTCATGAGAATAAATTTATGCATGAATGTTAGTCCAGATACCCTGGATGACAGGGTAAAATACTGGTAGTGTAGATCAAAAGCACAATCAACATGTGTTTTGAAACTTGGACAGAAACTTGTAGAAGCTGTGAGGCAGAGGCTTACATATCATCATGGGTAGTAGTTTCAATACACTACTGCTAGCTTTTTTTTTTTTTCCATTTCCCATTTTGGTAAAGTGGAGTCAAATTGGGCAATGTTAGAATTCAGGTAAGTGACTGGGAAAGTTTGTTTCCTTCTTCTTTTCTTCTGTCCTCTGTTTAACTTTCTTCTTCCATTTCGATCCTTTCTATTTTCTTTTCAAATTTCCCCATTCCTCAGTGTTGAAACCCCAGTGAAGACTTTTATTTTTTGTAATATTCTCTATCAGAAGCCTATTTTATTGAAATAGTAACAGAGTCCTAGGATGTCCTCTTGCAACTAGATATTCTCTGCCCCTGACTTCTGGAAAACACCATACCATTCTTTTTCTGATGAGAAAGTGGTAGAACCCTGAGCATGCCTTGATGCTTTGCGGTGTGGAATTCAGGCAAGTCACTTGGACTCTGTATGCTTCACTGGGATTATCCTGTGGACAGAGGAGCCTGGCAGGCTACAGTCCATGGGGTGGCAGAGTCGGACACAACTGAGCACGCATTCTGTATTTGTATCCAGATATAAACGTGTGTATGTGTGTGTGTGTGTCAGTGTGTGTGTGTGTGAGAGAGAGACAGATCAGTAGTTTTGTGCGCTTTTGGAACCCTGGGATCATGGAAGGAAAAGGCGAGAACTGAGCTAGTGAGACTCCCCTGTCCTTTTCTCCCCAGACTAACTCTGTTATTATTAGTTTTCTGTAAGAGCTTTCTGCATTAGGATTTATGTGAAACACAGAGCCTATTTTTCACATGTGAAAACTGCCAGCATCAGTGAGTCTCAGGTTTTCTCCACCTCTAACAGTTTGCAGTACCTGCATGTAATCAGACCCAGATAGGAGAGAAAGCCAGTGTGATGGTTAAGAACATCATCATCTCTGTCAGGTGTCTCTGTTTCAGTCATAACCACTCCAGGCTGTGGGTCTTCAGGCGTGTTATCCTCTCTCCTTAAAATGGAGATAATAGTTGTAACCAATCTCATAGGATTGTGGTGAGAACCAAATGAGATAATTAACAGTGTCCAGCAAATTTATAAATGCCCAATAAGTATTTGGCATTATTGTTAGTCTGAAAAGACATTCACACTATATGTGGTATGCTCATCTTCCTTTACCACTTCATTTGTGTTTATTTCAAATCAGCCTTCTCCTCGAATCATCTATAAATAGCATATCGGATTCTTTGCTGCTTTCTTCACTTGACATTGCAGGGAAATTTTATATAGTTTTAGCACATTCACTTAACATCTCTAAAGTATACTGTGCCATACCATAACCATCATTTTTGGGCCAAAAAGTTTCACTGAAAAGTTAAAGTGAAAAAAAAAAAAAAGATGAAACAACTAGTTTCTTCGATGATTCTTTGCTGAAAATCTTTTTTTTCCCATAAGTTTTAAGCATATCTTTGCACAACTTTGTTTCTCTTTTGAGTCTTTTGAACTGTGACACAGAAAGAGTGGACCAGATAACTTTTCAGGTTCAACACTGATGCTTCTAAGTTGACTTTCACATAATGTGGCACTCCAGTAATCAATTTGTCTTATTTCTCCAGACTGCTTCCTCAGTTGCAAATTAAGAAGAGAACTTCCTACCTATCAGCTGCTTATAATTCTAGCATTAGAGTTTTCTAAATTTTCTTTTTATGCTCTTCTTCAACTTAGTTGAACTCTGGTTACAGTTATCCAAACTATATCACAAAATTATTTTTAAACATGTTTCTAGTTGCATGGTTAAAAGCTTGATAATCTATACCAGCTTCCCTGGTGGCTTAGAAGGTAAAGAATCTGCCTGCAATTCGAGAGACCTGGGTTTGATCCCTGGGTTGGGAAGGTCCTCTGGAGGAGGGCATGGCAACCCACTCCAGTTTTCTTGCCTGGAGAATTGCCATGGACAAAGGGACCTGGGGGTCTACAGTCCCTGGTGTCACAGAGTTGGACACAACTGAGTGGCTAAACACAGCACAGCAACCTATACCAGGGAATTGCTGTGTGTTGGAGACACGATAATGTAAAGATACATTTCCTGCCTTCAGGAACTCAGGTATCAGATCCATAACAGTGATGATATAATGATGAAGATAATAAATGCAAAGATAATTGTTTTAATGGGGATAAGCACAGCACTCATTGGAAACAGAAGGTAAAGAGAACCTACATCAGTCTGATGGTGAGGTGCTTGTGAAGGTCAGGTGAACGAAAGGGGAGAAAATATTCTAGCTGGAGGAATACTGTTTGCAAAGCACAGAGCTCTGATGAGAGAGCAGGACTGGACAAGGAATTACAAACTGTTCCATACTGTTGGACTGCAAAATGTAAAAAGAGAATGAGTTGGGATTGCTAAACAGGGGCCTGCTAAGAGCTCTGTAGGCCATTTAATTGAATATAATCTGTCCATATATTGAGATTATTCAAACTGAAAGGCCAAGGATTTAAATGAAATAGAAAAGTAGTTATTAATGTACATTTCTGAAACTCTTATAAAAATATGTAAGGTCAGGATCAATAGTTTTGTATTGTGTCTTAGAAGAAATTAATTCAGGGAAACTCATTAAGAGAATCTGGAATAGAATACCGATCCATTTTACTGTAAAACTTCTTAGAGGAGTTTTTTTCATTAGATGAGCACTAATCAGAGTTCAGCATCCATTTCTAAAGTAAATGTAAGATAACTGTCACTTCTTATTTTCATTTAATGTCTTATGGTTTTTCATATACTGTAAACTTGAAGATTTACGGTGATTTTAGTTATTTGAGTTTTTCCCAGGGATTTTTCTGTTTCTTTCCGTTTTTGAAATATAAGCAGTTTTTATTTTCCACCTTAGGAAAGAAGGACAAATACATTTTTATTAGCATTAGGGATTTTTCTTTTTGAGAGCCCTACTCCTTTAAAAATTTTACACAGTTGATTATCTGGCATCTGATCTATTCCTATCCTTCTGAGTAACTGAAATTTATTCTTTTCTTGAATGACATAGGAAGATAAAGGCAAAACAAATATACTTAATGAAAACAAAGATGGTTGTCAGTTATTCTAACTCTGGCCATAAAGAAGACTGAGCACTGAAGAGTTGGTGATTTCGAGTTGTGTGCTGGGGAAAACTCTTGATAGTCCCTTGGACAGCAAGGAGATCAAACCAGTCAGTCCTAAAGGAAATCAACAATGGATATTCATTGGAAGGATTGATGCTGAAGCTCCAATTCTTTGGCCTCCTGATGTGAAGAGCCAATTCCTTAGAAAAGATCCTGATTCTGGGAAAGATTGAAGGCAAAAGGAGAAGGGAGTGGCACAGGATGAGATGGTCAGATAGCATCATGTACTCAATGGACATGAATTTGAGCAAACTCCAGGCCAGAATAGTGGAGTAGGTAGCCTTTGTCCTCTTCAGGGGAATCTTCCTATCCCAGGGATTGAACCCAGGTCTCCCGCATTGCAGGCAGGTTTTTCACCAGCTGACCCACAAGGGAAGCCCTTATGGCAGAAAGCAAAGAAGAACTAAAGAGCCTCTTGATGAAAGTGAAAGAGGAGAGTGAAAAAGTTAGCTTAAAACTCAACATTCAGAAAACTAAGATCATGGCATCCAGTCCCATCACTTCATGGCAAATAGGTGGGGAAACAGTGGAAACAGTGGCTGACTTTATTTTTTGGGCTCCAAAATCACTGCAGATGGTGATTGCAGCTATGAAATTAAAAGACGCTTGCTCCTTGGAAGAAAAGCTATGACCAACCTAGACATATTAAAAAGACATTAAAAAGGAGAGACATGATTTTGCCAACAAAGGTCCATCTAGTCAAAGCTATAGTTTTTCCAGTAGTCACGTATGGATGTGAGAGTTGGACTATAAAAAGCTGAGTGCTGAAGAATTGATGCTTTTGAACTGTGGTGTTGGAGAAGACTCTTGAGAGTCCCTTGGACTAGGAGATCCAACCAGTCCATCATAAAGGAAATCAGTCCTGAATATTCATTGGAAGGACTGATGCTGAAGCTGAAACTCCAATACTTTGGCCATCTGGTGCGAAGAACTGATTCATGGGAAAAGACCCTTATGTTGGGAAAGATTGAAGTCAGGAAGAGAAGGGGATGACATGGTCAGATGCCATCACTGACTCAAAGTAAGCTCTGGGATTTGGTGATGGACAGGGAAGCCTGGTGTGCTGCAGTCCATGGGGTTGCAGTCGGACATGACTGAGCGACTGAACAACAACCACCAACTCTGGCTCATTTTTTGTAGAAAGAGCACAGCACTCAGTGTTGTGAATTCAAGGTTCTGTTATTTATATACCATTTCAGTAATGGTATTATGTATTACTTCATTAGCGTTTTTATAATTAAAGTTATGCATCCATATGCTTTAAAAAATCAAATTGTTCTAGAAGACTTGTGTAACCACCACCTTAAGTACAACATGCTTTTCTGTTTCCCATTCCTACAGGCAGCCACTTCCAAAACTTTCAGCTCCATTCCATTTTTACCTCCATATCTCCAAATAACATGCATATACTGCTACTTCTTGATTTTAAAAGTTTTAGGCATTATCTATTGGTGTTACTCTAAAGCAGATGAGGTTTAACATTGTTTACTTCTGCCTCCCCAAACTCCCCACTACCCACAAGTCTACTTCCCAAACTGCGAATTCCTAATCTAGTTATAATTTAGGTTAGATTAGTATTCATAGTTTACATTGTTATAACTGTGTAAACTAGTTACAGTTTAGCTATGTAGACTAGTGTAACTTTTCAGCAGTTTTGTTATATTTGGAGTTGCTAATAGTTTTATATGAATGTAACCCCAAAATCTCCATGAACTTTCTTAATCTCTGAATATGTTCATGTTATGCCCAAATCGCGAAATTTCCCAATGACCACCAGGGAGCTGGTATCCGATGCAAAAGCAAGAGAGTTTTTATTACCAAGCTTGATCTGGGGCTCCCAGAGTTACCGATGCAGCAGCTAAGGAGAGGAGCCCCGAACTCTGGGTTACATTGCTTATACAGGGTATTCTCGCGTGAAAAATTAAAAAAACGGGAGTTTCCGGTTGGGAGATGGCTAATCGGTTACCTTCTGTGGAAGGGTTAGGTGTTGGGTTCTGATTGGTTTTCATTTCCCGGGCTGGCCATGGGTTCCAATTGGGTCCCATTTCCAGGGCTTAATTCGAATTTCCTGGGCAGGTCATAAGTCCTGAAGGTAAAGTCAGGAGATCCTGATCTGGGATCTGATTGGCTCGCAGGTGGTGGGGTGAGGTCAGGGGATTTCCAAAGACTCTTTCCTCAGAACTCTAAAATGGAGTCTTTTTTAACAAAATGGGGTGGCTTAGGTTCTTTATTCATACTCAATAAAGTCTATCTATTTAATCTAGAAGAAATCTAAACCCCTCAGACTCCTGACCTATTGCAATTTTTGTTCTCCATTCATCATTATTCTGCGGAGCTCCTTTGCCTCTATTCTGGACTGGATCTCTTATTTTCCAGGTTGTAAGGTTTTCTTTTCATCTTGATCGACTCCCATGTTTGGGTGGCATGTAACCTTTAACAGCTTTTCCAGATAGATATGAGGAGAGGTCTTTGAGACCATTCATATGGATGCATGAATTTGTCCTCATGTTTGATAGACATTTTTGCTAGATTCTACTTCTGCAGTGAAGAAGTTTCAGCTTCTACATTAAAAATTATTTTCCATCAGGCACTGTTTTATTGCCTTCAAGCTCCTGGTGTTTCATCTATTTGGCAGGACTCCTATGTTTCTCTGTGTCTGCACCCAAGAAGCTTAGCACTGGTGGAGAAAGTCAGGATAAGCAGGCTGATCCCATTATAAATTTATGACTACCAACATCAACTGAACTCTCAACAGTACCAATTCACCCTTTTAAAAGAATTTTATTGAAGTATAGTTGATTTTAAGCAGCAGCATTCCAGTTCTTTGTTTTACAGATGCAGAAGCTGTTTTAAAATCTCTGGACACAAACACTTGCACGCACACCCTCTCTACTTTTCTCGAACTTCTGGAAGCTCTCCTCTCACACTCTCAACAGATCACTTTGACTTTTACTTTTTTTTTGGGAAAATAAAAGCCATCAGATGGGATGCCTTTGTGTTCTAGAAATGAAATCTACAAACGGACCTATTTTCATACCCTTCTGTTCATATTCTGATGAACTGTTTCTCCTCTACTTATATCTTGTAGTCTATTCTGCTCTTGTTTTCAAAGTGCTATAATGATCCCTTCTTTTTTCCCTTTATATTCCATTTCTGTCAACTGGATCATATATAGTGGTTTTTCCAGTACTTAAACCTCACTCATTAAATCATCACCTAGCCTAAATGCCAACCAACCCAATAAAGAAGAAATGTCTTCTTCCCACATTATCCTTCAGCTATTGTTATTTCCTCCCCTTCACAGCCAAATGTCTCCCAAATTGTTGTCTTTACTCATTTCATTAGCTGTATTCATTCCTCTACCACTCCATTCTGGTTTTCTTGCTAAGGATCCAGTGACCTCCACCAAAATGTTTGACCTCATTATACAAAGTTGATCACACTTTACTTTCTGAAATAGTCTTCTTCCTGTGCTTACATGCTAAAACTTTGTTTGGTTTTTTCTTCTCATTACTTTTTCTATCACCTTTCCCATTATACTGTCATCTACGTGATCACTAACTGTTAGAATTTCTGAAAGGCTCTTTGCTTGGTTCTTTTAAATTCTCCTCTCATTCCTTAATCGTACCCATGCACATGACTAGAATTACCACCTATCAACAAATAATACATTTTAGTCTCTAGCCAAGACCTCTTTTCTGAACTCCAGACCCATACATCCAAGTGTTTACTTGACATATCTTCTTGGAGCTTTCAACTCGTATGTCCTGTTCAACTTTCCTCTGAGGTAGTCAGTCCTCTGCCAGTGTTTCCTATTTCAGTTAAGGGCCCTTATCTCTCTTCACTTATGGTAGCCAGAACCCTAGAATCATTCTTGACATTTTCCGTTCTACCACCCCATATCCAATCCATCATCCATCTGGTTGATATTTACCACCAAAGTATTTCTCAAATCCTCTCATGTATCTCCATCTTCACTGCTCTAGGGAAGCCACCAGCATCTCTTATCTAAATTTCCTGGATAGTCTTAATAGACCTAACTAGTTCTATCCAGTCCCTCAATCCGTTTTCCATACTGTAACCACTGCCTTTTTTAAAGTGTTGATCTAAGTACATCATCCTTTGCTCAGAGCCTCTACATGGCTTCCTTCTGCTCCCGGGATAAAAAGGAAGAACTCAACTTGGCCTGTAGGGCTCACAAGCTCTGTTCCTTACACACCTCTCCTGCCTTGGCAAGCACCATCTAATTTCCTGTTCTCAGCTGTGCTCATTCTCAGCTCAGGTTTTCGTTTTGCTCATTCTGTGCCTATTCTCAGCTCAGGTTTTCATTTAGCTCATTCTGTGCTTATTCTCAGCGCAGGTTTTCATTTAGCTCCCCATGCTGCCTCCTCTGACCACATATCTTTGCTTACACTTATTCTATTAAGATCCAGTGTAGCTTAGTGGCTAAGCATATCACTCTTCAAGCCTAATTTTCAAGGGAGATTGCCAAGGTTCAAATCCTGATGCTACATCTTATTTGTGCAACCTTGGGTAAGTTACTTAATCTCCTGTACCTTAGTTTCCTCAACTGGAAAATAAAGGATAATTGTGATATACTTGATCATAATAGTGTTATTGTGATCAAATGATCGTTTACAGAGAAGGCTCTTTCCTCTTCTTTCTTGCTCAGTTAATTTCTTCTCCTATTCTCAGTTCCAGAGTCACTCTCTCAGAGAGTCATCCAGTATCCTCTCCGACTGAATCCAATTATCTCATTACAGCTTTTCTCTTATGCTGAGTCTCTTATTTGTCATGTTTAATATAGGTAGGATTTTCTATTTTTCTGAGTGATTTATACATTTACTTTTGGTTAGCCTTCTATCTTTCTCATTAGAACGTCAGCTCCAGGGGCCAAGGGATATTCTTTGTTTTCAGTCACTATTCTTTGTGCCGAACACAGTTTCCATTACTTACAGGTTTCCCCCCAAAATGTTTGGCTGTGCCTCATCTTAGTGGGATTTAGTTCCTTGACCAGGGATAGAACCTGGGCACTGCATTAGGAGTGAGGAGTCTCAGCTTTGGACTACCAGGGAAGTTCCCCCAAATATCTGTTGACACAAAAAGACATTAAACATCCCTGAGGGAAGCCTCCTTGATAAACTCTTTTGCTGCTTAAATTAGTGCTTTGTATAGTAATTAGTAAGTTCTGAGAAGGAAAACACGATGGTGAATCAAACAGTTTAGCTATAGATCTGCTCTTGGTTCTTTAGGAGGTGACTCTGAGCAGGAGGGTTCTCTGTTCAACAAGGCAGGGTTTTTGTGGAGATTATGTGCCAGATACACAGGCCTGGGTTTAATTCTTAGCTCCATAATCTGCTGCTGTGTGACCTTAATCGTGCCATGTGACTTCTTACAATTCCAGTTTCCTCATCTGTCAAATCACATATTACTCAGCACAGAGCTAATTCTTAACTAGGCAACCGAATCTCTAAGAATTTCGATTAATCTTAAACATGATAGATGTTTAAACATAGATCAAGCTTAAACGTGAGCCTGATTATCCACAGGCTCATGCCAATGACATGGGATGACCCAGTGGGATTTCCTGGTGCAAGTTTCTTTTTCCTTGGTGTTTCAAGTCCAAGTTTGAGTAGCAATGGGTGAGCTGGCCTAGGCAGGTAGGATCAGGGGTTCGTTGCTGCCCATTACCTGTGAGAGACTGACCTTGGGAACAGAGTAGAGCCCTCAGTCCCTGACAAGACAGCCCTGCTCAGATGCCAGCTGAATCCAGCTAACCTCCTCTCCAATCTCAGAGCCTCTTTTCTCTAGAGCCTTTTTTTTTTTTTTTAATCAGTTGAATCTGTTCCCTGAGAATCACACAGAAAACGATTCCCCCTCTCAGCTCAATCAAGGGGGAGAAAAAATACCATTCCTTACAGTAAAAAGAGTAAGCCTCTTGTCCACTTCTGTGCATCTAGCCGGCCACTGGCTGCGATGAGAGGAGATACCCGCTTTGAGCACGGAGTGGAGGAGTGAGCTGCATGGAAGCGAGGGCTACGGTGGTGTCTGCGATAGATGGACGTTGTTTCTTCCGCAATCCTCCTCTTTTTCTCCTTCCTTCTGTTGCAAACTTGTGGGACCGACTGGGGCTGTGACTTTTAGAGAGTAGTGTTTGTAGGTCAAGAGACGGGTAACTGTGTCTGTACTTCGAGTGAGTTCAGGAGGGTGCTGTGCTTGAACTCGGCGAGTGTCCGTGATGGAAGAACTGTGAAAGTATGTGTGTGGGACAAAATTCAGACGTGTAACCGCAGGAAAGTGGTAGTGCGTACGTGGTGAGTGTGTGCGCGCGAGTGTGTGCGCGAGCCAGGGGCTGCCCGCCCGCCCGCCGCGGCTCCCCGTGGGCCGGCCCGGCCAATGAGCGCGCGGCTGCAGGGGCGGCGGGCGGGGAGGGGGCGCCGGGGCCCTGCGGATGGAGGCGCGGGCGGCGCGGCGCGCTCATTCCGCGCGGGCGTTGCTGGCAGGGGGCGGTGCAGCCACTAGCCGGGGACCGGGGCCCGGACCCGGGGCGGCGGGCGGCGTAGGCGGCGCCGGGGGCTGGGATGCGCACGGGGTTCCGTGGCGGCGGCGTTGGCGGCGGCGTCGGCGCCCGCGGGGGCACGAGCTAGCGCCGCGGCGCGGGGAGCCAGCGGAGCCCGGCGGGCGAGCGGAGGCGGCGGCGGCGGCGGCTCAGGCAGAACAGCGGCGGCAGCCGGAGCCCGAGCGCCGCGCGCCCACCATGGCCGCCCAGGGCGAGCCCGGCTACCTGGCGGCGCAGTCGGACCCGGGCTCCAACAGCGAGCGCAGCACGGACTCTCCCATGCCCGGCTCGGAGGACGACCTGGTCGCCGGGGCGCCCCTGCACAGCCCCGAGTGGAGCGAGGAGCGCTTCCGCGTGGACAGGAAGAAACTTGAGGCCATGTTACAAGGTAGGCATCCCCCCTGCGTTCTCGGACTCCCCGGCCGAGCCCCCGACAGCTTCCCGAACATCCTCGTCCCGCGTCCCAGCGCCCGGGCCAAAGTCGACTTAGTTCCTCGTCCCTTCCCTCGCGGAGCCGGAGGACACCCAGGGAGAGGAGACCTCGCGGGAGTCCCCACCCTTCCACGCCTCCCAGGTCTCCAGGCACCGGGAACCCTGTGCTAACTTAACCGGCTTCAGAAAAGCCGAAGGCCGTGTTTGTACCCGCGCGCCCAAGTTGCATTCTTGGACTTTGGAGATGCCAACTTTAGTCTGGACACCTGGGCTGTGCCATCCGGACCCAGTCGGACGGCACAGAGTATGCGTGACTCTCTCCTTATTCCTTGGCACGCTTGAATTCTAGCTCTGTCTCTTGTTTCTCTCCCTTCTCTTGTCAGTATCCACTTCCTCCAGCTGAGGGGCCTTGTCTCGCTATTGGGAAACGCTCCGCAGATGTCAAGGCTTAAGACAGGAGTTCCCGCCCCCCACCCTCCACCCCGGAGTGAGAGGGGCCAGGATGGGGGTGAGCGGCCAAAGCGTGGGGATGGTGTCAGGGAGTCTGCTGGGTTGGAGGACAGTGTGTGTTCATCGCCTGACACGCTTATAAAACACATCTTGAGTTACACTTGGTTCATAAAAATCTTTCCGTATTATGGATCTCAGACTTTGCCTTTCACAACTTGGGATTTTTTTTTTTTTTTTTTAACTTTCTCGTTTCTCTGGGACTTTCCTAGTCGTAACAGCTTTAACCATGTAGGACGGGGATCAAATTCTGATTCTTAATGGGAGGATTGGGATTCTTAGAGTGAATACTAAAATGTCCAAGGTCATTTTGATCTTCTCTAAAAATGTTAATTACTAGCATACTTGTAATCGCCAGTGTGGCTCATTTCCATCATCTAGAGAAATAAGGTAGTTTGAATGATTGTTCTTCAAATACCACAGAGGGACTAGGCGTTTCACTGAGGGTGCAGTGGTGGATTCATTCAGTAGCTGGTGTCCTTACGTCAGGGAGGGTAGGAGCTTTCTAGCTCGCTTTTGGCTTGGTGCATAACTTATTTCGACTTTATCAGTTAGTGCATCGAAACGTGGGAGCTCTTTAGCCCTCTATGGAAATGCAGTGGTTTTTTAGAACAATTAAGCAGGTTATTTTAAGACAGAACAAGATGTTTTCCAAAACAATAACTTGGAGGAAACAAATAGCAAGAGTATTTGGCAGGCGTTTTTTGGATGAGCTGCGAACTTGTCTCTCTTGTTGCTTATTTTTATTGATAAACATCCCTGTGCTTGTCCTGTCTCTGTCTTTCCCCCTCTTTTTTTTTCCTCTTTTAAATTATGTAACATCCTAGGAGAGTTACTTCTGAGATAAACTCTTCATATAGGAATATTGCAAAGTAGATTTGGACATTAAAACCCCAGTTGCATTTCAGTAACTTGTTTTAGTTATTTCGTTTGTTCCCTGGTTCTTTTTGCCTAGTTCCTATTTTAAAACAAAATATTAAATTTATTCAGAAAAAATATTGGTGTAAGATTGTTTATGTTGAACTGTTAACACACATACCTCTCCTTTCAGCAAGTTTCTTGTTTTGTTCATCTGGAGGGTTGTGAGGACAGATGGCTCTTCTAATAATACTATGTTTTCTTCACCTGTCTTGCCTATGCCCATACACACAGGCAAGTGATGTAAGCATCTAGGAAGCTCTCTTGCATAACGTGAGCTTTAGAAGTGGATTTCTTTTTTGAATTAATTTCCATTTAGAATAAAATGAAATATGGGTGAGGCATGTTTAAAAATTTGAAGGCTCTTCCCTTTGTAGATATGATATTCTGACACGAGACAGTTTAAAATTGCTTTGTTGGGATAAAGTTTCTTAAGCGTCTCAAGAGTTTGCATTTCTTCAGCAACCTACGCATTAATGAAATATTCACACTTCAACTCCAAAGAAGTCTTTAATAATTTAACATAGGGCTTTAACTTTTCACAGTCACTGGTAAGTGAGTTACACCTTCTAGGAAAGTAAATTTGAACACATTTGACGATAGAACTTGGTGCAGTGTGTACCAAGAAATTTTGTCATGCATGCTTCCCAGAGTCAAATTCTGTTAGAGCCACCAGGTTTTATCTTTTTCTTTTTTTGAAAATTTTTAACTGGAGGATGATTGCTTTACAGTGTTGTGTTGGTTTCTGCCACACAACAGTGTGAATCGGCCATAAACATACATACGTCCCCTCTCTGTTTGAACCTCCTTCCCGCCCTGCGCCCTATCCCACCCCTCTAGGTTGTCACAGAGCGCCGGGCTGAGCTCCCCGTGTTATACAGCAACTTCCCCCTAGCTACCTGTCTTTACCCCTGGTAAGGTCTGTGTTTCAGTGCTGCTCTCTGTCTGTGTCTCGCCTGCTCCTTCCTCTGCTGTGTCCACGTCTGTTGTCACCGTCTGCATCTCTGTTCCTGCCCTGCGTATAGGCTCATCAGTACCATTTTTCTAGATTCCGTGCATTAATATATGATGTTTGTTTTTCTCTTTCCGATTTACTTCATCTGGTATAACAGGCTCTAGAGAACCACCCCATGGAATAAGGAGTAAGACTAGTTTTCTGAACCACACATAGTCATGTGTCTCATTGCTTGATACTAGGTGGTTAAAGCAAGTGTGGGCAACTGGAATCACTCAGAGTTAGGTTCAAATCCCTGTGGAATCTTGGGACAGTTTGTGGACACCTCTCTGTCTCAGTTTGCCCATCTGTAAAATGGGACTGATGCTAGTATTATACCTTTCTTAGAGTTTTGTGAGAATTAAAAGAAATAATGCCTAATGAACAAAAACTTGCCATACCATTTTGTAAACAGTAACAGCTTAATATATATCAGTGCCAGTCAAGTTGCTTAGATGTGTCTGACTCTTTGCAATCCCCCGGATTGTAGCCTACCAGGCTCCTCCATCCATGGAATTTTCTAGGCAAGAGTACTGGAGTTGGTTGCCATTTCCTTCTCTAGGGGATCTTCCCGACCTGGGGATTGAACCCAGGTCTCCTGCATTGCAGGCAGATGCTTTACTGTCTGAGCTACCAGGGAAGCCCTAATATATATATATAATCAGTTGCTTTTTATTATTTCATTATTATTAATAATAAATACTATAGCATGGATTAAATCTATTTCTAATGCCTAGCACAATTTCTGACAGTCTATATATTTGAATAGCTAGGGGAAAAAGTTTGCATTTCTATAATTGCAGAAGTAAAATGAGGTAGGAGTTTGGAAAGTCAACAAATATTTTAATATTGTTAGATGTCTGGGGTGGGAAGCTTTTTGTTTGAAAAGTGCCAATTAAGAAAGGTCTTTATTTTCCTGGTTGGGCTTCTGATTATTGTGAATTTGGATTTGCCATTTTTCTTCACATAGTTGCCTTAAAATGTGTATAGGTTCCTAGTTTAAATCAGGATAAATAAGATTCTCTGCCTTTAAGTCTACATAGTACAAATTGGTGATTATAATGCTTGGAATTTGTTTCCAGAGAGACTGTCCTGGGGGTAAGTTAATGTTTAATGGGTTGTATTTTTATTAGTAGAGAAATTCTTCTACGCAATGGACCAAAAATTCAGTGAGCTTAAAATACGGGCAATAGGGTAGTGGTTAAAGAAATGAATGCCAGTCTTGGATGATCATTGACTCCTCAAAGAATTGATAACACATAAAATCCACTAGGACTAAAACAAATGTAGGAAAAAATCACTAGTTTTTAAGTTTTTGCTTTTGTTTTTTGGCTAATTACTTTGGAACAGCCATGCAGAGTATCTGAGATTGTTGCTTGAATCTAAATGAATATTACTGATTTTATTAGTCAGCAGTTTTGTAAATGGAAATTCATTTTCAAGTTTAAGGTTTTGATGAGGATGGTCGACCTTGGCATAGATACATGGGCAATATTATAATAATGAAAAATTGTTCTTGATTTACTTAATACTGATATTCAGAATTTAGACTTCATAACTTCGTGTGGGGTAGTAGTATTGATTAAGTCAATTAAATGTGAGTTATGGTTTACAAAGAGGAAGGAGAGTGGTCTAGAGGAAAGTCTGGGAGAATGTAGCAAATCAGTGGGTAAGAAGAGTCAGAAATATAGCCCTGGTGCTGGCCAACGTTCTGAGAGACAAACATGGAATTTGTTAACTTTAGACTTTTCCTTTTTTTTTCTTTTGGGATTGTTTTATATCTTATGATTATATTTTTATTTTTACATTGAAAAATGTATACACATACCATACAATTGAAAGCTCCTATATAAAGTTTAGACTCATAGGCATTTTCAGAGTTCGGAATCCCTCATATGTTATTGTAGAAAGAAGTATTGGCGGTGAATGAGGCAGTGACCTCCTGTTTTTATAAATTGAGGTTGATGTCTGGTGGGCTTTTAGGATATTGCTGTTAAAGACTTTAAAAGCCATGTTTTGGGGACTTCCCTGGTGGTCCAGTGGTTAAGACTTTGTGTGCTTCCAGTCAATGCAGGGGGCGTGGGTTTGATCCCTAGTTGGGGAGCTAAGATCGATCCTACATGCCATGTGGCACAGCCATAAAAAAAAAATTAAAAACGAAGCAAAACATGTTTTTACATGTTGACAGTGATGGGCACAACAGGATTCATTGACTGCTGTTTGCTTGAGAAACAGAACTAGTTACTAAAACAGCTGATCACACGGTTGATTAAAAGTAAGAGCAGCAGTTACATAATTACATATCTTTTTAATCTGGCAAACTTTAGTGAAGATTGTCTTATGCCTTGGTAAATAGATAATAATTTTTTAGATGTTTTTGTGAGAGAGGTGAAGCCAAAATATATGAAAATGAAGGAGTGCTGAAAATGAAAACAAGAGCTAAGCTGGATAGAGTTTTCTAGCTAGGGCTTGATAAAAGCTAGTAAACATTAAGAACAGATGCAATAACTTTATGAAGCCTAGTAGTTGAAAGCAAAGGACTCTTGGCCAGATCTGAATTTGAGTCTTGGTCTTACCTTTAAGTAGGGAGCTTGAGAAAACTCATTACCTGCAGCCCATTTCTGAAAGAGGGTGATGTAGGATTCTGATGTAGGAGCATACCTACATCCTGTGGTGGTTGTGACTATTTAGAGAATAAAAATGTATGTAAAACATCACAGCGCTGGCCACATAGGAAGTGCTGGATAAATCAGTAATAACCATATTCATTATAAACTATAGTTCATAAAGTACACATTTTTCTATTGAAAATGAAAATCTAGCATACTGGAAAATGAATTAAATGAATTAAATAAATGGTTCATTTATTAAAATGATAAATGAGCATTCACAGCTACCTAAATATTATTATTGGCCTTCCTGGTAGCTCACAGTGTATCCGGCGTATTAGCCCCTGGTGAAGGTGGTTAAGTACATAATGAGAAAAGCTGTATTGGACACGAATGCGGAGTTTTACCTTTTGTGCTGGATGAGAGGTCTTTGCACTGTCTTTAGCTGTGATGGTTCTTGCCTTGAGAATTTTTCATTCCTTAAATGGTCTGAAGCCAGTCTTTTCTATTGTTTTTACTGAAGACAAGCCTCAGAATCAGTTACTCTCCCTTGTGGTTTGATGTTGCTCTGAACTTGTTATTCACTGGCGCCTTTGAAGAAAATGCTGGGGGCCTGGGGTAACATGTTCTATTTGTTTATCTATACAGTGGGGACCATGGTAGATATGTCTTCCAGGGATGTTGTGAGCACAGAAGGAGGTGATGCGGGTGAAATGCTGAGCCCAGGGCCAGGCACACAGTGTTTGGTCACAACAGCCCTGTGCCACGTGATAGAGAGGGATTTCAAAACACTAGATGGAGAGGGATTTCAAAACACTAGAAAGCAAATGCTTGCCAGGTTTTTTTTTTTTTAAGATTTTTTTTTTTTTGATGTGGACCATTTTAAAAAGTTTTTATTGAATTTGTTACAGTGTTGTTTCCGTTTTTTTTTTTTTTAATGTTTCAGTGTTTTGGCCTGGAGGCAGGTGGGATCCAAGCTCCCTGGCCAGGGATGGAACATGAGCCCCCTGCATTGGAAAGCAAAGTCTTAACCACTGGACCACCAAGGAAGTTTTTCTCTCTTTTTAAAAAACAAAAACAACTGCATACGAATTGCCCCTGCCCACAGTGAAAGTCTTCTTCCAATCAGAGTAGTTTATTAGGACAAGTGTAGTAGAGTTAGAGAGCAGAACTGAAGGTTCAGACTGTTTATAAGCTAAAAGAAAATACATCAGAGGTTGTAGAGCCCAGCAGTAAAGAGCTCGGGAACTGCTCTCGGGCTGACCTGGGTTGGGGTCCTAATTTCGTCCTTTGCAGGGTCCTGGGAGGATGCTGTGACAGATGCAGGGAGTCAGTGCTCTCTGTCAGTCTTACCTCTGTGAAGACTTTTGGGACTTTGGTTAAGTTGATCATTGATAAGTTAAAACATACAAAGTTTGTCCTATCGATGATTTTAACAGGCAGGAATGTATCTGGCTGCGACTAAGAGAAAACCCAACGCAGAGTGGCTTAAACAAGCCAGGGGGTTATTTTCCTGATGAAACAAAAAAAATCTGGAGCTGAGAGGTCGAGGCCCTAAGAACTACTCAGGGGCTTCAGGGAGCCAAACAAGTGGTGGCTGTGGCCTCATTGGTGCAGTCTGGCTAGGACTCTACCTTGAGATGAGCCTGTGGTCTCTGCAGGGAAAAGGGCAGAGAACAAAAATGGTTTTTTATTCAAGATTATGTGACAAAGAAGTCTCTCTCCTGGAACTTCCATCTGTATTTCTTTGGCCACTCTTTGCTACAAGGATTCTGGGAAAGAAGGAGACTTCATTTCCAGCTTCTAGTAGAAGGAGGCAAGGAAGAAGGGAATCAGAATGGATCCAGTGATCCAACCCATAGTTTCCTCACAAGGGGAAAGCTGAGGTCACTGTGACAGAAACACCAGGTTGTCCTGATGTAAAAGCTTACCCGCATCAGAGACTTTGACCTGCATTGATAACTCCTGGAAATCTAGATTATTTGGTAGTGTTATGTTGGTGGAATTTCTTCTTGGCTTAGTTCAGGAATAAACCTAATTTCCAAAGAGAAAACACCTTTGATCATGGAAAGCGATTCTTGTGTTTTTACACCTATTGAAAAAAGGACTTAGGGCCGGTAACTAAGTACTAAGACAGCACTAAGACTTAGTACTAACTACTAAGACAGTACTGTAGCTGTCTTTTTCTCCTTCATTCTTTTCTGCCTGTCAAGTGCTTTTTTTTTTCCCATTGAAAATTATACAGCATAACACATCCATTTTACCTTTTAAGAAACATCTTATTATTTTTAATATATCTTATTATTAATGATATCTTATTATATTTAATGTATTTTAAAATTGAAGTATAGTTAAGTTACAGTGTAGTGTTGATTTCTGCTGTACAGCAAAGTGACTCAGTTCTACACACACAGACATTCTTTTTTATATTCTTCTCCATTACGGTTTATCCCAGGATATTGAATATAGTCCCCTCTGCTGTACAGTGGGGCCGTGTTGTTATCCTTTCTGTATGTGGATAGTGTGCAGGTACTAGTCCCAAACGCCCAGTCCATCCCTCCACATTTTACCTTTTATTACTCTAAGATACTCTTTCTCTTCTCTCTCCCTCTTCCTTCCGGCCCACCACACGTCTCAAGTTGCTTTTAAAATAGACTGGTTCAGTGTAGTTCATGCTTTTTCCCTTTAGGGTTTTTTTAGAGTGGTCACTGCAATAGCATCTGGCCAGTGAAGCCAGAATTTGTTTAGAAAATGAAGTCATTTTGGAGGCAGTTTGATAATAGAATTATCATCAGATTTGTGCCATGTTTTGCTGTTTGAAATTTCCCAGAATGATGAGCTAATAAAAATACCACTTGGCTCATCCTTAGTTTATACTGTTTATTTAAAAATCTAGTCCTTTAAAAATGCATGGCGGGGGGTGGGGGTGGGGCTTCCCTGGTGGTCTAAGACTCCAAGCTCTCAATGCAGGGGGTCTAGGTTCCATCTGATCACTGGTTGGGAGAGCTAGATCCCACATGTGATAACTAAAGATCCCGCATGCTGCAACTAAGACCAGGTAGAGCCAAATAAATAAATAAGTATTTTTTAAAAATGCATGGGATAATAGTGACCATAAATATTCCTTTAGGTAACATGCTTAATAAACCACCTGAGATGAGGCACTGTTTCAGTACTGCTCCATAGTAGATTTGCAGTGTGTGGGGATGACCTTGGCAAGAAACCCTCATTCTGCTGCAAAAGCCACCACATTTGATTTTTAATCCTTGTGGCACCAGCATTTAATATACAAAGTGCACAAACCATTAATAGACACATTTTGTGGATGTTATAGTTTTATAAATACATTTACTACCTAATACACTACTGATAACTGTAGCTGATGAAACCATTTATATTTGTAACACATATTAAATCCTGTTCCCATTTATGATACTAGCATATAAAAAGATAATGATCACTTTCTAGCTCTGAAGTAGTTTTTCTGTAACTGTGACCAAGATATATCATGTATTAGTCTGCATATTGAGTTGATCTGGAGCTTAACTACATCTCTTGTATAGGAAGATGCTTAAATATAAGACTTGAAAATTAGCCATTATGTTTTTTTTCCAGATTCTGAAAGTAATACAAATTTATAGAATATTTGAAAATACAAACAGATGTAAAAAAGAAAAACCAAAAGGCATCCCTAAATCTAGAATCCAGCAGTAACCACTGATAACATTTTGGGTATTTTTTTTCCTGGTCTCTAAAAACTATGCTCACACGTAATTTATTTTAGCAACAGATACTGAGTTCCTGCTACATGTCAGGGACAGTATTGGGCTTTGGGGGGGGGGAGACAAAACCAAGATAGATAAGGTTCTTATCCCCGTGTGACTTGTGTCTCAATTCTAAACTGGGATCATACCTCCCTTCTTTGAAGGAAATGGAAACCCATTCCACTATTCTTGCCTAGAGAATCCCATGGACAGGGGGGCCTGACAGGTTGTAGTCGATGGGGTCTCAAAGAGTCGGACACAACTGAGCGACAAATGCTTTGGTATCATGGGTATTTTCCATCTCATTAAAGATTCTTGAAGAACAGGATTTTATTTTTATTTATTTATTTTTTATTTTACTTTACAATTCTGTATTGGTTTTGCCATACATTGACATGAATCCACCATGGGTGTACATGCGTTCCCAAACATGAACTCCCCTCCCACCCCCCTCCCCACAACATCTCTCTGGGTCATCCCCATGTACCAGCCCCAAGCATGCCGTATCCTGCATCGGACATAGACTGGCGATTCGATTCTTACATGGTATTATACATGTTTCAATGCCATTCTCCCAAATCATCTCACCCTCTCCCTCTCCCTCTGAGTCCAAAAGTCCGCTATACACATCTGTGTCTTTTTTGCTGTCCTGCATACAGGGTCATCATTGCCATCTTTCTAAATTCCATATATATGTGTTAGTATACTGTATTGGTGTTTTTCTTTCTGGCTTACTTCACTCTGTATAATCGGCTCCGGTTTCATCCATCTCATCAGAACTGATTCAAATGTATTCTTTTTAATGGCCGACTAATACTCCATTGTGTATATGTACCACAGCTTTCTAGATGTCCATCAGCAGATGAATGGATAAGAACAGGATTTTAAATAGCTCTATAATATTAACCTTGACATATGATTTGCTTAAACATTATGACATTTTTTCTTTTTTTGCTCAGACAGTAAAGAATCCGCCTGCAATGCAGGAGACCTGAGTTTGATTCCTGGGTCGGGATGATCCCCTGGAGAAGGGAATGGCAACCCACTCCAGTACTCTTGCCTGGAGAATCCCATGGATAGAGGAGCCTGGTGGGCTACAGTCCATGGGGTCACAAAGAATTGGACACAACAGAGCAACTAACACTTCCTCTTTATGACATTTTATAACATTTTTTAGGTGGTCGTTCGTTGAGAGGAACCTAATGTTTCTATTCAGATTGTCCCAGATTTAGGTTCTGGCTCTGTCATTTAATGGTTGTGGTGGTGGTGTTTAATCGCTAAGTCGCCACTGACTCTTTTGCTACTCCACGGGCTGTAGCCCACCAGGCTCCTCCGTCCATGGAATTTCTCAGACAAGAATACTGGAGTGGGTGGGTTGCCATGCCCTCCTCCCAGGGGATCTTCTTGACCCAGGGATTGAACCCGTGTCTCCTGCATTGGCAGGCAGATCCTTTACCACTGAGACACCAGGGAAGCCCATGGGTTGTGTGGCCTGGGGCAAGTTAGTAACTTCTCTGAGCCTCAGTCTTCTCATCACTAAAATGGAATAAATGTAGTTTCTAGGTTATAAGAAAAATACTGTACATCAGGCATGCACCAGAGTCATATGTAGTGTGACACTCAAGAACTAGCAGGTAATGAGTGTTAACACTGCTGCCCCAAACCCTTTTTGCCTGACAAACATTTTTTTTCATCCTTAATTGTTCTCGTAGGAAAAATTCTTTCTAGTGAAAATTTTAGCACAAAGGGAATAGACATCCTTAAAGCTTTGGATAAATTTGCAAAAATATTTTCTGGCAAGATTCACGGGTTAGGCAGAAGAGACAACAGGTTTGTAGGCTGTCTGCTCCTTGTACCTGTGATCCCACCACCTGGCTTGAATTAGTGGTGGTGAGAGATTAGGAAAGAACCGAATGACCAACCTAGAGTTGGAGTTCTGTTGGTTTCCTTCATCGAAAACTTTGAATGATGTTTCTCATACACCATTAGTATGTCTGGGAGTCATGTAAATTAAAACCAAAGGAGATTTGAATTCTTTTCTTTCTTTGATTCTCTTTACCCTTGAGTACAGCACAGCACCCTTGAACCTGGTGTGTGTGCATGCTAAGTCGCTTCAGTCTTGTCTGACTCTTTGTGACCGCATGGACTGTAGCCTGCCAGCCTCCTCTGTGCATGGGATTCTCCAGGCAAGAATACTGGAATTGGTTGCCTTGCCCTCCTCTAGGGGATCTTCCCAACCCAGGGGTCGAACCGGCATCTCTTGTGTTCCCTGCATTGGCAGGTGGATTCTTTACCACTGGCGCCACCTAGCAGTAAAACGTTCTCCACCTTGAAGCTTTAAACCATTAAACTACCTTGAAGCATTTTAGTCTAGGAGCATAATTTTAACTGGCACATGTTTACAGTGGCTTGCTGTAAGGAACTTGGGGGAAGAGCACAAACCTGTATATTTCTGTGGAGGGGATGTACTGTTTTTATTATTACAGAGCAGGCTCAGAATGATTTGATTTTCTTACAGACTCCTATTAAGTCAGATGTCATAGATACCTATTTAGTATATTATGAATTAACTTAACACACTTTTTTTTTATTACAGAAATTTAAAAAGCAATATAAGGGAAACTTTTAAAAAGAAAAATAATCATTTGTTATTTCACTATCCTATAGCTGTTTTCATTTTTCTGCCTTGGAATGTAATCCTTGGAATTGTTATCCTTTGAATGTAATCCTGGCTGTCCAGTGGTTAGGACTCCACACTTTCACTGCCAAGGATGTGGGTTTGATCCCTTTTCAGGGAACTAAGATCTCACAAGCTGCTCAGCTCAGCCAAAAAAAAAGAAAAAAGAAAAAAGATAAGTGTAGTCCTTGAGATACATCCTTGACTATTTGCATGGAGCTTATGTAGTTGTAGCATTGAGTTTTGTATTCATCATTAATCTACTATATTAAATGTTTCTGTATTTCTAAGCAGTTTTCAGAATTAAAATTTTATGGTTGGATAATGGTACATCTGATCAAAAAAACCTTTTTTGCAGTTATAGACAGCCTTATAGTGAATGTGAATTACATAGCTTTTTTCTCCTTTGGAACTATATTCCGAGGAAACAGTTTTGAGGAATATAGTTGCTAAAAAATGATGGTAATTTTGGAAGCAGCTGCCAGCTTTAACTGGGCACTTACTATGTGCACTGTTCTGGTGCTTTATACCTCTGCAGTCATTTCAGCCTCTCATGCAACAACACATGAGATGTAGATGCTGTTTGGATCTTTGTTTTACAGACAAAAAGGCTGTAACTCCTGTGAATTTTTGGAATTCTGAGTGGATCTAGACACTAGTTTTCCTTGTTGTAGAGTCAAAGCTCCTATATACTGTGGAGACGTATCAAATCTGAGTCTAGGAAGATCAACTCTACTCCAGAACAGATTTCAGTGCTTCATCAGTTCCCTGCTGAAATGCAGAGGGCTGTGGTGGTAGGCACAGAGATGGGCTAGGATTCTTGGTGAGAGTGCAGATGTTCCAAAGCACTACCTTCTGCTACCTTTGGTTAGGTTTTCTCTGTTCTTTCCTTTGTGAAACAGGTATAATAACACCTCTCTCCTAGGGTTATTGTGAAGATTATATGAAAATGTGTATAAAGTTGGCTTGCTGTTGGTGCCCTGTACCTAGTCTGTGTCTTTCAAAATCACCTCCTATTCTTCTGTAGCATCTAGCCCAGTGCTGTGAAAAATAACTTGTGTGTGTTAAATGAGTAAATGACTCATGATGGATCTGGATTAAAGACTGTCCCATTTTGGGCTGGTGGACCTGCATTGACCTCATAGGATGGAACTTTAAAGCTAAAGCATGTGCTTGACCTTAAGAAACACCAAATAGGGGCATTCCTGATGGTCCAGTGGTTAAGACTCACTGCAGGGAGTGTGGGTTCAATCCCTGGTCAGGGAACTAAGATCCCACATGCCCCGTGGTGTGGCCAAAAATAGATAGATAAATAAAGCCTTAAAAAAAAAGACACCAAATAGTTTTGCCTTACTTAAGTAAGTAAGGCAGAGTAATTCTCCACATGCAAGGTAGTCTTTTTGCACCTTTGAGTCCGGTAGAATGTTATATTACTAGTGATAATACATGAATGTGGCGTTTTGAATGAGGATATGCGAAACTTCATTCAAGCAAAGTTTGTGTCTACGTCTGAACTACATTAGTTTTATAAATTGAAATTTGTCAAAGTGGATATATTTTTTCAGTATATTTGGTTACAGATTATTCTTCTTCTTCTTAGAATAATACATTTCCAGATACTTGTTTAAATATGATGTAAAAGCATCTAAGTAAGAGACGGTTTTTTATGTTAGTTTGTTCATTACACGGGGATGTTCATTAAGATATTTTGGGTAGGAGCGAGATAAACGACTTCTCCCAGTACAGTGGATGACTGGAGCAACTTGAGTTCATGACCTGGTCTTTCCCCTGACACTGTCACCTTGTACAAGTCATCTAATCTCAGATTAGATGCCCCCTAAAATCCTTTCCATCCCCAGGATTCTGGGTCTTTTGCACAGTGTGCAATATAAGCCCAGTACTAATGGCGTGTGGTGTTAGAGGCTAACTCAGCTCTACATCCATGAGTAGTTTTGGTAGGACTTTGCCTTGATCTGAATCACACATATGAGCATTCACAGCAAATGGGGAAGATGGTGAAATGAAAACAGTTGCAGTATCTTTGGAGGAGTGAGTATTTCCAAGACAGCTGACCACAAGCTCTGCTTTCTGACGTCTTGGCCGTCAGGTTTACAGTATTCTGTGGACTCAGTGTTAGCTGATGTAAGGGTTTCTGCAGTAACTGAGCAGGAAGACAGTGTACATCATAGCTGAGACTTGTGGGTATTGACATACTGTGTTAGATGAACAAAGGAGATTGTATGCTTCCCCAAGCAGCATCTTTTTGTCACATTTTCCTTCCTCCTTTACCAGTGTGTCCAGTTATCAAGTTTCATGTGCCAGGGTTTAGACCTGTCATACAAACCACTAGAGAAATGTAGCTGGGATAACGTTCGTTAGAAAAAAGTGAAAGTGTTAGTCGTTCAGTCATGTTCAACTATTTGTGACCCCATGGACAGTAGCCCACCAGGCTCCTCTGTCCATGGGATTCTCCAGGCAAGAATATTGAAATGGGTAGCCATTCCCTTCTCCAGGGGATCTTCCTGACCCAGGGATCAAACCCAAGTTTCCTGCATTGTAGGCAGATTCTTTACCATCTGAGCCACCAGGAAAGTCTCAATTAAAAAGACATCTGTATGCCCACATTTTAAGTATTTTCAGCATTGATTTAATTGTGTATTGATTATTGAGAACTAACACAGTATCTCTTATCTTGTACAGAATACCACTGGAGCTTATATTATTTATGTTTTGAGTTAATTCCTTTATCATATTCTGAACTTATGAAGTGCCATTCAAAGTCATATTGTGACAGGCTTTTATTTTTTTTAATTGCTTGATTATACTGATTTACTTCTAAAAAGTCAGGAAAATGTATGTTTAGCTTCAGTATTGGAGGAGCAGTCATATAAAGAAATGTTTTAGTCCAGGGGGAATGTTTTTATTAAAAAGTTTTTATATGGGAAACAGAAATCCAAGATACAGAGTTTTAATTTTCTTATAGGGATCTATAATTTAGTAAAACATTGCTGGCAGTCATATTGTCACCTCAATAGAAAGATTGCTTCAAAAGTATATTTATGGGGAGTTCCCTGGAAATCCAGTGGTTAGGAATTGGTGTTTTCACTGCCAGGTTCAGTCCCTGGTTGGGGAACTAAGATCTCGCAAGCCATGCAGCACAGCCCCCCAAATTATCAGCAGTGAATGGATATCTGGGATGAATTATCTATGGAAAGTTTATTTGACCAAGTCTAAGTAGGTAGGATTGAACAAAAAAAAAACAAAACAGAAAAATGGATTTGAATATGAAGGAAGTTCTGCATAAATGATTAGCTTTCAAGCTTGTGAAAATTGTCTCTTATAATAAATCATTCAGGAACAGCAAGGCCATTTGGAAAACCTGGTGGGAAGTTATTGTATGTGTTAAAATCATGAGGTCATGCATTGGGGACTGTACAGTGAATGAGGCCTTTTACCTTTAAAAAGAATACAATCTAGTAGAAAAGAAAATCTACCTAAACTTGTTAATAGGAAAGAAAAGGACATCCCATAGAATAAGGCTGTATTTACTTAATGTGCATCTTAGTCTGGGGTTGCCTACCTCTATCCCATGAGATAAAGGCTTGTTATAACTAGTTTATTTGGGAAGTGCTCTCAAGGAGAGGAAGTGAGGGAATAAAGAGAGTCATGTGGAGAAGAAGGCAAAGCCAGTACAATGATGCATAAGTGACTTGGTTACCTATGAGGGTAATTGCTGTTTCTGGTGAGTTCCAGAGTCTGCATCCCTGAATCATACATCTAAGTGACTCTGAAAGAATCATTTGTCTATCAACTTCTGTCCCTCTTTGAAGAGGATCGAGGATTCCCAGGTCGCTCTGGTAAAGAACTACCTGCCAGTGCAGGAGGTGATCCCTGGGTCAGAGAGATCCCCTGGAGTAGGAAATGGCAACTCAAGTATTCTTATCTGGAAACTCACATAGACAGAAAGCCTGGCAGGCTACAGTCCATAGTGTTGCAGAGTTGGACATGATTGAGCAACTGAGCATGTGCGCGCACACACACACACACACACACACACACACACACGATTGAGCAACTGAGCATGTGTGCACACACACACACGATTGAGCAACTGAGCATGTGCATGCACACACACACACACATGGTTGCCTCCTGAAGTTTACCTCTTTGCTTCTGAGTTACATACACGTGACACCTACCAGCCTCAGAAGATATCTGACAAACTCCCAGAGCAGGAAGTGAGAAGTCTGTTTACTGTTTGAGATGAGGTGCTATCCAGTACAAAGTCAGTTTACACATGAACAGAGCCTTTTACTGTAGCCTGACTGGAATCAGAGATGAAGTGGTGGGTGAGACTGTGTGTATAGTATGATAGCTTCATAAACTTTAAATGCAAAAAGAGAAAAAAAAGGGAGAGAGGTAAGTGGATGTTTAAAATGTTACATATTCTTTGTTCTAAATCAAAGTTGTTACTGTAAATTCTTGTGTTTCTGTTGAGTTTGCTGTAATGTGAGATTGTATAAATAAACCTTTCTGTGGCCAGAAAGATGATGGAGTAAGAAGCTCCAGAATTCACTGTCTGACAGAAACACTGACTTAATAACAATATACAATTCAAAAGTCATTATGAGAATGCCTTGACAAGCCCAAAGACAAGAATAGCAGCAGTGAAATGGATTAGCAAAGTGGTTCCATCTACACCAGCCCCATTCCTAAGCCAGCAAAGCTAGCAATTGGGAAAAAAAGCCCAATTTGCTTCTTCTCCCTTGGAATGGAAAGAGAATAGTGGAACATACCTTTGACTTTTCAGCTTTTAGGGGAACTACCCAAGGGATTGGTTTTTATTTTGCCTGACTTGGAGTACTGATGGGGATCTGGCATAGTTTAGATGCCTGGAGACCTCAGTGTCTGAGAACCTGCAGTACTGCAGACAGACATTAGAGGGAGGAAGAGACTCAGAGTAAGAAATCAGCAGACTTTCTCCCAGCATGCCCAGAGAGGAGGCAAACCTTCTGAAAGGTTTGAAAGGCCTCCAGAATCTCTTGCTGGGATGATTCATGGAAGTCTTCCTCTATGAGGCCAATCTATAAAGACTGGGAGATTTTTTTAAGTGAAAAATCATAAGATAACACGGCAGATAACATGGCACACAAAAAAGCAAAACATGGACCAATCAAGTGGACGAAATAAACCTTAAGCTGACCCTGAGGAAATAAAGATCAATGGGTTACCTGACAAAGAATTCAAAATAATCATTTTAAAGAACCTCAGTGTACTGCAAGAGAACACAGTAAACAGAACAAACAAAGCAATGTGTGAACAAAGTGAGAATATCAACACAGAGAAACTGTAAAAAAGAACCATACAAATTCTGGAACTGAAGGATACAGTAACTGAATTGAAAAATTCCCTAGAGGGGATCAACATCAGACTTGGTCAGGCAGAAGAAAGAATTGGTGACTTTAAGACAGTTCATTTGAAATTATTGGTTCAGAGGAATGAAATGAAAAAAGAAGAAGAAAAGTGAAAAAGCCTTAGGGATTTATGGACCAATATATACTATAAGAGGAGAGAGAGATAAGCAGACAGCTTCTTTGAAGAAATAATGGCAGGAACCTTCCCAGATCTAGGACGGAAATGAACATCCATATTCAAGAAGCTTAAAAGAATCCAACTAGGATGAACCCAAAAATGTCCACGCAAAGTGATCAAACAATCAGAAATCAAAGACTGAGAATCTCGAGAGAAACGAGAGAAAAGTAACTTATGTCACAAGGGAACTCGTGTAAGATTATCAACAGATTTCTTAGCAGAAATACTATAGGTCAGAAGGGAGTGGAATGATCTATTCAAAGAAAGAAAGAAAAAAACTTGTCAGCTAAAAATGCTATATTCAGCAAAACTACCCTTCAGAAGTTAAAGAGAAATAAAGACCTTCTTGGACAAATAAAACCCAAGGGAGTTCATAATCACGAAAACATATGAAATAAGTTCTCTGGTAAAGAAAATTCCTATAATAGATGCACAAAACCAAATGAGAAAGGACTAAAAACATGTCACTATATATATTGCAAACTCTATCAAAATCTCAATAACATATTTGAAGACATAGAAAAAAATTAGAAATTCATACAGAATCTCAAAGGATCCCAAATAGTGAAACCAGTCTTGAGAAAGAAGTACAGAGTTGGAAGCCTCACACTTCTTGACTTCAAACATTACAAAGTTACAGTAATTAAAACAATTGAGGGTTTTCTTGGTCGTCCAGTGGTTAAGAATCTGCCTTATAATGCAGGGGGCACGAGTTCAATCCTTGGTCTGGGAAGATCCCACATCCAGCGGAGCAACTGAGCCCGTGAGCCACAACTACTGAATCCACACTCTAGGGACTGAGAGCTACAACTGCTGACCCTCCGTGCCTAGAGCCTGTGCTCTGCAACAGGAGAGAAGCCACCACAATGAGAAGTCTGCACTGCAGCAAAGAGTAGCCCCTACTCACCACAACTAGAGAAAGCCCTCGTGCAGCATGGAAGACCCACTACTGCAAAAAAAAAAATAATAATAATAATCTTAAAAATGCCCATAATTTATTAGCATAAAGACAGACATATAGACAATAGAGAGCCCAGAAATAAACCTTCTCATTGACAAAGGTGCCAAGGCTACACAATGGGGAAAGGACAGTCTCTTTAACAAGTGGTAATAAGAAAACAGGATACCTACAGTGAAAAGGATTAACATGGACCCTTACTTTTCACCGTATATAAAAGTTAACTCAAAATGAATTAAAGACCTAGGAGGATAGAAATTATTTCAAACATCTTTTCTGACCACAGTGGTATGAAACTGGAAATCAGACATAGCAAGAAAAATGGGAAAAGAATAAACGCACGGAGACTAAACAACATGCTGCTAAAAAACCCAATGGGTCAACAGTGAAATAAGCAGAAAATACCCTGAGACAAATGAAAGTGAAAACACAGCCTTACAAAATCGATGGGGTGCAGCAAAAGCAGTTCTAAGAGGGAAGTTCATAGCGATTCCAGACTTCCTCAAAAATAAGACAAGTCAAATAAGCACCCTAACCTATTACCTGAAAGACTTCGAAAAAGAAGAGCAAAGAAAACTCAAAGTCAGAAGAAGGAAAGAAATGATAAAAGATTGGCGAGGAGGTGGTGGCTGGATCGCTTTGTGAAAGAGACACAGTCTTGCTGGGCTGGGATGAACTGAGCTCCTGGTGGAGGCAGGGCAGCCAGGCGGGTACCATGGCCAGTGCAGTGGTAGCAGTTGGACTGACTGTTGCTGCTGCAGGATTTGTAGGCCATTACTCTTTGCCAGCCATGAAGGATCTGGAGCCTCAAGTAAAACAAGTTTTTCATAGTCTACTGAAATCTGCCTTCAGTGGTACCAATTACAGACGTGGGTTTGAACCCCAAATGACAAAATGGGAAGCAGCATTGATATTAGGTGTAAGACTTATATAGTGCCCCAAATCAATGAAGCTAAAGATTTACTAGGAGGTCAAACAAAAATGAAGTAAATGTATGATGACTTTTAAATTCTTATTCATTTATATGAGTACCAGGTTTTTATAATAAAATACTTCAAAGCTATGAATTTTAAAAATGGTTTAGCATAAGCTAAGTCAAAGCCTTGGTATAAATTTATCATATGATCCAGCAGTCCTCCTTCTGGCTATATATACAAAAGAGTTGAAAATAACGTTCCAGAGATAGCTTTACACCCATGTTCATTACAGGATTATTCACAGTAGCCAAGAGCTGGAAGCAACCTAAATGTTCATCAGCAGATAAATGGATAAAGAAAAGATGGTATGTACATACAACAGGATATAACTCACATTTGAAAGGAGGGAAATCTTATCACATGTTACAACATGGATGAAGCTTGAGGACTTTATACTAAGTGAAAAGTGAAGTAAGCCAGGCACAAAAAGATAAATATTGCATGATTCCACTTATATGAGGCATCAAAGATAGTCAGTCTTTGAAACATAGAGTATAGTGGTGGTGTAAGGGGTTGAGGGGAGGGGAGCAGAGAGTCCTCAGTGGTTATGGCATCCATTTTCAAAGATGAGGAACTTCTAGAGATCTGATGCACGACACTGCATACAGTTAACACTTCTGTACTGTATATTTAGGAAAAGTTCAGTTCAGTTGCTCAGTTGTGTACAACTCTTTGTGACCCCATGGACTGCAGCACACCTGGCCTCCCTGTCCATCACCAGCTCCCAGAGCCTACTCAAACTCATGTCCATTGAGTCGGTGATGCCATCCAGCCATCTCATCCTCCATCATCCCCTTCTCCTCCCGCCTTCAGTCTTTCCCAGTATCAGGCTCTTTTCCACTGAGTCAGTTCTTCACATCAGGTGACTTAAGTATTGGAGTTTCAGCTTCAGCATCAGTCCTTCCAATGAATATTCAGGACTGATTTCCTTTAGGATGAACTGGTTTGATCTTGCAGTCCAAGGGACTCTCAAGAGTTTTCTCCAACCGCACAGTTCAAAAGCATCAGTTCTTTGGCGTTCAGCTTTCTTTATAGTCCAACTCTCACATCCGTACACGACTACTGGAAAAACCATAGCTTTGGCTAGATAGACCTTTGTTGACAAAGTAATGTCTCTGCTTTTTAATATGCTGTCTAGGTTGGTCATAACTTTTCTTCCAAGGAAGAAGCACTGTTTAATTTCATGGCTGAAGTCACCATCTGCAGTGATTTTGGAACTCCCCCTCAAAATTGAGGCTGTCACTGTTTCCATTGTTTCCTCATCTATGTGCCATGAAGTGATGGGATTGGATGCCATGATCTTAGTTTTCTGAATGTTGAGTTTTAAGCCAACTTTTTCACTCTCCTCTTTCACTTTCATCAAGAGGCTCTTTAGTTCTTCTTTGCTGTCTGCCATAAGAGTGGTGTCATCTGCATATCTGAGGTTATTGATATTTCTCCTGGAAATCTTGATTCCAGCTTGTGTTTCATCCAGCCCAGCGTTTCTCATGATGTACTCTGCATATAAGTTAAATAAGCAGGGGGACAATATACAGCCTTGACATACTCCTTTCTGATTTGGAGCCAGTCTGTTGTTCCATGTCCAGTTCTAACTGTTGATTCCTGACCTGCATACAGATTTCTCAAGAGGCAGGTCAGGTGGTCTGGTATTCCCATCTCTCTCAGAATTTTCCACAGTTTGTTGTGATCCACACAGTCAGAAGCTTTGGCGTAGTCAATAAAACAGAAGGAGATGTTTTTCTGGAACTCTCTTGCTTTTTCGATGATCCAGTGGATGTTGGCAATTTGATCTCTGGTTCTTCTGTCTTTTCTGAATCCAGCTTGAACATCTGGAAGTTCACGGTTCACATACTGTTGAAGCCTGGCTTGGAGAATTTGGAACATTTTTTTTGCTAGCATGTGCTGCTGCTGCTGCTAAGTTGCCTCAGTTGTGTCTGACTCTTTGTGACCCCGTAGACGGCAGCCCACCAGGCTCTGCTGTCCCCGGGATACTCCAGGCAAGAACACTGGAGTGGGTTGCCATTTTCTTCTCCAATGCATGAAAGTGAAGAGTGAAAGTGAAGTCGCTCAGTCCTGTCCGACTCTTCGAGACCCCATGGACTGCAGCCTACTAGGCTCCTCCATCCATGGGATTTTCCAGGCAAGAGTACTGGAGTGGGTTGCCATTGCCTTCTCCGGCTAGCATGTGAGATGGGTGCAATTGTGTGGTAGTTTGAGCATTCTTTGGGATTGCCTTTCTTTGGGATTGGAATGAAAACTGACCTTTTCCAGTCCTGTGGCCACAAATTTGTTGGCATATTGAGTGCAGCACTTTCACAGCATCATCTTTTAGGATTTGAAATAGCTCAACTGGAATTCCATTACCTCCACTAGCTTTGTTCATAGTGATGCTTCCTAAGGCCCACTTGACTTTGCATTCCAGGATGTCTGGCTCTAGGTGAGTGATCACATCATCGTGGTTATCTGAATCATGAAGATCTTTTTTGTGTAGTTCTTCTGTGTATTGTTACTACCTCTTCTTAATAGCTTCTGCTTCTGTTAGGTCCATACCATTTCTGTCCTTTATTGAGCCCATCTTAGCATGAAATATTCCCTTGATATCTCTAATTTTCTTGAAGAGATCTCTAGTCTTTCCCATTCTATTGTTTTCCTCTGTTTCTTTGCACTGATCATTAAGGAAGGCTTTCTAATCTCTCCTTGCTATTTGGAACTCCGTATTCAGATGGGTGTATCTTTCTTTTTCTCCTTTGCCTTTCATTTCTCTTTTCTCAGCCATTTGTAAGGCCTACTTAGACAACCATTTTGCCTTTTTGCATTTCTTTTTCTTGGGGATGGTCTTGATCACTGCCTTCTGTACAATGTCACGAACCTCTGTCCATAGTTTTTCAAGCACTCTGTCAGATTTAATCCCTTGAATCTATTTGTCACTTCAACTGTCTAATCATAAGGAATTTGATTTAGGTCATACCTCTGTGGTCTAGTGATTTTCCCTCCTTTCTTCAATTTAAGTCTGAATTTGACAATAAGGAGTTCATGATCTGAGCCACAGTCAGCTCCCAGTCTTATTTTCACTGACTCTATAGAGCTTCTCCATCTTTGGCTGCATAGAATATAATCAGTCTGATTTTGGTATTGAGCATCTGGTGATGTCCTTGTGTAGAGTCTTCTCTTGTGTTGTTGGAAGAGAGTGTTTGCTATGACCAGTGTGTTCTCTTGGCAAAACTCTATTAGCCTTTGACTTGCTTTGTTTTGTACTCCAAGACCAATTTTGCCTGTTACTTCAGGGATCTCTTGACTTCCTACTTTTGCATTCCAGTCCCGTCTAATGAAAAGGACATCTTTTTTGGGTGTTAGTTCTAGAGGGTCTTGTGGGTCTTCATAGAACTGTTCAACTTCAGCTTCTTCAGCATTACTGGTTGGGGCATAGACTTGGATTACTGTGATATTGAATGGTTTGCCTTGGAAACAAGCAGAGATCATTCTGTCATATTTGAGATTGCATCCAAGTACTGCATTTCATATCTTTTGTTGACCATGATGGCTATTCCATTTCTTCTAAGGGATTCCTGCTCACAGTAGTAGATATAATGGTCATCTGTGTTAAATTCACCCATTCCAGTCCATTTTTGTTAGCTGATTCCTAAAATTTCAATGTTCACTCTTGCCAACTCCTGTTTGACCACCTCCGATATGTCTTGATTCATGGACCTAACATTCCAGGTTCCTATGCAGTATTGCTCTTTACAGCATTGGACTTTAGTTCCATCTCCAGTTACATCCACAACTGGGTGTTGTTTTCCTTTGGCTCCTTCTGTTCATTCTTTCTGAAGTTATTTCTCCACTGATCTCTAGTAGCATTTTGGGCACCTACTGACCTGGGGAGTTCATCTTTCAGTGTCCTATCTTTTTGCCATTTTATACTGTTCATGGGGTTCTCAAGGCAAGAATACTGAAGTGGTTTGCCGTTCCCTTCTCCAGTGGACCACGTTTTTGTTGGAACTCTCCACCATTACCTGTCTGACTTGGGTGGCCCTACACGGCATGGCTCATAGTTTCACTGAGTTAGACAAGGCTGTGGTCCATGTGATCAGATTGGTTAGATTTCTGTGATTGTGGTCTTCATTCTGTCTGCCCTCTGATGGAGAAGGATAAGAGGCTTATGGAAGCTTCCTGGTGGGAGAGATGACTGAGGGGGAAACCTGGTCTTGTTCTGATGGGTGGTGCCATGTTCAGTAAACCTTTAATCAGGTTTTTTGTTGGTGGGTGGGGCTGTGTTCCCTCCCTGTTGTTTGACCTGAGGCCAAACTATGGTGGAGGTGATGAAAAGGTCCCCTGCATGCACACACTGCTACACTCAGTGCCCCCAACCCTGCAGCAGGCCACTGCCGACCCACGCCTCTGCTGGAGACTCCTGAACACTCCTGGGCAAGTCTGGGTCAGTCTCTTGTGAGGTCCCTGCTCCTTTCTCCTGGGTTCTAGTGCACATAAGGTTTTGTTTGTGCCCTCCAGGAGAATGTTTCCCCAGTCCTGCGTAAGTTCTGGCGGCTCTGTGGTGGGGTTAATGGCGACCTTCCCCAGGAGGGCTTATGCCGTACCCAGGTCTGCAGCACCCAGAGCCCCTGCCCCTGCAGCAGGCCACTGCCGACCCGGACCTCCTCAGGAGGCTCTCACACACAGTCCTGGCTCAGTCTCTGTGGGGTCCCTGGGTCCTGGTGCACACATGGTTTGCTACAGCCCTCTGAGTGTCTCTGGCGGGTATGGGGTTTAATTTAAAATGCAACTTTGGCCCTCCTACCATCTTGCTGGGGCTTCTCCTTTGCCCTTGGACATGGGGTATCTTTTTTTGGTGGGATCCAACATTCTCCTGTCGATGGTTGTTCAGCAGTGAGTTGTAATTTTGGAATTCTCACAGGAGAAGGTGAGCGCACATTATTCTATTCCGCCATCGTGGCGTTACTTAAAAAAGAAACCTTAAAAAAGGTTCAGTTCAGTTCGCTCAGTCATGTCCGACTCTGTGACCCCATGAATCACAGCACGCCGGGCCTCCCTGTCCATAACCAACTCCTGGAGTTCACTCAGACTCATGTCCATAGAGTGAGTGATGCCATCCAGCCATCTCACCCTCTGTCGTCCCCTTCTCCTCCTGCCGCCAATCCCTCCCTGCATCAGAGTCTTTTCCAGTGAGTCAACTCTTTGCATGAGGTGGCCAAAGAACTGGAGTTTCAGCTTTAGCATCAATCCTTCCAAAGAAATCCCAGGGCTGATCTCCTTCAGCATGGACTGGTTGGATCTCCTTGCAGTCCAAGGGACTCTGAAGAGTCTTCTCCAACACCACAGTTCAGAAGCATCAATTCTTCGGCGCTCAGCCTTCTTCATAGTCCAACTCTCACATCCATACATGACCACAGGAAAAACCATAGCCTTGACTAGACTGACCTTAGTCGGTCTAGCCAAGTAATGTCTCTGCTTTTGAATATGCTGTCTAGGTTGGTCATAACTTTTCTTCCAAGGAGTAAGCGTCTTTTAATTTCATGGCTGCAGTCACCATCTGCAGTAATTTTGGAGGCCCCCCAAATAAAGTCTGACTCTGTTTCCCCATCTACTTGCCATGAAGTGCTGGGACCAGATGCCATGATCTTTGTTTTCTGAATGTTGAGCTTTAAGCCAACTTTTTGACGCTCCCCTTTCACTTTCATCAAGAGGCTTTTTAGCTCCTCTTCACTTTCTGCCATAAGGGTGGTGTCATCTGCATATCTGAGGTTATTGATATTTCTCCCGGCAATCTTGATTCCAGCTTGTGTTTCTTCCAGTCCAGCGTTTCTCATGATGTACTCTGAATGTAAGTTAAATAAGCAGGGGGACAATATACAGCCTTGACGTACTCCTTTTCCTATTTGGAACCAGTCTGTTGTTCCATGTCCAGTTCTAACTGTTGCTTCCTGACCTGCATACAGATTTCTCAAGAGGCAGGTCAGGTGGTCTGGTATTCCCATCTCTTTCAGAATTTTCCACAGTTTGTTGTGATCCACACAGTCAAAGGCTTTGGCATAGTCAATAAAGCAGTAGATGTTTTTCTGGAACTCTCTTGCTTTTTCCATGATCCAGCAGATGTTGGCAATTTGATCTCTGGTTCCTCTGCCTTTTCTAAAACCAGCTTGAACATCAGGAAGTTCATGGTTCACGTATTGCTGAAGCCTGGCATGGAGAATTTTGAGCATTACTTTACTAGCATGTGACATGAGTGCAATTGTGTGGTAGTTTGAGCATTCTTTGGCATTGCCTTTCTTTGGGATTGGAATGAAAACTGACCTTTTCCAGTCCTGTGGCCACTGGTGAGTTTTCCAAATTTGTTGGCATATTGAGTGCAGCACTTTCACAGCATCATCTTTCAGGTTTTGAAATAGTTCCACTGGAATTCCATCACCTCTACTAGCTTTGTTTGTAGTGATGCTTTCTAAGGCCCACTTGACTTCACATTCCAGGATGTCTGGCTCTAGATGAGTGATCACACCATAAGAATTGGTAAATTTTACGTTTTATTGACTACAATAAAAATCCCCAAAAGGAAAACTCCTGTGCACTGTCATCTCATTTTTGGTTGTCATTTTAACCTGATATGACTGATATGACAGATTTGCCTTAGGTAAACCTTTGTAACCAGTCATGATCTTTTAAAAACTATTTGAAGGTTTTCAAAATGAAAGAGCAAAAGCACTTGAAGAATCCTGGCAAATTCTTTACCTTTTGTTAAAAGTTTCAAGAGGGGAACACTTTGTACATTTCATAAGGGTGAAAACAAATCCATTGAAACTTGAACCATGAATATTTCCTTCTGAGAGATGCGTAGAAATAAGTCAGCATGAAGGCAGGTTCCTGTGGTAACTGGAACCACGTAATAGCATTTACATTTGGTGTTAACATGCATATAACAGGAAAAGAGATTCAGTTATTTTCAAGCTCTCAAACCCCAAATGTACTGAATAAACATTTCTTTAAAAAAATAAATATACGAAATGGATTTGTATGACTTGAAGTTTAAATGTTCTTGCATTCCATAGTTAACAATTGTAACAGTATCACTTTCTCAGATTTCTTTATTTTTCAAGTGGACTATCATGGTTTGGCTCAGCTACTAAATTAAATTATTGCCTGCTTGCACATTCCTGCTGGTTACACTATAATCTTTACCTCCATTGGAAAGAATGCCCTATTTTGAATGTTTGTTTCAGGCTGTTTGACTAGAAACACCTCTGTTAAGCCTTGAAGCATGGATATGTAAGTGCGATCTGTGCTATGAATCTAGAAAGGAAAGAATTAAAAGTGCTACACACTGTTAAAAACACACGTTACTAGGGATATGAGACACTTTAGAAGCGAAATGAAATAAAATACAAGGTTCTAATGTATAGCACAGGGAACTACAGTCAGTATTGTGTGATAAACCATAATGGAAAAGATATAAGAAAATGTATATATATGTATAACTGAGTCACTTTACGGCAGTGATTGACACAACATTGTAAATCAATAATACTTCAGTAAAAAACACTTTAAAAGTGGAGTGAAAAGTGGTATAATTAAATTGTCTTGATAATTGATTAGAATGGTTCTAGTTACAGGCAAACATGCATGGCATATATACATGCATATGTATAATATGCACATATATACATGTCTGTATAATATTAATAGATTGAACTGTGTCCACTCAAAATTCATATGTGGATGTTCTGACCCCCAGAATCTCAGAATGTGACCTTGTTTAGAGATAGGGTCTTTATATAGGTAATCAAAGTGAAGTCATTAGGGTGGACCCTAATCCCATATAACCGGTCTATTTGTAAAAGGGAAATTTGGACACAGACACATAGAGGGCAGACAGTGTGAAGACACAATGGGAGAACCTGGCCATCCCTCACAGTGCTCAGAAGAATCCAGCCTCGAAGCCCCTTCATCTTGGACTTCTAGCTTCCAGAATTTTAAATTTAAATTTTCAGTTCAAGTTGCTATAGTTTAAGCTGTCTAGTTTATGGTACTTAGTTATGGATCACTAATTAACTAATATGTTTCCCTGTTATGCCACACATCAGGATATACTTATTTAGGGGTAATACATGATTAGTCTGTGAACATTTTAACATTTCTCAGTATCTCTTAAGCATTCTTAAGAAACTAGTTTCCCTATTTTGGAGGCAGAGAAATTGAGGTTGGCCATGGTGATGAGGCAGTTGGATTTGGAAAGTGGATCTAGAACCTCTGACTCAATGCTGTATAAATTCAGATCACTCCATATTCAGGAATATATGCATTTTTGCAGTTTGTAGCAGTGCCAGAGTCCACTGTGGACATAAATCCACCTACTCTCTTTCAACACCAAAAAAGACAAAACAAGCCCCTTGCCTCAAAGTTATACATGTTAGAATTAAATTTTCGGGAAATTAGAAACAGATGACATCAAATGAACATGTTTTTCCACTGCCCCAAGGTGTACGTGCCTTTTTCTTGTGCTCATCTTGTCATCCGTGGGAGGGACACTTGAGTTCAGTGCTCGGAAATGTGGCAGAGGAAGCATTCCTTCAGCTGTGTCCCTCTTCGAATCCAGCACACCCAGGGTTCCTGCGTCCACTAACTGAGTAAAGCCACGTCTGAGTTCACGACCTCCAAGTGATGTGAGAACACACCTGGCCTACCCAAATCTCTGAGGGCGAATTGGAATTAGTGGTAGAGAAGAATAAAGATTTTTTAAACAAAAAAGACTTTCGGCTGTCCTGTGCAGCACGTGGGATCTTAGTTCTTCAACCAGGGATCAAACTAGTGCCCGTTGCGTTGAGAGCACGGACTGCCAAGGAAGTCTTGAAGAAAGCTATTTTAAAATTCTCGATATTTTTGTTCTTGCTATGGGAGGTGAGAGAGGTTAATCTTTGGGTGAAAAAATTCTATACCTACTTGAATTTTATAGACTAAGAGTGAAAGCTGTTAAACTCATCCGGCCAATGATTTTCACAGTAATTAACAAATTGTGTTGAAGAATAGTTGATTTACCATGTCATGTTAATTTCTGCTCTGCAGCAAAGTTACTCAGTTTTACATATATATATTCTTTTTCATATTCTTTTCCTTTGTCATTTTTATCACAAGATATTGAATATGGTTCCTTGTGCTATACAATAGGAAATTGTTGTTGTTTATCCATCCTATATATAATAGCTTGCATCTGCTAATTCCAAACTTCCCATCCCTCCCCTTGGCAATCACAAGTCTGTTTTCTGTATCTTGATATGCGTGCATGCTAAGTCACTTCAGCTGTATCTGACTCTCTGTGACCCAGGGACTGTAGCCCACCAGGCTCCTCTGTCTTGGAATTCTCTAGGCAAGAATCTTGGAGTGGGTTGCCATGCCCTCCTCCAGGGGATCTTCCTGACCCAGGGATTGAACTTGCATCTCTTATGTTTCCTGGGTTGGCACACGGGTGGCTTCATAGTAATTTTTAATTAAGAAGGCAAAAGAAACTACCTTCTATGAAGCTGGCATTCTTTCAGTCATGCTTATGTGGTCCAGTTTTCTATTAATTCAAAATATAGCAAAATATGTCACCTGAAAAGTCTTATGCTAGTGTTGAAAATAAGACTATACAGTTTTTGGAGTAATGAAAAACTCAGACTTTTTGGAAGAATTGACCTAGTCATTGGTAAACTTTTATTATCCATTCCAAAATTGAATTGAATTTCATGTTCAGAAAATAGCTAAGCAAGGACCATTATATGATTATTATTTATATGAATTTGAAAATTCTGTGACACTGAACTTGTGGTATAGAATTTTCCTGTGTTTTGTCTCCATGAGTGCCTTTTCTAAATATACTTTTTTTGAGTGCTTTTATTATGACTGTTTCCATCCTAACATTTCAAACCTGAGATGGTTGGATAGCGTTACTGACTCAATGGACGTGAGTTTGAGCAAATTCTGGGAAATGGTGAAGGACAAGAAAGCCTGGGGTGCTGCAGTCCATGGGGTTGCAGAGAGTCAGACACAATTTAACAACTAAACAACAACAACAATCTGGTCAGTCATTTCAGAGTGATTTTTGGTTTTGGTCATTTAAATTGTCAAGTTTAATAGAGATACAAGAAATGTAGCAAAAGGGAATTATAAATGATTTACACCACTCGGGTCAAGAAAGACAATATTCTCAGCATCTCAGGAACACGACTGAAGCGACTTAGCAGCAGCAGAAGCACTACCCTCATGCCTACTCCTTTGAAGTCATAAGTCTCTTCATTTGGAGAGGAGTATCTGTTTTAGATTACTATATAGTTTTACCACGTGTATGTGTACGTGTGTGTGTGTTTTATATATAAATCTCCATCCCTCCATACTTTGTTGGGTTTTGCCTTCTTTTAAACTTCATCTAAATGCAATTATATTGTATATAACCTGTTGGGTCTGGCTTTCCCCCTCAAAATTTGAAATTGATCTATATTGTATATACTGGAGTTTATTGATTTTCATTGCTGAATGTTTTCTGTGGTGTGAGCATATCATAATTTATCCTCTCCAGGTGACAACCCTTGCCTTTTTATTGGACTCTTAGTTCCATACATATTTAATGTGACTATTGATGTGGGACTTAGGTCTGTAACTTTACTATTTGTTATTTGTCTCATCTGTTTTTTAATTTTATTTTCAATAGACTTGATTTTTTAGAGCAGTTTTAGGTTCACAGGAAAATTGAGCAGACGTTTCCGAGTGTTCCCGTCCGTTCCCTGTCCTCACACATGGAGAGTCATTAACAGCACCTCCCACCAGAGTACTGCAGTGGTTCTAACTGCTGACCCTGCGCTGGCACATCGTAATCACGCCAAATCCATAATTTACACTAGGGCTCACTTTTGATGTTGTACATTATATGGGTTTGAACAAATATATAATGGCATGTTCTTTGACTTTTTTCCCCTGTCCAGCCTTCTTTTAGGTTAATTGATTTCTTATGAAATTTCCATTTAATTTAGGTTTCTAGCAGTAGCTCTTTTCCTTATTTTTTAAAATAGTAGATGTAGTATAACACTATGCATCCTCCAGTTGACACAATCTTTAATTTCTTTACCACTTCATATGAAAGGAAAGGCTTTGCAACCATTTGTCACCGTCCTCCAGTCTTTATTATTTCGTTCCTATATGTGTTATGCCTTCTCTGGTGGCTCAGACGGTAGTCTGTCTGCAATGCAAGAGACCTGGATTTGATCCCTGGGTTGGGGAGATATCCTGGAGAAGGGAATGACTCCCCACTCCAGTATTCTTGCCTGGAGAATTCCATGGACAGAGGAGCCTGGCGGGCTATCGTCCATGTATTGCAAAAAGTCTGACACAGCTGAGCCACTGTCACGAATTATAAACCCCACAGGACAATGTTATACATTTTTGTTTTGAACAGTCATGTGTATTTTGAAGAAATCAAGAGGATAAATTTGTGAATCTATTTACATATTTGCCATTTCTTGAGCTTTTCGTTTTTTCCTTAACAACCGAGTTTCTATGTAATGTTTACCTTCATCCTAAAAAAAAAATCCCTTTAAGTTTACTTATAATACAATTTTTACTGGAGACCAGTTTCCTTAGTTTTATTTAAATATGTTTTTTGCTGCATATTTGTTCTTTTGTTTGCTCTGGAGTATTTTATTGTATGCATATACCAGTTTATTGTACTGACAATCATTTATTTTTTATCTGTTAGCTAATATGAATAAAGCTGCTGTGAGTGTTGTGTATGTAGTTTGATGGACTAATTTCTCTTGGATGTGTGCCTTGGGATGAAAATGATATGGTAAGACTGTGTTTTGTTTTAGAAGGTACTGCCAGTTTTCCAAAGTGGTCATTACCACCTTGCACTGTATCTGCAGTCTTAAGAGTTTTCCAGTTGCTCTGTAACTTTGCCACTGATAGGTGTTGTAAATCTTTAAAATTGTAGTCATTCTGGTGAGGATGTAGCAGCATTCCACTGTGGCTTCAAATGTGCATGTTCTTGGTTACTAATGAGGTTGAGCATCTTTTCCTGTTTCCTGGCCGTTTGGACAGTCACTTTGGTGATACATTTGTTCAATATGATGTCATCTTTGTTGTTGTTCAGCGTGTCTTGTCCGACTCTTTGTGACCCCCTGGACTGCAGCACTCCAGGCTTTCTTCTCCTTCACCATCTCCTTGAGCTTGCTCAAACTCCAGTTCATATCCTCTTACATAACTCCAGTGCCTGGCTCTCTGGCTTCTAGCTGAGAGGTTGTGCAGGGCATGACGTGGTTCTCAGATGCTCCCCCTGAAATCAGCACATGTTCCCATGGAGAAGGCACTCAGTGCTGCTTTCTCATTCCTGGTCTTCTGTTCTTCACTGTATCCTGGCTTGGCAGTTCTTCAGTCTCTTATTGATGCTGTGATGCCTGCAAGCGGATTTAAAAAAATGTTCCTCTTTTTTTAGTTAACCACAATAGGAGGGTCTCTGTTACCTTGTCTGTCTCTACTGGAAGTGGAATTTCTCAGAATTGTTTTCTTTTTGTCAAATGATTCCTGTTTTTCTAATTTTAAAGATACGGAGGAGAACAAGCCATGAGACAGTAAGTTTCAGAGGGAATAACTTTTAAGGGGAATTTTTATGGAACTTCACTTGTGGTATTGTTACAAATTATTCCTTGGTTTTCGATGAATTTTTCATAAAAGACCCATACTTATATTTTCGGTTTTCATTTTACAACATTACTCCTTGATGTTTTAAGAAAATATTTTGGCTACAATTGAACTTTAAAATAGTCTAGATATATAATTATGGCAACAAGTAAGTCAGCCTATTCTTTCACAGTAACTTCTTAAATATAAAAATATCTGCCCTTTCAGTTTATTTGCAACAAATGGAGTGCCTCTTTGAGTAACCGTGGACTGTGTTCTCATAGAATTTATGCCATGTAATGCAGTGGACTGGGGGAGCTAGAGCGAGGATGGCAGAGTACAGCGCTCCAGGGATCTGTCCTCCCACCTAGACAGCTGTTGCATGGGCAGAGTCTATCTGATATAACTCTTTTGGAACTCTGGAGTCTGGACACAGGCTATCAGACTGATGAGGCCCGATGATATTATGCTAGGTGAAAGAATCCAGTCACCAAAGACAAATACTGTATGATTACTCTTATGTGAAGTACTTAGTCAAATTAATGGAGACAGAAAGTGGAATGGTGGTTGTCAAGGTATGGGAGGAGGGACATTGAGTTATTGTTTAATGAGTAGAGTTTCGGATGGGTAAGATGAACTAGTCTTAGATGAAAACCACCTGGATGGTGGTGGTGGTTACACAACAGTGTGAATGTACTTAATGCCGCTGGACTGTACTTAAAAATGGTTCAAATTGGTAAGTTTTATATGTGTATTTTATCACAATTAAAAATAAATAATAAAAAGTGATACAAAGCATTGGACAACATTGTTATTAACTCTTATTCCTCAAATATCGAAATTGAGCCCCAATTGAATGTATCGAGACTTCCCTGGTGGCTCAGATGGTAAAGCGTCTGCCTGCAACGCAGGAGAACTGGGTTCGATCCCTGGGTCAGGAAGAGCCCCTGGAGAAGGAAATGGCAACCCATTCCAGTACTTTAGTCTGGAAAATCCTGTGGACGGAGGAGCTATAATCCATGGGTTTGCAGAGTCGGACACGACTGAGAGACTTCACTTTCACTTTCTTTCACTTTGAATGTATTAGGCTTTATAGCTGTTCAAAGAAGTCATATGGTGAAATATTTTCCTAAAGTGAAGCTTACTTTTGGAATGGAAACTCATGTCTGATTTTTGTTTCTGTGGATGTACAGTTTTATATATTTAGTTTCTGTTAGTGGGACCCATTGCCTTGATATGACATTCAGTTCTTTTATGTGATGGAGTCTTCTCCATCTAATCAAATACGTCCTTGACTATTTGTAAGTATTACAAAAAAGTCATTTTATTCTAGACTGTGAATTATCTAATGAATATTATAAATGTGTATTCTTAAGCACGATATGGCTGTAGTAAGGATTGCATAGGATAGTTTTCCTAACCTCAGTACTTTTTTCAGGAGAAACTTTATGAAGACCAAGCAAATGAATAAATAATTGGAAAGCAAAAAGTCCATTGATTCAGGTTACTCAGTACCAAATTAAGGGCTTGGAAACAATTGGAAAATAAAGCTGAATTATTCAAAGCATTCTTAGATACTATAGGCTTTTTATAAATGGCGCTTGCTTTACTCTAAAAGTAATACGTGGCTACTCCTATTACACTGCCTACTTTAGCTTTGCCTTTTAGATTATTTTAGTCATCTTTTAGTTTAAGATGTATAGATGTGCCATTACTGTAGTATTGGTTTATAACTAAATACTTATATTTACACTTTAATAGATGTACTCTAGCTGCTGCTGCTGCTAAGTTGCTTCAGTCGTGTCTGACTCATTGCGACCCCATAGACAGCAGCCCACCAGGCTCCCCCGTTCTTGGGATTCTCCAGGCAAGAACACTGGAGTGGGCTGCTATTTCCTTCTCCAGTGCATGAAAGTGAAAAGTGAAAATGAAGTTGCTCAGTTGTGTCTAACTCTTCGTGACCCCATGGACTGCAGCCCACCAGGCTCCTCTGTCCATGGGATTTTCCAGGCAAGAGTACTGGAGTGGGGTGCCATTGCCTTCTCCGTGTACTCTAGCAGGTTGCTTCAAAAGTTATCCCTTGGATATATTTTTGCAATTAATTTCATTCTTTCAAAGTTTAAAATGGAAGATTTCAGCTTTATCTTTAAGAGTATATATCACTATGGCCTCAAGTTGTTTGCTATTATGTGATTCCTTTATTAGATATGAGAGTATAAGGTTTGGTACTAATTTGTGGTGTTTTCCTTCTGTATCTGAGGACCTGTCTTATCTCTTGGACATGAATGATGATGACTAGCTGGAACTAACTTGACTTCAAAGTTTTTCTTTCAATTTATTGAATATATGTACAGAAATAGAAAATGTCAAGAAAAGTGAGTGAGCTCCAATCAGGCTCAGAATCTGGCTCATATTCTTCAGATATTTGTTGGACAAACACTGTCTACAGAGGCAGGGCCCTGCCTTGGGAGAGGGTGAAGTTAGCCCTCTGGTGGCAGCTCCAGGCCTCTTTTTTTTTTGCCCTTTTTCAAGAAATTTTGCTGCTGCTCCAAATTGCCTATTCCACCTTAGTGAAACAAACCAACCCCCTCATTAGTCCTGCTGTCTCTAGAAGGTCTTTTATCATGTCCTTTGTGGAGTTCACTTTTTATGCAAAGAAGATTATCGAGTTGTTTTCTGTAAAATGTACAGCAAATCCTCTTTGAGCCGGGTTCTAGTCAGTATCATTTTGTCCATTTTCTTATATTTGGTGATGTTTTACTGCCCTAGAGGTTTTAGAGCCTCTGGAGGGGTAGCACTCTAGGGAGCAAGCTAGTTGGGCTGTCACTTATTTTAGCTCCAGGAGAAGTCCACACAGGTGCCCAGAGCCTTGTTCCTCTTTGTCTCACTGACCATCCTATTATTTATTCTAGGTTCCTAAAGGTAAATGGGAATTAATGGAGTGTGTGTATTTGTATCTTGTCTTGTCTGTGATATATCTACCCTAATCCATGATTTCTTTCTTGAACCAGAATGAAGCAATTAATGCTGTCTTGGCATTTTTAGTAGGATCTCCCCTGATTACATGAATCAGGGATACTTCTGGGTCATGAAACAAAATAATAATATTATTTGTATTAGCTTATGGATATTGTTGCTGTGTCTCCACGTTTGTTGTTTTCCAGGTTTCAGAAGTAATAGGGTGGAGGATTGTAAAGCTATAAGTAATAAGTGAAATGGGTTGGGATATTAATCAGGGAGTGATGGGGGTTAAGGCAAACTAGAGAGGCAGTGCCTGGCCTGCAGGGGACAGCTCTGCTCGGTGGCATCAGGTTGTTGCCCTTTGGAAATGTAGGCCAGGTGTGGCCAGATCTTTCCATTGTTTAAACAGAAAGGTAGAAATTTGATTTTTTTTTTTGCATTCAGACTCCAAATTAAAAATATATATTATTGAAGTATAGTTGATCACTCATCACTCTCTTGATTTTATTATTGATAACAAGTCCAGATTGTTAATAAGAGTATTTATGGGCCAAGTAACATAGTACCTATTTTCAGACTCAAGTATAGAGTACAGAAAGATGCCTTGTTGATCCTCCAGGTAGCAGGTAATCCTGGCTACCAGTCCTGTAGGAGTCACCTCTGGGATTCAGTATTCAGTGGTTCTTATGGTGGCAGGAAAACACCGAGATCCAAATGACTCCCACAGTTTTACCTAAAATGAATGGTCCTTTTATCGTCATAATTTAGTTTGTTGTCCTATTATCTTATCAGTAGTTTCAAATACTTAAGAAAAAAATCAATATTAAAGTATCAGTTTTGCAATCCAAAGGATGTTTGTACTTTTTTTTTTTTAAAAATGACACACTTTAAAAAAATGATAATGTTTGGCCTCCTGCCTTGTAAATGTATCAGGCTTCATTTTATTTTTAATATTTAAAGAATGTGCTAGACTTTTAGATGTGTTTAAATTGATACCTAGAGAAATAACATATGATTCTTACTTTCTTCACTGGTGAGTATTTTTAATTCATTCTAGTAGAATTTAAAAAAAAATAAACTTTTTTTAGAGCAATTTCAGATTTACAGAATAGTTGTGAATATAGTAGAGAGTCCCCATATAGCCCACCCTGTTTCCTCTTTTTATTAATGCCTTATATTAGTGTGGCACATTTTCACAATAACGGTATATTGTTATGACCCAGAATCTATATCTTATTCAGATTCCCTTCTTTTTTTTTTTTTTTTTTGACCTGAAGTGCCTTTGCTCTTCCAGGATCCCATGCAGAATACCACATTACATTAATTGTCACATTTCCTTAGGCTTCCTTTGGCGGACGGATTCTCAGACTCCCCGTGTTTCTGATGGGTTTGACAATCTGAGGGGGTACTGGTTAGGAACGTCCCTCATTTGGAGGTTTGTGTGAGGTTTTTCTCCTGGTTCAGCTAGAGGGATGAGTTTTGGGCAGTGCGACTAGGGCAGTGAAGTACTGATTTCACCACATATCACCCATATGACCTGTCACTGTTGATGCTGATCCTGATCACTCGGCTGGCGTAGTATTTGTCGGGCTTCTTTACTGTAATGATACTCTTTAAACATTTCCTCTCTATATTGGACACAGAAGGAAGTGCCGATGTTCAGTCCACACTTCAGTAGGGACTCCTGCTTACCTCCTTGTGAGGGGAGAGTCTAGGTAATATTTTGGAATTTTTTTGCATGGGAGATTGATTTACTTCTTATTTATTAATTATTGGTTTATCTCTTTATTTGTTGATTATTAAAAAAATTTTTAATCATCATTATTATTTTTAATTAATTTTTTGGGGCCATGTTCTGCAGCATGTGGGATCTTAGTTCCCCAAACAGCGGTCCAGCCTCTGCCCCCTGCATCAGAAGCACAAAGTCTTAACCTCTGAACCACCAGGGAAGAACCCCACTTTAATTTCTTTATTCAATCATTTGTTATATCAGTTTCAGTTCAGTTGCTCAGTTGTGTCCGACTCTTTGTGACCCTATGAATTGCAGTATGCCTGACCTCCCTGTCCATCACCAACTCCTGGAGTTCACTCAGACTCATGTCCATCGAGTCGGTGATGCCATCCAGCCATCTCATCCTCCGTCGTCCCCCTCTCCTCCTGCCCCCAACCCCTCCCATCATCAGAGTCTTTTCCAATGAGTCAACTCTTCACATGAGGTGGCCACAGTACTGGAGTTTCAGCTTTAGCATCATTTGTTCCAAAGAACACCCAGGACCAATCTCCTTCAGAATGGACTGGTTGGATCTCCTTGCAGACCAAGGGACTCTCAAGAGTCTTCTCCAACACCACAGTTCAAAAGCATCAATTCTTTGGCACTCAGCCTTCTTCACAGTCCAACTCTCACATCCATATACGACCACCGGAAAAACCATAGCCTTGAGTAGACGGACCTTAGGTCGGCAAAGTAATGTCTCTGCTTTTGAATATGCTATCTAGGTTGGTCATAACTTTTCTTCCGAGGAGTAGGCGTCTTTTAATTTCATGGCTGCAGTCACCATCTGCAGTGATTTTGGAGCCCCCCAAAATAAACTCTGCTACTGTTTACACTGTTTGCCCATCTATTTCCCGTGAAGTGATGGGACCAGATGCCATGATCTTAGTTTTCTGAATGTTGAGCTTTAAGCCAACTTTTTCACTCTCCGCTTTCACTTTCATCAAGAGGCTTTTTAGTTCTTCTTCACTTTTGGCCATATATCAGTATAGACTATGGATATTTATTTTATACTTTGGGGTAGAAGGCAATACTTCTTTATTTTGGTGCTCAGATTGTTCCAGCTTTGGCCATTGGGAGCTCTTTGACTTGGTTCCTGTGTCTCTTTGATGTATCCCCAGCGTTGGTACCTTTTCTTTCTTTCTTTTTTGAGCACTCGCTTTCTAGCATTGCAAGATAGCTAAGCTCATTTTTATATTCCTTGGCCAGCTCTAGAATCAGCCATTTCTCTAAGGAGCCCTGGTTTCTTTTATTGGAGAATGGCATCAGAAAGCAAGATCTGGCGAGCTCATTGTTCCTGAGTTGTGTTGTTTCTAGGCCCTCTCAGCTGACAGAGCAAGGAGCTATATTGTGTGTAGTAAGCCACATACACTCATATTTTTAAATATTTCTATTTGCATCCTTCTGTATCTGTATTAAGCTAAATATGAGCTTCCCAAGTGGCTCAGTGGTAAAGAATCTGCCTGTCAATGCAGGAAATGTGTGTTCAGTCCCTGGGTCAAGAAGTTTCCCTGGAAAAGGAAATGGCAAACCACTCCAGTCTTCTTTCCTGGAAAATTCCATGGACAGAGGAGCCTGGTGAGGTACAGTTCATCGGGTCGCAAAAAGAACTGGACATGACTTAGAGACTTTAAAACAACAACAAACATGAGCTCAGAACTGATTATTCCAACTCTAGTCTATTACCACATGAATCATTAGCGCTTTCTTCTGTTGTTTGTCAACACCCACTCCAACAATAAGAAATCTGGCTCCCAGGATCCATCATTTATTTAATTTTTCAAGTCCAGTGTATAGTGTATGATGGTTTTAGAATTGTTTATAAATACCTGCTGTGAGAAAGAATTTTATCAACAGAGCTTATGCCCACTTCCTTTGGCCTTTACCCTTACACACTGCACTTATTTCTTAAAAAATGTTTTCATTGATATACAATATTGTATGTTTTTGGTGTACAACATAGTGATTTACAGTTTTTAAAAACTGTACTCCATTTAGAATTACTGTAAAATATTGGCTGTGTTCCCTATGCTGTACAGTATATCCTTATCGCTTTCTTATTTCATACATAATTTAGTTTGTTCCTCTTAATCTCTTGCCTCTGTGATGCGTCTTCCTCCTTCCCTCTCCCCACTGATAAACACTACTGTAGTTTGTTCTCTATATCTGTATATCTCTATTTTTTTGTTGTATTCACTGGTTTTATTTTTTAGATTCCACATGTAAGTGATATCATGCAGTGTTTGTCTTTCTCTGTCTGACTTATTTCACTAAGCATAATACACTCCAAGTCTATTCATCTTGTTGCAAATGGTAAAATTTAAGTTTTATTGTCTTTTAAAGAAATTTTTTGTTTTAGTTTCTTTATAACATATTAATTTCTGTTGTACAGCAAAGTGAATCAGTTATATGTATACGTATATCCCCTCATTTTTTATGTTTTCTTCCCATTTAGATCACCACAGAGAATTGAGTAGAGTTCTCTGTGCTAAACAGAAGGTTCTCATTAGTAAGCTATTTTATACATAGTCACACTGCACTTACTTCTAAGGATACTTAGGTCAGCATTTACCTCTGCGGTGAATTTATTTCGTACGTTTGTTAGATTCTTTTGTCACTGTCTGCTTTCCATTCTGGGATTTTCCAACTTCATAAATAATTTAAAATTTGCATACACTGAAGTTTTCTCTGTATGCTGTTAAGTTTTATGGGTTTTGACAAATGCAGAATGTCATATATTCACCATTATAATATGTAGAACACTTTCACCATCCTAAAAATCCCATGTACTTTACCTGTTCAACTCTCATCTCTTCCCAGCCTCCTGGCAATGACAGACTTTTTGCTATCTTTATAATATTACCTTTATTCCGAAGGTCACGTAAATCCAATCACATAGTGGGTGGCCTTTTCAGACAGGCTTTCTTTTACTTAGTTGTATGTTTTTAAGATTCAGCCTTATTTTTGCATGGCTTTATATAGTTCACTCTTTATTTTCTTAATAGTATTCCATTGTGTGGAAGTTGTTTTTTTTTTTTTTTTTTGGCTACACTGTGTGGCATGGAACTTCCCTGACCAGGGATCGAAACTGAGCCCCTTGCTGTGAAAACACGGAGTCTTGACCACTGGATCAAAGGGAGGTTCCTGGAAGACCTTTTTTTTAAAAAAAAAAAAAAAATATATATATATATATATATATTTTTACCTGTTGAGATGGTTTCCATTTGGCTATTATGAATAAAGCTTCTATAAACATTCTCATGCAGTTGTTTGTGTGGATGTAAATTTTCAAATGAATTGGATAAATTCCTAGGAGTTCGATTGCTGGGCTGCATGTTAAGACTGTGTTTAGCTTTATGACATGTCAAACCATATTCCAAAGTGGCTGAGTACCATTGTGCCTTCCCGCCGGCAGTGAATGAGAGTTCCTGTTTTTCTGCATTTTCATCAGCATTTGGCAATGAAAGGGTTTTGGATTTTAGCCATTCTAGTAGATGTGTAATAGCACCTTATTGTTGTTTTAATTTGTGTTTCCCTGTTGATGTATGATGTTGACCAACTTTTCCTATAAACATATGTCATTTGTCATCTGTATATCTTCGTCAGTGAGATGTTTGTTCAGATTCTTTGTCCATTTTTATCTTATTTTAAAATGTTTATTTATATTTATTTACTTATTTGGCTGCTCCAGGACCTTCTGTTCTCATTGCAGCATGTGAGATCTTTCTAGTTCCTGACCAGGGATCAAACTCCAGCCCCCTGCACTGGTAGAGCAGAGGCTTAGCCACTGGACCACCAGGAAGTCCCCAATCATTTTAAAATTGGGTTGTTTTCTTATTATTGAGTGTTAAAAATTCTTTGTATATTTTTGTATACAACTCCTTTATCAGACACGTGTTTTACGAATATTTTCTTCCAATCTTTAGCTTATTTCTTGATTTTCTTAATGGTATCCTTCACAGAGAAGTTTTACATTTCATTAAATATAACTTACCTGTCTTTTTTTTCTTAGATTGTGGTTTTGCTATGTATCTAAAAACTCACCACTAAACCCAAGGGCATGTAAATTTTCTCCTGTTTTTTCTTCTGGAACCTTTATAGTTTTGAATTTTACATTTGGGACTGTGATTCATTTCGTGTTAATTTTTTTTGTTAAGGTGTGAGATCTAAGTCTAGGTTTGTTATTACTGTTTTGCATATGGATATCCAGTTGTCCTAGTACCATTTTTGGAAAAGACTATTCTTTTTTCAATGAATTGCTTTTGTGCCTTTTTTCAAAAGTCAGGTGTTTCTACTTGTGTGGGTCTGTTTCTGGGCTTTTTATTCTATTCCATTGATCTATACCTCTATTCTTTTACCAGTTCCACCCTGTCTTGATTTAGATTTTAATTGGTATTACTTTTTAGTTAGGAGTTGTCATTCAGCTTGACAACAATGTTTGTGTGTTTGTGTTTTCTTAAAACATTAGATTTTTCATCACCATCTTGTCATAAACTCTTAACATTGCACATCGTATTTATTTTTCAAGTTAACATTGAGAATGCACATCTCTAATCTTCCTTCAGATCCCTGTGGTATTAATTACAACCTCTCCCTGACATATGATGCACTTATTCAGTTGTTTTTTTATCTATTTCCCTGATTCTTCCTAGGAATTGAAGATTGATGAGAGCAGGACTTTGTTTTTGTTGCCCTTCACTGCGATATCTCTTTCACCTAGGACTTACCTGGCATATAGTAAGATCTTGATGATGTAACATAAACTAAATGAATGAAATATGGGGTCTCATGTTTGTAATATCTTTGAGCAGCAAGTTATTGTACAAAGGCGAATTTGCTAAATAGCTAACCATTTAAACATTAAGCAGAACTTATACTTGGAAAAATCTGCACTCAGTATTTTCAAAGTTAGTTAAATGTTACTTTTATTTCTTAAATACATTGTACTTAATTCAGTTTATTCTTTGTGCCATCTCACTTAATATTTTGACTAAAAACCAAGAAATTGGGTTAAAGGCCTATTTCTGAAATTACCTAAGCAAGTGATCTTAGAAAAGTTACAATTTTCCTGGGTGTCAGTGGACTATTAGTTTTAATGACTAGATGATTTCTTAAGTTCCCATCAGTCGCTAAAGTTCTGCTTGATAATGACCTGATTCCTTGTGGCATATTACACTAGGTCTTTCCTCAAAATAACATTCAAGTATCGGACTTCCCTGTCGGTCCAGTGGTTAAGATTCTGAGCTTCCAGTGTTTCTAATGCAGGGGGTGCAGGTTTGATCCTTACCCAGGTGGGTGGAGGGACTAAGATCCCACATGCCACGTGATGCGGCCAAAAAAAAGGTTGATTTAGAACTATTTTATCTCTAACAGCATTTGACTTCAGTCAATCATATTTTAAATTATTATTTAAAAAAAAATCCCCTGTACATCTGCCTTTTGTTGCTAAGTGTACCTCTTTGTTAATCTCTATATTTTTTCTCCACTGAATTGTAGTTGTATTTTTTGTCATTCCCATTAAGGTGATTTCCACAGGGCTTGTCTGTCTTGCAGTCTGTCAGTAGGCTCTCTCAGCGGGTAATAAATGTTGTGGTAGGTGAAAGTCTCCTAAACTTGGCCACACCCTAGTCCCCAGACCCTGTGAATTTGTTACCATGGCAAGGGGAAACTAAAACTAGGGTTATAGGTGGAATTAAGTTCACTAAGCAGCTGATCTTAAGGGGCATTGCCCTGGATTATCCAGGTGAGCCCCATTGTAATCACAAAGGTGATAAATGAAACAGGGAGGCAGGAGAGTTAGTGGGAGACGTGTGAGGAAAAACTGCAGCAACCCTTGATGGCGGGACACAAAGAACGTGGGTACCTATCAAAGTGAGTGAAAGTTGCCCAGTCGTGTCCGACTCTTTGTGACCCCATGGACTATACAGTCCATGGAATTCTCGAGGCCAGAATACTGGAGTGGGTAGCCTTTGCCTTCTCCAGGAGATCTTCCCAACTCAGGATTTGAACCCAGGTCTCCCACATTGCAGGCGGATTCTTTACCAGCTGAGCCACAAGGGAAGCTCAAGAATACTGGAGTGGGTAGCCTATCCCTTCTCCAGTGGATCTTCCCAACCCAGGAATCGAACCGGGGTCTCTTGCATTGCAGGCGTATTCTTTACCAACTGAGCTATCAGGGAAGCAAAGCTAGAAAACAAAAAGAAACAGACTGTCCACTGGAGCTTCCAGAGAGAATGGAGCCCTGCCAATACGTTGATCTTGGCCCAATAAAACCCATTTTGAACTTCTGACCTTGAAAACTGTAAGGTTATACATTTATGTTGTTCTAAGCCGTTAAGTTTGTGGTAATTTGTTACAGCAGCAATAGGAAACTAATGTAAATACAGATGTCTAGCCATGCAGTGGTCTCCAGCCTTTTTGGCACCAGGGACTGGTTTTGTGGAAGACAGTTTTTCCATGGACAAGTGGGAGGGAATGGTTTCAGGACGATTCAAGTGGGTTACATTAATTGGGCACTTTGTTTCTATTGTTATTACATCAGCTCCAGCTCAGATCATCAGGCATTATTAGATCTTGGAGGTTGGGGACCCCTGGTCTAGTGCAAAGAGCACTGTGCAAATCAATTTCAGTAATTAACTTCCTGAATACACTTGTAAAATATATCAAGGCAAATAATTTCAGGGGCATGGGGTCCCTATTTTTAGGTTTCTTTAATGAACATCAAGAATTATAATACTCACTTGGAATGCTAAAACTTCTTGTCGTTTTCAAGGTTAGTTTTTTACAGGTTTTGCCAATGAAGTACAAAAGTTGGAAGAAATTTGAAGGTGTCAGTTGGAGTCTGGATAAGAGGGAGTTCATTCCTCTTGAAATAACAGTTTTAACTTCTTGGTTCACTACAGTATTTGAGAAGAATGCTGATCTATAGAATTAAAAACACTAAATAATTTATATTTAAATTTGGATTATGTTGGATGCTTTATAGTGGCCTCCCAGGTGGCTCAGTGGTAAAGAACCTGAATGCCAGTTCAGGAGACACAGAAGACGTGGGTTCGATCCCTGGATCAGGAAGATCCCCTGGAGGAGGGCTTGGCAACCCACTCCAAGAATGTTCTTGCCTGGAAAATTCCATGGACAGAGGAGCTTGGGCGGCTACAGTCCCTGGGGTTGCAGAGTCAGACATGACTGAGCAGTCAGGCACAGATGGTTTAGAACAAGGGTTTATTTTAAAAAATAATTAAAAATTTTTGTTATGTGTATTTTAAAATAGTATTAAAATGAATTACATTTTTCTGGATATTTTATTGGACAGATTTCTTATTGAAGTGGGAGGCAGGAATTGATTGAGTTCAGAGTTGTTAATCCCTTATTAGAATCAGAAGGAGCTATGAAGGTTTGTTGCTGCTACTGCTGCTAAGTTGCTTCAGTCGTGTCCGACTCTGTGGGACCCCATGGATGGCAGCCCACCAGGCTCCCCCGTTCCTGGGATTCTCCAGGCAAGAACACTGGAGTGGGTTGCCATTTCCTTCTCCAATGCATGAAAGGGAAAAGGGAAAGTGAAGCCTCTCAGTCGTGTCCGACTCGCAGCAACCCCAGGGACTGCAGCCTACTAGGCTCCTCTGCCCATGGGATTTTCCAGGCGAGAGTACTGGAGTGGGTTGCCATTGCTTTCTCCAGAAGATTTGTTGAGGTTGTGATAATTGTGTAGTTAAGTAAAGCTGAGGTTCAGAGAGGGTCGTTTAAGAGTTTAGCTCAAGTTAGCTCACTTGGTTCATTTTAGAACCTTGAACAAAAAATTGAAATCTAAAATTTAAATTTAAATCTCTGGGCTCTAAATCCATTCTTCTTTTTGTCCTGCTAGACACAAAGGTGAGTGAAAGTTAGAAAATTTTAAGCTTTTAAAGTTGAACTTAATTGTTTCAGTCAGTTCTGGAGTTACTTTTTATAAAGAGCCAGCAGTATATTCTCTTTTTAAATGCAGCAGCCATAAACATCTCAGACAAATAGGCTTTCTTATTTTTGTAGACATTTCTTATGGTGCAGTTTCTGAATTTTCTCCTTTGGTGTAATTTTCTTATGTGAAGTGGAAGTATTAGTCACTCAGTTGTGTCTGACTCTTTGAGATGCTATGGACTGTAGCCCTCCAGGCTCCTCCGTCCATGGGAATCTGCCGGCAAGAATACCGGAGTGGGTAGCCTTTCCCTTCTCCGGGAATCTTCCTGACCTAGGGATCCAACCTGGGTCTCTTGCACTGCAGGCAGATTGTTTACTGTCTGGTTTTCTTGTGAGGCAACCCTAAATAGTAGAAGTTTTGAAAGGATAAAAAAGGGCCAAGAATAAGAAAAAAGGGTCGGTTGTTCGCCAAGATGGCATATACTGGATAAGGATTATTTTGTGCTTTGGACCCATGAAACATGAATATTTGATATGCCAAAAATGAAGGACCTAGTTTTTAAAACTTAATGTTCTTGTAGTTCTTACAAGAATTACATGTGGATTTTTTGTTTCTCCAGCTTTCTTAGAATTATGTTTAACTTTGGTATAAATTCTGCTAACATGTACTTACCTCTTTTTCTAGAATGCATATATTAACATACTTTTTCCTTATAAGCTTAATTCTTATATGTTTGTTTCTTTTTTTGCCTTTGTGTCTGATCAAAAACATGACTAAATGTGTAAACTCTGAATTCATTATTTTCAGTTAACATGTTTGACCAGATTGTGTGGTAGAAGCTTCAAAGTCCTTTCAAAGGTGAAAGAACAAATAATAAGTAACTGACACAGGTGGGGAGAGTAAAAATCATTATTTAAGATAAAATTGTTTGGATCTAGAATAACTACTTGGGGAAAAGTGCATTTTTGAGGTTTTTAAAAGCATATTTTTGTTTGAATCATCGTTAGTCAGGGCAGACTTGTGAAACTTGGTAGAATGCACTTTCATTTCCGTTGTTGTGACAACTTCAGAATTCTGTTTTATGGTTGAATAGAATGGAAGCTGTTGGACTTTTTTTGAGGGGGTTAGCCCTAGGACATGAATAGCATACTGAGTGTTGTAACTTGTGGCCACAGTTATCTCATCTATTTGATTAATTACTCCTTTGCAGTATTGCTTTTGTGTTGTATCAGGGGGAGAGTTGGTTAGTAAGTAGGACTTAGAGATTGTCCTACTGAATGCAGTAAGTCAGACAAAGACAAATATGATGATATCACTTGTATGGGAATCTAAAAAATGGTGCAAATGAACTTATTTATAAAACAAAGTCACAGATGTGGAAAACAAACTTATGGCTTCTGGGCTGGGGGTGAAGAGAAGGGGGGAGAAGGGATAAATTGGGAGATTAGGATTGATGTATACAAACTACTGTATATAAAACAGATAACTAATAAGGACCTAGTTTATAGCACAGGGAATACTGTATAATGACCTACATGGGAAAAGAATCTAAAAAAGAGTGTGTATGTATATATAAATGTAAACATATAAATATATATAACTGGTTCACTTTGCTGTACAGCAGAAACTAATATAACATTGTCAATCAACTATACTCCAATAAAAACTGAAAAAAAAAAATAGTGATCAGTAGTCTTGGCAAGAGTTCTAAAAACATTGGGGTAAATAGGTACATTTTCTCTTGTGATCATCAAGATCAGAGAAGGGAAGCTGAGGTCGAGGTAATGAGGCTTTCTGTATGTGGAATCAGTTCATCTTCAGTGAGCCTGTCAGCATTCTCATCTCTGCCCCCGGTAATGATTAGCAGCCCCTGGTAAGGGGAGTTTCAGCGTGTGCTTGTCAGTGAGGTCTCTCATGTGAAACTAAATGTTGGCTTGGCATCTCAGGAACTCAGACGATGGCCAAATGGGCTTGGCCTCTGTTAAACAGAGTTTTAATCATTAAATGGAAATAGATGAAGTCGGTGAACAAATACAGTGGCTTCAAAGCCCTGATTTTGGTTTTTAAATAGCCTCTAACTTTGCTTGGAGGAGAGTCAAGTGAAATATTTCACCACTGTATTATCACCAAAGAGAATTGCTTTTGTAGATTGGTCCTTGCTTCTCTAAACATGGTGTCCTACACTAAGGATTAGAACTGTTATTTCAAGTTAAATAGTGTTTGGATAGAGAAGTAATATTAAATTGTATGTTTAAAAAAAAGCTTTTCCATTTATTTGCTTAATGGTTATTCAGATAATTTATAAATTATAGAATGAGGAAGCATATTTGTAAGACTGGAATTTCTATTTAGGTGTGATGCGGGGATGGCTAATATTATGACAAATTATTAACTTGAGATGAAAGTTATACTTCCAAGGTTATGTTAAAAATGTGACTTTACTGCTGAATGGGAAGCCTTGATTCTAATTTTTACTGATGTGGGGATATGCATGCAAGTAGAAAAAGATTAATTTTACTCATTTACAGCTTCTCAAATTCTGAAATTGCAGTACTAACTCTAAAATGTTATAATAGGTCAGTTTGGTCAGTCATTGAAGCATTTCATGTAAGGAAAAATGTGTATTAGAGGTGCTGCAGTTCTTGATGGGCCATAAATCCACTTAGCATAAGAGTCTGCAAATTGGTTAAAAGTATGAAAGGGGAAGGAAATTTATCAAGAAACCCTACATACAGAATATTTATAGTTAGCTTAATTTCAATTTGTCTTTACAATTAATTTGATAGAGCACTTCATGCAAGAAGATAGGAGTGTGTATTTTTTCAGACCAGATTCTTGATTGTCTTTGAGTTCTTTATTAAAACATAGTGATTGCAATAGTGTAAATATGTAAATATTGTTTAAGTGCAAAGGGGTCTCATGTTTTTCATATGGCTTGTTTTCTTAGTCATATTCAGTTTCTGTTAAAATCATGTTTTATCTTACATTATTATTATTTTTTATAGTAACATTTTTAGTAATTTTTTCATGTGTGTAGTAAGCATAATAATAGCTCCCAAAATGTCCATGTCCTTTTTCTTGGACCCTGTGAGTGTTACCGTATAGGATGGAAGGTTCTTCAAATATGTGTTTAAATTTAGGATCTTGAGATGGTGAGATTATCTTGGTTAATTATTTTTCTTCTGTTTGAAGAATTTCTTTTAATGTTTCTTACCCTGAACAATCTTATTTTGCCTTCATGCACCGGGGTCTGCCAGTCTCGTCTGTCCATGGAATTCTCCAGGCAAGAAGACTGGAGTGGTTTGCCATTTCCTCCTCCAGGGGATCTTCCCCACCCAGGAATCAAACCCACATCTCTTCCTCTTCTGCATTGACAGGTGGATTCTTTACCACTGTGCCACCTGGGAAGCCAGTTTTTTCTTTAGTTGTTTTAAAAGCTTTTTCTTAAACATTGATCTCAAGCAATTTGATGTATATGTCTGTGTTTTACTCATGTGTCTTATGCTTGGAGTTTGTTGAGCTGCTTAAATTTATGCGTGTATAGTTTTCATTTGACTTAGAAAATTTTCAACTCTTATTTCTTCAAATATTTTTTCTCCTCCTCTTCCTTTGAAGGCTCCATTTATGTACACATTAGACAGTTTGAAGTTGTTCGCTAGCTCGCTGATGCCCTGTTCATTTCTTTCCAGTGTGTGTGTATGTTTTTTTTAACTACTGTTTCCTTTTAGTTGCTGTTACTTTAAATCCACTAATCTTTTTTTTTTTCCCCTCTGCAAATTGGTTAAGAGTGTGAAGGGGAAAAGAAAGTTATTAAGGGATATTACTTATAAAATACTGGCATAGAGTTGACGTTCTGTGACTGCCTAAAGTGCTGTTACTTCCATCCAATGTGTCTTTCTTCCCAGACTAGTTTTCACCTCTAGAAGTTCAGTTAGGATCTTTCAAATTTCTTAATTTCTTAAAAATTTCAAATTTTTCTTGAATGGTTACACATAGTAACCATTTTTTATGTCTGCTAATTCTAACTTGTTAGTGTTAGTTCTGGGTCAGTTTTACTTAATTGGCTTATCTCCTTATCGTGGATTGTATTTGCCTGCTTCTTTACGTGCCTAATAATTTCTGCTAAGATGCCAGACATTTGAATTTTATCTTGTTGGGTGCTGAATATTTTTGTGTTCTTGAGCTTTGTTACGGGACATAGTTAAGTCACTTAGAAAGGGTTTGCCCTTTTCATGTCTTGCTTTTAAGCTTGCTTAGGTAGAACCAGAGCAGCTTTTACCCTAATTTTACCTCCTACTGAGATAAAACCCTTCTAAATACTCCACCTAATGTCCTGTTAATTATGAGGTTTTCCACTCTGATTATTGGGAACAAAAGGAGCCATTTCCAGCCTATGTGAGCTTTAGGGATTATTCCGTCTCATCCTTTTAGGGTAGGTTCTTGGGTAGTTTGCTCACACACATGGGTTGGTCAGTTGAACACTTGAGGGGTACCCCAGCACATCTCCAAGGTTTTCTGTCTTTGTAACCTTCTTCTCTCTGGTATTCTACTCTGCAAAAAAGGCATCTTGGAATCCTTGAACTCCTAGCTTCGTCTCCTCAACTCAAGGTGATCACCAGACCTTTGCCTGGCTTCCTGTTCTTTGGGCCACAGTCTGGAAATTCTGTCCAGGCAGTAGGCTTCATATTTTGCTCCCATCTAGTTTTGACTTAAAACTTAACATTCAAAAAACTAAGATCATGGCACCCAGTCCCATCACTTCATGGCAAATAGATGGGGAAACAGTGGAAACAGTGATAGACTTTATTTTCTTGGGCTCCAAAATCACTGCACATGGTGACTGCAGCCATGCAATTAAAAGACGCTTGCTCCTAGGAAGAAAAGCTATGACCAACCTAGACAGCGTATTAAAAAGCAGAGATATTACTTTGCCAACAAAGGTCCGTCTAGTCAAGGCTATGGTTTTTCCAGTGGTCACGTATGTATGTGGGAGTTGGACTATAAGGAAAGCTGAGCACTGAAGAATTGATGCTTTTGAACTGTGGTGTTGGAGAAGACTCTTGAGAGTCCCTTGGATTTCAAGGAGATCAAACCAGTCAACCCTAAAGGAAGTCAGTCCTGAATATTCATTGGAGGTACTGATGCTGAAGCTGAAACTCCAATACTTAGGCCACCTGATGCGAAGAACTGACTCATTGGAAAAGACCCTGATGCTGGGAAAGATTGGGGGCAGGAGGAGAAGGGGATGACAGAGGATGAGATGGTTGGATGGCATCGCCAACTTGAGGACATGAGTTTGAGCAAGCTCCAGGAGTTGTTGATGGACAGGGACGCCTGGCGTGCTGCAGTCCACGGGGTCACAGAGTCGGATACGACTGAGCAAATGAACTGAACTGAGGCTTCATATGGTTACCTTGCTCGTTTCCTGTCTCTCAGGAATCACTGTCCTTTGTTGCTCCATGTTCAGTGTTTTAAAACCATTGTCTGAAATATTTTGTCCACTTTTGAGTCGTTAAAAGTGTATGGATAAATCTGGTCCCTGTTTCTCTTGCCTGTGAGATCTTAGTTATCTCCAAGAAGCAGTCATAGCATTGCCTTGTTGTAGTTGTTAACTTCATAATGCCTCTTGTTTAAGAAAAACACCCAGGCCTTTATTCTCTTACTTATGGCTTGAAAAAATTATGTCTTTATGTATTTTGGATTGTTGATGACTTATTATTGGAAGATCTGTAAAATACAGTAGAAATCTTTAGTGTTCAACTGAAATGCTGAAATACATTAAACTTCAAGTTCTAAGTGACTTACAAAACTAAAAATGGTAGCATAGTTATCACTGTGTGTGTGTGTGTTTAAAATGTGGAAGTGCAGCCATTACATGAATTGTATGTAACTGTTTTCTGAAATACATGAAATTTCAAATTCAGAAACAATGGAGTGTTTTAAAGTTTCCTTTGGTGTCTCTTAGCGACAGCAAACAAATAATTTTCTTTGGATTGCATTTTTATATGTGGTTAAAATTTTTAGTGATGTGATGAAGTTATTGAAATTTCTTGGAAAACTATTGCCAAAATTTTTCCTAATGCTTGCTATGAGAAACAAATGCGTATTTGAACACCCAAATTCATGTATTTAATTACTGATAGAAACCTGTTCCACATTTTCTTTTGTACAATTTTTGCTTTTGGCTTTCAAATAGAAGAGATAAAAGCTCTGTGCTGTTTTGTGATAGCAATTCGATCAGTGTTTGAGACAAGTGAAAGGCAACTTGTTTTTAAGCCAATTTTACTTAAAAATCTCTGTTTTAGCTTTAGACTTTTGTTGTATATCTAGTAATTTTGGGTCATTTTCAGTCTTCCTTTTTGCTTTCTCTTTGTGGTCTGTTAAAAAAAAATGAAATGGTTTTGAAGCAAAGTCTTTCACAAAGTGCTTTGGACTCAGTTATTGTTTATTTGCCATGGCTGTAAATCAAATCCATAAACGAGAAAATGCTTTTGGCTCCCCGAGTGAGACCAGAAGTGCTGTTGGCTGTGTTTGAACCACTGGGGCTCTCCTTGGCTTTGCAGGAGGCAGGCACTTTATATTGATTATCTCTAAAGCATTGGGAGCATAGATCAGGGTTACAGATGAGGGACTGGTCCTCAGTGAGGTCACAGGAAGCTGTCCCTCAGGTAACCCCACTTGCAAAGGCCTGGCTCTTCAGGCTCCATGGCACCCGTGGCATTATGCTGTCTTCCACCCTAAGCCCCTTGGGCTGGTAGAGGCAACTATTGGCTGTTCTGGTGCCCTTGCTCATTGTCACGTCGGTCATTGTACCCTCATCCAGGGTACAGTCCAATTGAAGTCTGTCAATTATAGTCTTAAACTGTCTGTAGGAAAGTTCTACTTCTTTATTTAAAAAAATGGGCTATAATAGCCATCTTGTGGGTGTTCCTGATGACTCAGTGATAAAGAATCTGCCTGCAGTGCAGTAGACACATGAGATGCAGGTTCAATCCCTGGGTCAGGAAGATTCCCCTGGAGAAGGAAATGGGAACCCACTCCAGTATTCTTGCCTGAAAAATCCCATGGACAGAGCAGGCTGGCAGGCTATAGTCCAAAGGGTCACAAAGACTCAGACATTAGTGGCACAGCATACCATCTTATATGACTTCAGTAAATGTGGATGTTCGTGGCCCTGGTTGCTGAAGAACCTGAGAAATGATGTTCTTTTAGGAATAATAAAAGTATCTATGAAATGACATGCTTTTGTGTATAAATTTGTCCTTTCCATTTTAAATGGTATCAGCAGAAAAGGGGTATAAGGAAAGAAGGAACTATTTAAGAATCTGGGTGCTGGCCACTTCTGACACCCTCTCTTTTCTGATTCTTACCTGATTTTCCTATGTACAGTTTTTTTTTTTTGCCTTATTTTCTTATAAGCCAAATCTTTCCAACATTTCAGATTTATTGTTTCATCTCCTGGGCATAACATGAATATTCCGTTTATGCTCTTGAGTTAGAAGGTGATGTAATTTGCAAATTGATAGAAAGATGTATTTTAAATTTAGCAGTTTTACTAGCTCTTATGCTTATTAGATGACATTGCAGCAGATAGGCACGGCCGAAAGACCTCTCGTGTCTGCTCTGTCCCTGATCTTAGGGACACCATGTGAACGGAACAGACCTGGGCTCTCACCTCCAAAGGCTTGAAGTCAGGGATTGCAGGAGTTTGGGAACCTTGAACAGATGCTGAGCAAAGCCTCTTTTCCTCCTGCCCTCAGTGCTGCTGCTAAGTCGCTTCAGTCGTGTCCGACTCTGTGCGACCCCAGAGACGGCAGCCCACCAAGGCTCCCCCGTCCCTGGGATTCTCCAGGGAAGAACACTGGAGTGGGTTGCCATTTCCTTCTCCAATGCATGAAAGTGAAAAGGGAAAGTGAAGTCGCTCAGTCGTGTCCGACCCTCAGCGACCCCATGGACTGCAGCCCACCAGGCTCCCCCGTCCATGGGATTTTCTAGGCAAGAGTACTGGAGTGGGTTGCCATTGCATTCTCCAGCCCTCAGTAGCACTGGTTAGTTAAGTGGGCTGAGAAGCCCTGCCTCTGTTTACCCTGTCCCGTGGGGTTTTATGACTGAGAACAAACCTCTGAGTGAGAAAGCAGACCAGCCCTCATCCTTTCAGTAGCTGGAAACTACGGTCCCCAGCCCCAAATTGCCAGCCCGGGAGGACAGTACTAAATTCTGATGGAAGGACGAAGTCTGTAACTGGGAGCCCTGCATCATGTTATGTAGATCTCTCTTTGGTTCAGGTTGTAAAATTAGTAATTCTGGAAGTCCTTGAGAAGCCTGTGCTCACTTCTTTGACTAATCTATGAAAGGAGCGGGGAGATGGTATTTTTAAAATGAAGGTTTGTGGTGTAGTCCTGATCCAGTTTAAGTATCCAGGGCAAAACTGGATTTTTCTCTCTCCTTCCTTTCTTTTTCTCCTTTTCCTGTTTTTCTTTCCTTTCCTCTCTCTTCCTATCCTTCTTTCTTCTCCTGTAAAGCAGGAGGGATGAGAAATGCCTGAAAAATGTGCTCTTTAGTATTTCTCATCTGTGAGTGGTGAGGTGTGCATATATGAATGGAATTTCAAGGAGTAAAAATGTAGCGTTAGATTTATCTTTTGGGGGTGTGAATATGCTAATACTAAGTTTACCTGTGTTGCTCTTCTTTGGATCATATCTATTACTGACTTCGTGATTTACACACATACGACTGTTAAGCATTTGGTATATATGAATACATAAGTCTGATTTTAGCCATATTAAAATGCATTTAAAAGAAACCTATAAAGGGTCAGTGATTAAAGAACAGATTCCAGGATATCCATTTCCCTGCAGCTGAGAGGGTAAATTAATAATCAGAATGTTGCCTGGAGGGGAGGGGAGTTTGGGGGAGAGTGGATGCGTGTATATGTAGGGCTAGTCTGTTTGCCGTTCACTTGAAAGTATCATAACATTGTTAATCAGCTATACCCCAATATAAAATAAAAAGCTTAAAAATAAAATGTGTGGAGCAGAGAGATCAACAACAAATCAGAATATTGCTTGGTAATGTTATAGAACAGATCTTTAATTAATAAAATAATTAATAAATGTGGCTTTATAGTAGAAAGGAGTATTCTAATTTAATTGACTATTTCCAGAGAACTGAAGCCTTATGCTTTTAACTACCAAATCATTAAAAATTACATTTCAGCATATATTTTTCTGGTTGCAAAGATAATGTATGTATGTTCTAGAAGAAGTTAAAAGAAAGGCTAAGAAAAAAATAAAAGCACCTTTATTTTAACTCATCAGCAATACTTTTAGTGATAATCACTATTAATCCTTGGTTTTATATCATTACATTTTTTTCTGTGACTGTATATATAGGCTGTAAAAATCAATATCAGAAAAAAAATCAGGGGTATTTTTTGTAACTACTATTGTTTGAATATTTTTAGTTTTCTTTTTTTTCCTGAACTAGTGTTTTAAGGACTGTATACATGGTTGAAGTCATTAGTGGACTGGAGGCTACTACTGAAAAGTATTACCTAGATACAATTGCTTTGTTTTGAAAAGTGCTTTTACTACCTGCATATATCTAAAATTGGATTAAAATGACAGGAATGGTAATGCATCACTTGACTCTCAAGCATATAGAGGTTTCTAAAGACTTCCGAACATTTCTTTCTTCAGTTTTCAAACATGTTTAAAAAGGCCTTGTTTGTTTATGGAATTATTCCAATTATTTGGAAAACCCCAAAACAAGAATATTAAAAAAAAATCAGTATCAGATTGAGCGTACTGTAAAACATTTTAAAGTTTAGACGCTTCTAAAATTTTCATATATTTTTTGGCTTTCTTGAATACACTATCTTTTATATATATATATATATATATATGTTTTTTTATATATATATTTTTAAGATTTCAGTTTTGTCCTGCAGCATGTCTGCATTTTATTTTTATGTTTCCTGTTCTGATGTTAATATCCTGAAGTTAGGACCCTAACCTGTCCTCAATTTTTTTTGCATTGTGATTGGCCGTGCTGTGATGTGGTTTAGCAGGTAAGCAGGCTTTTTAGGAATTTTGTTAAGAGTAAGTAAGATTCAGCGGGAGGACTTCAAGAATAAAGAATAGCAGCTCTTGCTGAAATTCATGGTTTTATTTCCATCAGTCTTCTTATGGGAGGCTGAAAAGTGACTCCCCCAGAGACATCCATGTCTTAATTGCCAAACCTGTTAGTATATCACCATTCATGGCAAAGGGACTGTGCAGATATGATTAAATTAAGGATCTTGAGCCGGGTAGCTTGCCCTGGGTTATCCAGTGGGCCGTGTGTAATCATCTAGATGTCCTTATAAGAAGAAAGGTCATAGTAACGGAGAAAGAGATGGGAGGACAGAAGCAGAGGTTGAAATGGTATGCTTTGAAGATGAAGGAAGAGGCGGTGAGCCAAGGAATGTGCATGGCATCTGGTCACTGGAAAGGGCAAGGGAATGATTCTCCCTAGAGCCTCTGGAAGGAATGTAGCTAGCCTTGCCAACACTGTGATTTTAACCTGTGAGATCCATTTAGGATTTCTAACTTCCGGGCCAGCTAGATGATAAATTTGGGTTTTAAGCCCCTGAGTTTGTGATAATTTGTTAGAGCAGCAGTAAGAAACTAATTCACCTGTAAACAGGTCTGTATCCCTAATTTTTTTTTTTTTTTTGGCCACCCTGCTTGGCATGTGGGATCTTAGTTCCCCAACCAGGGATGGGAACTGTGCTTCCTGCAGTGGAACACAGAGCCTTACCTTCTGGACTGCCAGGGAAGTCTTGTATGTTTTAAAACCTAATACAGAATACAGTGCATGCTAACTAAAGGTAAAGAAAGAGTGAGTGACTGAGTAAGTGACTGCTGAATTCAAGCACTTGAATTTTATTTTTTAGCAATTGAATTTTTAAACTTATAGTCTAGCAGTTGTCAGAATTGACTATTAGTGGTTTAAAAAAAAAGCCTTCCCCAAATCTAGAGATATTATTTAACAGGTATCTGTTAATTCATTACAACTTTGCTATGCTCAGGGAGAAATTCCCCAGTTAATTAAACAGTGCTTCTATGTTTTACAAAGCCCTTGAAGCACAAAAAGTGAAACAGTGTTTTCAAGAGAGAAACTCATCTTTAATAATGAATTTTCTCAAGTCTTACCAGGAAGTAGTCAGGACAAATAAAAACAGAACTTATTTTCTCATTGCCGCCTGGTACAGAATCACTATCAATAGCTTCAGCTGGAAAAAGACTGTCAACACATTCTCCTATTTCATAGGTCAGTTGAATTAACTAAGCAGAAAGTTCTGTGTCTGTAGTAACCATCCATGTCTGTGAGATTCTAGATGCCCAGAGAAGTGATGAATGGGCACCCGTGCCATTTTGACCTGGTCGTTCTTCCTGGCAGTACGACATGCACTGTATTGCCTCTGCTTGTTTCGCTGGCAGATAACCCTTTCCAGTCCCTGTATTTATGCACAAGTCACTTCCTTGGAACCTGTGTGTTTTCTTCTGTCCCTCAGTTTCAGAAGTTTGCTTACCTGGCACTTTAGCCTACAGCTAACTGGAAGTGGTACATTAGAAGCTTGGAGAAGGGATACTTAAGCCAGCTCTTCTGACATCATCACCTTGAACCTCAGTTAAAAACCTGATTGAGAATGATGGGAAGGTATAAAAACTGCTGGTCGTCTGGGGCTCCTGGCACTCACATCTCTGGAGGCTGTGTAGCACTGCCAGTCCATGTTCATGGCGGTGACCTGGATTAGACCATGTCTCCTGTGCCTTATGAAAGATGTGGGAAAAAGTGTGTAGCATGTTCATAGAACACGTTCTGTACTCAATTGTGCTGTCGTCGTTCTGCTTAAGAGTATAAACATTATTGTTCTGTGATGGCTTGTATTCTAGAAGTGTACCAGAGCTGAAGTGGTAGTGCAGATCTTATGATCAGCCTTTAGCATAAGCCCTCAAAAGCAATTTGAATTTGGGATGTCCTTGGCTGTCCAGTGGTTAGGACTCCAAGCTTCCACTGTAGGAGGCACAGGTTTGATCCCTGGTTGGGGAACTAAGATCCCTCAAGCCACATGGGGTGACCAAAAAAAAAAAAAAAAAGTGAATTCTTTTCTCCCTTTAGGAGAGCTGTGAAGAGAAAAGTGATTTGTCATTTTTTAAAAGCAATATATATTTTACATAGATTATATTTATATATAAAATAATATATACAAATATATGTATTTCTTTTTCTTCTCCCTGTAATTGGCTTGATGCTTTAGTATTTGATTGATTTTTAAAGATTTTTAAAACCTTTTTAACTGCTGCTCAATGCTATAAGCAGACTTTTATAGCCATCTAAGACCTAAGACAGCCACTGGCAGTTTCAATTAGAGATATAAATAAATTGCTTATTGTTAAATAGTTCATAGTAGCATTTTTCAAGTTCCTTAGTGTCTAGGGATCCCCTGACCACCTATGCCTAGAGAGGTGCTGAAGTCTGCCTGGGAGAGGAGTTAACATCATCTGATTCTGAAGTGAGCTTCTGAAGCTCACTCATTCAGGCAGAGACACCTTCGAGTATAAGGGTTTGGATGTTAGGAAGGGCGTGGACTACTTGGAGAATACTGAGAGGTGTTAGGTGATCAGAATACTGCACGGAAGAAATCTGGGGCAAACAAAAGAAGGGAAGAGTTAATCTTCTCTCCTGGAGTAGGAGTCAGTGACATTTAAATCTCAGCAATTTTCTGGCCATGTGAGTTTAGGTAATTTAACCCACGTCTCTACCTCAGTTTCCTCTTCTGTGCAATTAATGGTGCTCATAGTGTCAGTCTCTAGGGGAGCTTTCATAAGGACTAGCGGAGAATATGTAGAGGCCTCTGGGATACTTCTGGGAATTTTCCGCTGTGTGGGATACCAGTCTCTTTCTTCATTCTCACCAGGACCCCTGGAGACCATCCCTGGTACTTTTAGCAGGCCTGACCACGCTGGCAGGTGCCAAACAGAGCCCCAGACTTGTGTGGGAAGGGTCTGGCTTGGGAATGCCCTTGCATAAACAACATTTGGTCTGTTCCCTTCAAAGAGTTTCCCTTGAGAGCATCACACCCTAAACCTGGGTCAGATTTGTTCCAGGGCCTTCTAATTCTGTATCACATAGCACATATTTAAATGTTCCAGTGGGTTATCTCTTCACTCAGAGTTTAAACTGAGGAATCTTTCTGGCAAGGATGAAAGGAAAGGAAGAAGGGTTGCTGGCCTGCAGAAACAGAATAGAAAAGAAGCTTGTGCACAGATAGCCCATCAGAAGACCACATCCACTCCTAGGAGGCAGGCGCTTTCTCAATTCCCTAAACCCAGCCAGGTTTTTTTTTTTTTATTTTTATTTTAGATAAGGGTTGGTCTTGGACTTCACATTCTTTCCTACTCCTGGTGCTCCATCCCCTTTTTCCCACCTTCCCCGCTTCTCTCAACTCGGTGGATTATCACAAGAGAGAGATCAGAATCCTATCTCTCCACCTTTTGTAAGAACTACGTGAAGGGACTTACCTGGTGATTCAGTGGTTAGGACCCTGCACTTTCACTGCTGAGGGGCCAGGTTCTATCCCTGGTCAAGGAACTAGATTGCACAAGCCTCCCAGCACAAAATAAAACAAAACTACAAGAAAATACCAAGGCCTTCCTAAAGAAGGGGAATTTTGCCCCACAGCCTGGCAGGTAGAGACTGATCAGGCTTCTCCTGTTTTTTTGTGTTTCTAAGGAAAGGTTTTGCAAAAAGACAAGCCAAGACATTCCACTTCTTAGGTTATGCTTAAGAATGCTCAGTTTGGCTTCAAGTTATAGGACCTATAAGTTCTAGTATTATAATGTACAATATGATAAACATAGTTAACATTGCTGTACGTTCCACATTAAAGTTGTTAAGGAGAAGGCAATGGCACCCCACTCCAGTACTCTTGCCTGGAACATCCCATGGACCGAGGAGCCTGGTGGGCTGCAGTCCATGGGGTGCTAAGGGTCAACACGACTGAGCGACTTCACTTTCATTTTTCACTTTCATGCATTGGAGAAGGAAATGGCAACCCACTCCAGTGTTCTTGGCTGGAGAATCCCAGGGACGGGGGAGCCTGGTGGGCTGCTGTCTCTGGGGTCGCACAGAGTCGGACACGACTGAAGCACCTTAGTTGCAGCAGCAAAGTTGTTAAGGGAGTTAAATCCTGAATTTTCATCTCAAGGAAGATATATTTTTTTCTATTTCTTTTATTTTATATCTGTTCAGTTCAGTTCAGTTGCTCAGAGGTGTTGGACTCTTTGTGACCTCATGGACTGCAGCACGCCAGGCCTCCCTGTCCATCAACAACTCCCAGAATGTACTCAAACTCATGTGTGTTGAGTCGGTGATGCCATCCAACCATCTCATCTCTGTCGTCCCCTTTTCCCGCCTTCAATCTTTCCCACCATCAGGGTCTTTTCCAGTGAGTCAGTTCTCATCAGGTGGCCAAAGTGTTGGAGTTCCAGCTTCAGCATCAGTCCTTCCGGTGAATATTCAGGACTGATTTCCCTTAGGATGGACTGGTTGGATCTCTTTGCAGTCCAAGGGACTCTTAAGAGTCTTCTCCAACACCACAGTAAAACATCAATTCTTCAGTGCTCAGCTTTCTTTATAGTCCGACTCACATCCATACTTGACTACTGGAAAAACCATAGCTTTGACTAGACAGACCTTTGTTGGCAAAGTAATGTCTCTGCTTTTTAATATGCTGTCTAGGTTGGTCATAGCTTTTCTTCCAAGGAGCAAGCATCTTTTAATTTCATGGCTGCAGTCACCGTCTGCAGTGATTTTGGAGGCCCCCCCAAAATAAAGTCTATCACTGTTTCCACTGTTTCCCCATCTATTTCCCATGAAATGATGAGAACAGATGCCATGATCTTAGCTTTCTGAATGTTGAGTTTTAAGCCAACTTTTTCACTCTCCTCTTTCACTTTCATCAAGAGGTTCTTTCATTCTTCACTTTCTGCCATAAGGGTGGTGTCATCTACATATCTGAGTTTATTGATATTTCTCCCGGCAGTCTTGATTCCAGCTTGTGCTTCACCCAATGTTTCTGGATGAAAACACACTGATGAAAACATTCAGTATTTCTCATGAGGTACTCTGCATATAAGTTAAATAAGCTGGGTGACAACATATGGCCTTGATGTATTCCTTTCCTGATCTGGAACCACTCTGTTGTTCCATGTCCAGTTCTAACTGTTGCTTCCTGACCTGCATACAGATTTCTCAGGAGGCAAGTGAGGTGGTCTGCTATTCGCATCTCTTTCAGAAGTTTCTACAGTTTGTTGTGATCCACACAGTCAAAAGCTTTGGCTTAGTCAATAAAACAGAAGTAGATATTTTTCTGGAACTCTCTTGCTTTTTCGATGATCCAGTGGATGTCAGCAGTTTGATCTCTGGTTCCTCTGTCTTTTCTAAATCCAGCTTGAATATCTGGAAGTTCACTGTTCACATACTGTTGAAGCCTGGCTTGGAGAATTTTGAGCATTACTTTACTAGTGTGTGAGATGAGTGCAATTGTGCAGTAGTTTGAGCATTCTTTGGCATTGCCTTTCTTAGGGATTGGAATGAAAACTGACCTTTCCTAGTCCTGTGGCCTTTGCTGAGTTTTCCAAATTTGTTGGCATATTGAGTGCAGCACTTTCACAGCATCATCTTTTAGGATTTGCAAGAGCTCAACTGGAATTTCACCACCTCCACTAGCTTTGTTCGTAGTGATGCTTCCTAAGGCCTAATTGACTTCACATTCCGGGATGTCTGCCCTAGGTGAGTAGTCACACCATCGTGATTATCTGGGTCTTGAAGATCTTTTTTGTACAGTTATTCTGTGTATTCTTGCCACCTCTTCTTAGTATCTTCTGCTTCTGTTAGGTCCATACCATTTCTGTCCTTTATCGAGCCCATCTTTGCATGAAGTGTTCCCTTGGTATCTCTAATTTTCTTGAAGAGATCTCTAGTCTTTTCCATTCTATTGTTTTCCTCTATTTCTTTGCATTGATCACAAGGAAGGCTTTCTTATCTCTTCTTGCTATTTTTGGAGCTCTGCATTCAGATGGATATATCTTTCCTTTTCTCCTTTGCCTTTCGGTTCTTTTCTTTTCACAGCTATTTGTAAGCCTCCTCAGACAACCATTTTGCTTTTTGTATTTCTTTTTCTTGGGGATAGTCTTGATCCCTGCTACCTGTACAATGTCATGAACCTCTGTCCATAGTTCTTCTGGCACTTTATCAGATCTAATTCCTTGAATTTATTTGTCACTTCCACTGTATAATCATAAGGGATTTGATTTAGGTCATACCTGAATGGTCTAGTGGTTTTCACTACTTTCTTCAATTTAGGTCTGAATTTGGCAATAAGGAGTTCATAATCTGAGCAACAGTCAGCGCCCAGTCTTATTTTTGCTGACTGTATAGAACTTCTCCATCTTTGGCTGCAAAGAATATAATCAATCTGATTTTGGTATTGACCATCTGCTGATGGCCATGTGTAGAGTCTTCTCTTGTGTTGTTGGAAGAGGGTGTTTGCTTTGACTAGTGTGTTCTCTTGGCAAAACTCTGTTAGCCTTTGCCCTGCTTCCTTCTGTCTTCCAAGGCCAAATTTTCCTGTTGCTCCAAGTATCTCTTGACTTCCTACTTTTGCATCCCAGTCCCCTCTAATGAAACATCTTTTTTGGGTGTTAGTTCTAGACTTGTAGGTCTTCATAGAACCGTTCAACTTCAGCTTCTTCAGCATTACTGGTCAGGGCATAGATTTGGATTACTGTGATATTGAATGGTTTGCCTTGGAAATGAACAGAGATCATTCTGTCATATTTGAGATTGCACCCAAGTACTGCATTTCAGACTCGTTTGTTGACTATGAGGGCTACTCCATTTCTTCTAAGGGATTCTTGCCCACAGTAGTAGATATAATGGCCATCTGAATTAAATTCACCTGTTCCAGTCCATTGTACTTCACTGATTCCTAGTGTGTCGACATTCACTCTTGCCGTCTCCTGTTTGACCACTTCCAATTTGCCTTGATTCATGGACCTAACATTCCAGGTTCCTATGCAGTGTTGCTCTTTACAGCATCGGACTTTACTTCCATCACCAGTCACATCCACAGCTGGATTTTGCTTTTCCTTTGTCTGCGTTTCTTTATTCTTTCTGGCGTTGTTTCTCCACTCTTTCTTTTCCAGTATCATATTGGGCTCCTACCAACCTGGGAGTTCATTCTTCAGTGTCCTTTCAGTGTCTCTGGTGGAGGCGTGAGTCGGCGGTGGTCTGCTGCAGGATTGGGGGCACTGCGTGCCTCAGTCCATGCACATGGACCTTTTGAAGGAGGTCACCATTATCTTCATTACCTCCACCATAGTTTGGCCCCAGGTAAATAATAGGGAGGGAACATGGCCCCGCCCATCAACAGAAAATTGGATTGAAGATTTACTGAGCATGGCCCGCCCACCAGAGCAGACCCAGCTTCCTTGTCAGTCAGTCTTTCCCATTAGGAAGCTTCCATAAGCCTCTTGTCTGAAGAATCCCAGGGATGGGGGAGCCTGGTGGGCTGCCATCTATGGGGTCGCACAGAGTCTGTGGGGTCGCATGACTGAAGCAACTTAGCAGCGTAAGCCTCTTATCCTTCTCCATCAGAGGGCAGACAGCTGGAAAACCACAATCACAGAAAACTAATCAATTGGATCACATAGATCACAGTCATGTCTAACTCCATGAAACTATGAGCCATGCCCCCCCAAGGGCCACCCAAGACGGACGGGTCATGGTGGAGAGTTCTGACAAAACGTGGTTCACTGGAGAAGGGTGTGGCAAACCACTTCAGTATTCTTGCCTTGAGAACCCCATGAACAGTATGAACAGTATTTTATATCTGTATGAGATGGTAGATGTTCATTAAACTTACTATAATAATAGAAAAGAAAGATCTCATGTTAAGTTTTCTCATCATAACAAAAGTTTAAAAAATTAAAGTTTAAATAATCAATAAGCTATTAAAATTCTTAAAAAGAAAAATTCTCAGTTTGGGCTTTAACATTTTTTTTCCTTCTCCAAATAGCACAGGTAGGGAAATGAACCTGGATGGGTTTTGTAAAAGTGCAGTACAAGTGCTGTCTGTGTGTTTTTCAAGTTACACTGAAAGACAGAAAGTGTTAGTTCCTCAGTTGTATCCAGCTCTTTGCAACCCCATGAACTGTTCCCAGCCAGGCTCTTCTTGTCCCTGCGATTCTCCAGGCAAGGATGCTGGAGTGGGTTGCCGTACTCTAGGGGATCTTCCTGACCCAGGGATCAAACCTGAGTCTCCCACACTGCAGGCAGATTCTTTACCATCTGACCTACCAGGAAAGACAGAAAAAAACACCTCAGGTGGGTTAGGTATAGAAGACAGTTGATCCAGTTTGTACAGCCAGTGGCATTCACTTGGAGATGGTGTAGCTCAGCGTTTGTCCACAGTTTCCTGGATGTTCTCCGGAGTCTCGAGTCTCTCTAATCACACAGTGTTGCTTTTTCCTACTTGTTGCTGTTCCCCTCACCACAGGGAACAAGTATCTATGTCATAAACATTTGAACATCCTGAAGGCTCTCTGCTACAATTGAAACGGAATGTCAGGGATCTTTCTTGGGGGAATATTTATGTTTTATGAGGATCCTTCAAACCTACAGCCTTGGGAATGTTAACTGAAGATGATTTCTTGATCCACTGCTGCTGCTGCTGCTGCTAAGTTGCTTCAGTTGTGTCCGACTCTGTGCGACCCCATATATGGCAGCCCACCAGACTCTGCCGTCCCTGGGATTCTCCAGGCAAGAACACTGGAGTGGGTTGCCATTTTCTTCTCCACTGCATGTAAGTGAAAAGTGAAAGTGAAGACGCTCAGTCGTGTCCAACTCTTTGTGACCCCATGGACTGCACCCTACCAGGCTCCTCCGTCCATGAGATTTTCCAGACAAGAGGCCTGGAGTAGGGTGCAGTAATGAGTAAAGAAGCCCCCTGACTGCTTAGCTGGAGAGCAATAACAAGATGAATGTATGTGTGTCTGTTTGTTCTGGAGAGCTCAAAGCCCCTTTGTAGGAAAACTTAGGAAGAATAGATGCAACGTCTAGTTCTGATGTCAGAGTAGAAAAATTATCTTTGGCTAAGATTATCTTCTATCTTGCCTTATAACATTGAAATGCATGCTGGAACGTGATGCCCGCATGTGCTTTTCCTGGCTTGCTGCTCTTATAAATTTGGCCCTGGTAGACTTAAAGTTTCTCCAAGTTGGCCAACCTTCCGCATGAACTCTTTGAACTTGATAGACTGGGGGCGAGGTCAGGAGCAGCCAAGATAACTGGAGCTAGGATTCTGGTGTTGAAAGACGTTGAAGTGGAGCAGTTCAGAACAGATGCAGAGTGACTTACTGCAATTGATCCCATCTTTGTAGGCTTCTTTTCAAACTTTTGAACTGCTTCTTACATTGGCTTTGTATGTTTATCTTTCCCTTAACTTCCTAGCCATAATATATTTGAGCCAGCAGAACTTAGAATTTGTGCTTCATTTGTGTGAATACAGTTTGGAAACTTGAAGGGTTAGGAAAGTTATGTGTCAATAGGAAATTTAACTTAAACCAAAGCTGTGTGTGTGTATTTCCCAGACCTGAACCTGTTTAACCTGGAATCACTAAGCCAGCTGGTAATTGAGCATGGACTCAGGCTAAATAGAAACAAATGGCTAGCAAGTATAGTTTTGGGCAGATTCTTCCAGATGCTCTTGATTTATGTGATTCATAAAGAAGGATCTGAATCACCTTTGTTTGTGAAATGTTTCTTGACCACCATTTCCTTTTGAGGTTTTTAAAAATACTGTTGCTGATCTTTCTTTTGTTGTTTTTTTTGCATAGAAAGATTTTCTTGACTCTGATCATTTTCGGTACCCAGCAAAGCTATCTGCTTCACCAGTTTCTCATTTCTTTTACCTTCATCTGTCAGTTCTTTGTGCCAGTGAATTCTAGATTTGTTTGTAAGGAGACATTAAACAATTTGAATTGTGAATCTGACATCCCAGTTTTTTTTTTTTTTTAATTTCTACTTCACAGACTGAAAAATTTTAGGAAGGCATTTTAGTCAGCTATGAGTAGAAAAATGAAAATTCAGAGACTTGCATAATTTTATTGGAAGGAACCTTTGTCTTTCCACTGGGTCTATCAAAGAAACTAGCTAATAGAAATGCTTAATTAAAAACTTATTGATATGGCAAAGCAATCCATTATTTTTATAGATGGTCTTGATGGAGGCCAGATTTATGGAGATTACCTTAGAGGCAAGAATATATGACTTCCATGGGATCTCATTATTAATCTAATATGAAAATATTATTTTGAAAAAATTTCACTAAAATAGTTTTATAATACTTAACATATGCAAAATACTGAAAAGCACAAAAAGTCACCCTTAAACATTTATATCTCATATCTGTATCTGAAGATAGATATTTAGCACATATATCTAAAGATGTAGAGAAAACTAGAGGGACAGTCTGTCGAAAAGGATTATCTCTGATGTTGGGAAGTATAAGAAAAAAAGTCCAGAGGGAAAAAAACACCATGCTCCACATTGCTGGTGTCCCCCTGCACCCCATACCTTCTGAGGACAGAGGAAGATGAAGTATGGTGAATGTTTTTTTTTCATTCTTCAATCTATTTTTATTTATTTTTAAATTAATTTGTATTGGACTGTGATTGCTTTACAGTGTTGTATTAGTTTCTGTTGTACAGCAAAGTGAATCCACTGTGTGCATACACATGTGTGTGTTAGTTGCTCAGTCATGTTCGACTCTTTGCAACCCCATGGACTGTAGCCTGCCAGGCTCCTCTGTCCATGGGAAGAATACTGGAGTGGGTTGACAGCTCCTTCTCCAGTGTATCCATATATCCCTCTTTTTAAGATATCCTTCCCATTTAGGTCATCACAGAGCACTGAGTAGAGTTCCTGTGCTCTACAGCAGGCTCTCACTAGTTATATATTTTTTGCATAATATCAGTGGTGTATATATGTCAATCTCAATCTCCCAGCACCACCACTCCTCTTCCCCGCTTGATATCTGTAAGTTTGTTCTCTACATTTGTGTCTCTGTGCTTTGCAGTTAGGTTCATTTTTCTGGATTCTGCGTGTGAGCATTAATACGCAGATATTTTTCTGACTTTGCTCTGAGTGACGGTATCTAGATCCATCCACATCTCTGCAAATGACACTATCTAGTTCCTTTTTACAGCTGAGTGATATTCCGTTGTATGTATGTGCCACGTCTTTATCCGTTCCTCTGTTGATGGACATTCAGGCTGCTTGCATGTCCTGGCTATTGTAAATTGGTGAATGTTTTGATGCCCTGCTTTTCTGATATTTTATGGTATTCCATCATCTGGATATTTGGTTTCTTTTGATTATTTGGAGCATGAGAGAAGATTTGGTGTTAATTCTTCATCAAGATTAATGGGAGGAAACCCAAGCAGATAATTCACATCCGGTTTTGGATCTGTAATACCTGAAGTTTTATCCCAAACAAAATGACAACACCTTGGTATAGCTGGAATTTTGGAAGCTGCATTTTTTCTCTTCTTGGCTCCCTCCTGCTTTTAAAATACTTTCTCTTCTCCCTCCCCTGCTTCCTCTAGTTGTAGGTAGTGCTGTCCTAGTGATTGTGTAATGGTGCCCTTCCCATCTTCTTTGAGACTAGGTCCAGCTTAGAGCATATTTGTAAAGGTGTAGATCAGTGGAAGTAGTCAGTGGGTGTTTGTTTCCTTCACTACTGTTCCTGCAAGAAGAGATAGCATCAAAAGACACTAGACTCTGAAATTCATTTTTGGAAAAATCATATCTGGTCTTTGTCATTACTGAGGTGACATTACTGGCTTTGCAAGGCAGAATCCCTGCATCTTTTGAGCCCATCTAGGCAGCTCTTTGGAGAAGGCAATGGCACCCCACTCCAGTACTCTTGCTTGGAAAATCCCATGGATGGAGGAGCCTGGTGGGCTGCAGTCCATGGGATTGTGAAGAGTCGGACACGACTGAGCGACTTCACTTTCACTTTCACTTTCATGCATTGGAGAAGGAAATGGCAACCCACTCCAGTGTTCTTGCCTGGAGAATCCCAGGGATGGGGGAGCCTGGTGGGCTGCCGTTTATGGGGTCACACAGAGTCGGACACGACTGAAGCCTTAGCAGCAGCAGCAGGCAGCTCTTAGGGCTTTCCAGTGGTGCATTGATAAGGAGTCTGCCTGCCGGTGCAGAAGATGCAGGAGACACGGGTTCAATCCCTGGGTGGGAAAGATCCCTGGAGTGGGAAATGCTTGACTCTAGTATTCTTGCCTGGTATGTTCCGTGGACAGAGGAGCCTGGAGCGCTGCAGTCCATAGGGTTGTAAAGAATTAGACACAACTGAGCAGCACAGGCAGCTCTTAGCAGTTAGATAATAGTGCTGGACAGTAGGCATTTCTAAAGCCCTCAGGGTCTAAAAGAGGTTTTGCTAACACTTTTAAACTAATTGGATGGTTTGTAATTTTTCACTTCTTTTTTGGAAGATATTCATAGCTTTGTAGTGTAATGAGGGCTATAGCTTTCCTCCTTATCAGTCTTACTACCAGGTAATGTGTAACTCCTAAAACAAATTTGACACAAAATTCTGCCTTGCATGCAAGTTCTTATTCATGAGCAGCGCTCAGTAGGACTATTCCATAAACCCAATGAAATCCTAGCTCTCTGTCCTTCTACCATTTGTACAGTCCTTGTATGAGTTGTTCCCTTGAGCCAGAAGGGACTTCTGGTCAACCCTAACACTGGAAACCCTAAGCTAAGGGTGCTGATCCAAAGGGGTTGGGCTGCTGGCTGTTCTCATTTCATGTGCTCTGTTTGGTCAAGGACTGGAATACCCTACAGTCTTTGTAGTCAGTCCACATTTTAAAACCATCGCTATTTTACCCATGAGAAAATTTTTTAATGTTCGTTTTGCTAACAAAGCCTCTGGTATTTATGAAAGAGAAAGAAAGACTGAGAAGCCTCGTGACTGACCCTGGAGTGTGTCCTGCGTGGAGGCTTTGCAGGGCTAAGGAAGCACGCCTGGAGTGTTCTCAGCTGGAGTAAGCAGCCATTCCTGGGGTGTTGGTCAGAACCAGCCAACACGCATTTGTCATACGAGTTGTGCTAAAGTGTTTAAAATATAATTACAACACAATAGGAAGATGTTTTGTGATTATTTGTCTGTGTGAGAACCAGGTTGGGAGGTGCATTTGGACACAGAAAATCTTGAAATATAAGGAACATTTTTGTGGTTGACAAGAAAAATTAGAAACACATTTGATGTTAAGATGGGCTGGGAAAACCTGGACACATGGTTGCCAGAGAACAGGCCCTTTCAGTGCTTTTTTCTGGGCAGAGGCAACTTGGAAGTGAGATAAAAACACTGAAAGCAGTCGAATCAACTTCTTTGTATAACGTAGAAATGTGTGCTAAAGTCAGGTATCCTTATAAAGACAAAGTTGATTATATGTATGGATCACATATTAAAGCAGACACAACCCTTTCACTTTCAGCAACAGGTTTTTTTTTTTTTTTTTTTGCAATTTAGAAAAAAATTTATTTTTGGCTGTGCCGGGTCTTCATTCAGCAACAGTTTTTAAAATATTTGATCTCTTGACCTTCTTACATTTGAGAAATTCTTTGAGGACTCTGAAAGAGATGTCATTTGTGTGGGTTGTAGCTGTTGATACTAACTGTATTAGAAATTAGCACTGAGTATTTTAATATATTTATCAGTACATTGAAACGTAACTCTAAACCTATTGCATGTTTATAAAGGGCATTCTTTTTTCCATGAAAAATTTTGTCCTTTCCAAAACAAGACTTTCAGTGAATGAGTGACATTGTTTCATATTTTTGCATTATAGAGATTTTAAATATTTTTTACTAAAGAGATTCTTTAGTATCCCATGTACTCAGAGACAGCTGGATTCTCATGCCTGCTTCCGCATTCAGACTGTTGCACTGTTACTTTTCATGTAGCCTCTGAAAAATTTTAGTGTATGCTTTTAAGGAAATGAGAATTAAAAAGGCAAAGAATGTCTTCAGTTCAGTTCAGTTCAGTCGCTCAGTTGTGTCCGACTCTTTGCGACCCCATGAATCGCAGCACACCAGGCCTCCCTGTCCATCACCACCTCCCAGAGTTCACTCCGACTCACGTCCATCGAGTCAGTGATGCCATCCGGCCATCTCATCCTCTGTCGTCCTCTTCTCCTCCTGCCCCAATCCCTCCCAGCATCAGAGTCTTTTCCAGTGAGTCAGCTCTTCACATGACGTGGCCAGAGTACTGGAGTTTCAGCTTCAGCATCATTCCCTCCAAAGAAATCCCAGGGCTGATCTCCTTCAGAATGGACTGGTTGGATCTCCTTGCAGTCCAAGGGACTCTCAAGAGTCTTCTCCAACACCACAGTTCAAAAGCACCAATTCTTCGGCGCTCAGCCTTCTTCATAGTCTAACTCTCACATCCATACATGAATGGATGTCTTAGTATTATGAAAATAGTTGTGGTCTCTCAGACCTCCTTCCCCTGCCTCCTCGAGCCTGCAGAAAGGCTATCAAGGCTTCCCAAGGATCCTGGGCAGCACTTGAAAAACTTGACTCAGCAAGTGCCTGCCCACCCACGATTCAATTTGGTCCCTATGCTCACCTTGAGAAGTCATTTACCTCTCCCATTTTATAATGGAGGGAAACAGATTCCTCCAGACCTGCCCTTGAGTACACAGTATTGTGAAAGTTCCTCAGCTGCTAGTGTAGCCAATTTTTATTTTTATTTTTTTATTGACATATAGTTGATTTTCAGTGTTGTTTTAGTTTGCTGTACAACAAAGTGATTCAGTTATGTATGTATATGTTTTTTTTTCATATTCCTTACCACTGTGGTTTATCACAGGATATTTAATATAATTCCCTGTGCTAGTAGAGTAGGGCTTTGTTGTTTATCTCTGTTTATACTAGTTTGCATCTGCTTATCCCAAACTCTCAATCATTCTCACCCCACTCTCCCCCTTGGCAACCACAAGCCTGTTCTCCATGCTTCCTAGGTAAGTTCATGTGTCATATTTAAATAGATATAAGTGATATCATATGGTATTTGTCTTTCTCTGTCTTACTTCATTTATTATGATAATCTCTAAGTCCGTCCAGTGTAGCTGCAAATGGCATTTCATCCATTTTAATGCTTGAGTAATATTCCATTGTATATGTAGATGTATATTCCACGTCTTCCTTATCCATTCAATTGTTGATGGACATTTAGATTGTTTCCATGTCTTGGCTGTTGTAAATGGTGCTGATATGAACATAGGGGAGCCTATATCTTTCTGAATTATAGTTTTGTCTGGATTTATGCCCAGCAGTGGGATTGCAGGATCATATGGTGACTCTGTTTTTAGTGTTTTGAGGAACCTCTACTGTTCTGCATAGTGGTTGCAGCCAATTTTTAAATGGTTTTCTGATGATTCTGTTTGTGCAATTGTTCTTTTGCAGCATGTGTCCTTGTTTGCTTTGTCTTGTGTCTCCCTTCTAATCAAACTTAGATTTCAGGGGAGGGAAGCATTCACCATTGTTGAGGCAACTTTGTGAAAAGAGATGAGTTGTTTGCAAAGAGTTACTGCTTTGGGTGGTTTTCCAAATATTTGTATATCCAATTTTCACAATAATATTTTAATGCTTAATGAGTGTTTATGATAAGAATACATGGTACTGTTTACCATGGTCTTTGGGATATGTGCTTTGAATAGGTTATTTCAGGACAGTCACTTTATTTTCTCACCTTATGTGGATTATATTTCACACCTTAGAAAGGAAAGTGGATTTGGCAGACTGTCACCTAGCCTCTAATTAACTATATTTATATTCTCCACAGACTTGTGCTCTCCATGGAGGTCAAAGCAGGTCTCTCTGCCAGGCATTTCAGGAACAGATCTATTGTGTAGGACCTGTGTTTCAAAATTTTAAAGTTGCAGTAGACTTTTTGTTTCATGTACTAGTTCTTGAATAGTCAATGAAAATGAGTTATGAGAAAAATGAAAATTGCTGGAAAAGCAGCAATGATGAGCCCCCAATTTTTTAATTATTTTGTTCCATATGCATACAACTACCCTTTCAGGTTACCTAAAGGTTTCTAAATGCTCATCCTCAGTTCTGTGTTATTTGGTATTATTTCCCTGGTGTATGGGAGGAGACCATACTTCAGGTAGCACCCATGTTCATTATAAACACTGTGCCTTCTCACCTACTTCAAACCTGGATTGCTTTTAAAAAATTGTTTGGCCACACTCCATAGCTTGTGGGACCTGAGTTCCCAAACCAGGGATTGAACCCATGTCCCCTGCATTAGAAGATGGAGTCTTAACCTTTGGACTGCCGGGGAAGTCCCTCCAACCTGGATTTTTGTCATTTTACATCTTGTCTTCCATCTTGAACCTCAGTTTAAACTAGAGAATTCGTTCATATTTTTCTCTGCCTTCTCAAATAATATTTAAATAGTGTTGTACCTTGGAAATGATGTTACAAAAGTAAGGTATGCATACTCAAAGTATATTATTAAAAAGGATCACTGCTGTTCTCAAAATATACTCAGACATATGTTCAAATAACATTGTTCTTAACCTCATTTTCTCACTGCACAAGATATCAGCACTGACTTACCAGTTTGAGGAGGACAAAATAACAAGTTAGGGAGAGAAGGAGGTTGTCCCAGATGGCTTGAGTTAAGGGAAGAAATGAGTGGTTGCTTATTTTTTCTTTACCCAGGTTCTTACAGAGTCATTTTACTGAAGACTTGTGTGTGAGGGGAGGAACAGAGGGACAGTCAGAAGGGGCTGCATCTGAGAAAAAGAGAGCGAACAGGATCCAGTGTGTCAGCCGAGGCCAGAGGAGGCTCTAGCACCGCGGTCCCCAACCGTTTTGGCACCAGGGACTGGTTTCGTGGAAGACGGTTTTTCCACAGACTGGCGGTTGAGGGGTGAGGATGGTTTCGGGATGATGCAAGCGCATGACATTTATTCTGCACTTTATTTTGTGGCTGCTCAGGATATTCCACCTCAACTTTAGGGTTAGAGTTAGGGTTAGTGAACTCTCCTAAGAGAATCGAATGCTGCTGCTGCTGCTGCTGAGGCAGAGCAGAGGTAGCAACTCGAGCGATGGGGAGTGGCTGTAAACACAGATGAAGCTTTGTTCACTGGCCCGCCGCTCACTTCCTGTTGTGCAGGACATGAAGCATGGTGGTCCATGGTCTGGGGGTGGTGGACCCTTCTCTAACAGGTAGAGAGAGCCATACATCAGATGAGGTTGATTTCCAAGCTGGCCAGCTGTCAGCTGGAGCTGTGACTGTCACAGTCAGGACCTGGGCACTTACCGTTTACTGTGTGCTAGGCAGGGCCTGATTTCTTTTCATGGAACCTGTTTTTATCCTCAAAGAAAGAAAGAAAGAAAGAAAGAAAGAAAGAAAGTGAAGTTGCTGAGTCATGTCTGACTCTTTGCAACCCTATGGACTGTAGCCTACCAGGCTTCTCTGTCCATGGAATTTTCCAGGCAAGAGTACCTGCGTGGGTTGCCATTTCCTTCTCCAGGGGATCTTCCCGACCCAGGGATTGAACCTGGGTCTCCTGCACTGTAGACAGACGCTTTACCATCTGAGCCACCAGGGAAGGTGTTTCAAGAGAAGGAGGATAAGAGGACAGGGTAGCCCATGGAGGTGAAATATGTGTTCAGGGGAAAGCAGCTCAGAAGCAGTGAGGCTGGGATTGGAACCCACATCAGGGTGATGCACGGCCTCTTGCTCTCCTCAGATGAGCTGCAGGTTGACAAGAGCAGGAGCTGGGACTGCCATGGGCCCCCAGGGGAGCTGGAGCAGGTCTGTGCTTTCTCGCTCCGGTATAGTTTCCTACCAGTTCCCTCAGTACTTCTCCAGATAAAGAAGATGGACGATGAAGTGTCTGTTTCCAGAAACATTTTGAAGGAAATCAGAGAGAGGCCAAGAGGGACTTAAGTTCCTCCAGAGAGGAAGTTGAGAAACTCAAGGATAGCAAGCCACTAATGCCAGATGTTATTTATCCAAAGGTTTTTGGCTACATTGCAATACTTTCTGGATCTCTGCTAGTGCTCTGCAATCTTCCTGAAGCCGCTTTGAGTTTTAAAAATATACGTACCTGAATTTGAAACTGTGGTCAGTTAATCCAAAATGTGCTCTTAAAACCCTAAATTCTTTGAAATAACAATGGTGGAAGCACAGAAGGAATCACTCCAAATGATTATTTGAAGTATTATTTTATGCCAAGTGGAAAAAATATTTCTGAATTGGCAACTATTTCAGCTAGAGTAAGCTGTGTTTTTGTGTTTAAAAAAAGATCACATTTAGCGCTCTGTTACTACATACACATGGAATGTTTCCTACTTAAATTTTTAATTATTATTCCTTAGTGAAAGCCTCAAAGGAGGTTTCACTCTAGCTGTCTTGACTTTTCTACCTAAATGATAACAGAAGCTTTTATCTTTAGTCATAAGGCAACATATAATGACATATTCTCCTGTAATGGATGTGGAGAGAGGTGGATGTGGGGGTGAGGACTACTAAATGTTCTTATAAAAACGACTATTGATTTGTGACCTCAGTTCCCTAATTAACCTTTTTTTTTCCTGTATGACATTTTCAGTAACATTCTAACTTTAATATCTTTACTTTTGATCATTCTTTCTCCATTTAGAGAGTGTTTTCAAATTTTTATCTTTTGTTCCAGTAACTTGAGTCAAAAAATGTCTTCGAATTGTTGCTTTTTATTTTTCTACCAGAACATTCTGCAGGCTGTCTTTCTCTTCACGTACAGCCCCTGGTCTAGGGCCCACGTTGACTTCCAACACACCTCCCTAATTGATAGAAAACTTGGAATGGATTAGTCCTCTCAATCTATTTTACTTCTTAATAAAGAGCGATGCAGAAACTTTTCTTTTGGACTCAGGCTGTTGAAAATGTTCCTAAAATAATAGCCCACATTCCTGCCTTCGTAAGCACAGTGGAAATGATTGTCTCCCGATGCCTGAAAACTCTACAGTGTTTGAGAGCGGCTTTTTCAGATACTGATTCTCCTTCAATGTGTGGTAAGTGGAGATTGGAAAGGAGTGGAGGCAAACAGCCTCTGGCATAATTGCCAGAGATCCAGAGGCTGAGTTCCCCTCCTCTCCATCAGCGTGCAGCTCAGGATCCATGTCTGAGCCAGGCCTCCCCTTCCCCTGTGTGTGGAGGGGTCACAAGTGTGCGGAATTCTCTCCATGCCCCCCATGCCCTCCTCACTGAGAGCCGGCACCCACTCTGCTCTTGTGCCTGTGCTGGAGGGAAGCCTACCTCAGCAGTGCCTTTTAGGACACTGAGGGACTTCCCTGGTGGTCTGTGATTAAGACTTGGGCTTCCAAGACCAGGGGCACAGGTGTGATCCATGGTCAGGGAGCTGAGACCCCACATGCTACATGGCGTGGCTGAAAAAAAAAAAAAAAGAATGGCCAGAAAGTGGCTATTTTGAAATAAATCCTCATGATACCAACATTCCTTTTGAGTTGGTTTCTCGTGAAAGTTCTGGCTGATGAGGACCCTCTAAGGCACCCAGAGCTCCCCTCCCCTCGTGCTATCTCACTGATGGTCAACCTGTGTGCCCCCCCAGCCCACTGCCCTTACCTGCTGCCCTGATGCGGTCATGCCTCTGGCTTCATTAGAACTTCCATGCACCTGGTTTGAAAGTGAAGCTTAGTGGGTGAGCTTCCATCACAGGATGCACTGCTCCATGCTTGAGAGAAGACACTCTGACCTGACTCTCAGGTTTGGTTGAGCTGGTCTCATCCTGTGGGGAAGGGAGAACTTCCTTCCTAAGGAGCGGTTGTCTGTGTGTGGGTGCTCATTGGTGCAAACACCGTACCAAGAGTGATCCACGGGGTAGTGGTCGTAGCCCAGAGCCTGGCCTGGGGGCAAGAGTGCTTTCGCTGCTGCCTTGCCCCTGCTTTACAGTCGATCCCAGGCAGAGAAGCTCAGGGCTCTCGCTGCATGCCGTCTTCTGATTTCAGTTCAGTTCAGTCGCGTCCGACTCTTTGTGACCCCCTGGACTACAGCGTCTTCTCCTTGCCAGGTGATTATTTCCTTCTCTCTGGAGGGAGGTTGGGTGGGAAACACTCATTTCTAATCCTTCTTAATGTTTGAAGTGATGGGAGTTTTCCTCCCCACCCCTGAGCCTGTTGTAAAGCACTGGCTTCTCCCCATGACTACCTGGTCTGCTTCCGGATTACTCTGCCCTGGCCATTGAGTTGGTGTGTCTTCAGAGGGAATGCAGGGTAATTTAGCTTAAAGGGGGTGTGATTAGAAAGGTAAAGAAAGCTCTGGATGTTTTCCGAAGTAGGAAAGAACAGCTTTTTGGACTATCCATGAGTTTGGATAATAGGATGTTTACACTGTTGCTCACCCTGAATCATTCCAGTTGAGGTCCATGGATATGGGAGGATTGACTCTGTTATATTTTTCTTTGAATTTCATGCTTTGGAGTTTTGGGTTCTCCCTGCCGCCAGCCTCCCCTTCCTGAGATCAAGCAACATTTCCATTAAATTAAAAAACCTGAGTTTCCAAATGGAGTCTGTATAAGAGAAGTGAAACTCAGTGTGTAACAGAGGTAGTGACTTTTCAAGATCAAACAGTGTCAGAGGAATTTCATGTTAATTTTTAAGTCTGCTTAGGATGTCCTGATGGAGAAGGCGATGGCACCCCACTCCAGTACTCTTGCCTGGAAAATCCCATGGATGGAGGAGCCTGGTGGGCTGCAGTCCATGGGATTGTGAAGAGTCGGACACGACTGAGCAACTTCACTTTCACTTTCACTTTCATGCATTGGAGAAGGAAATGGCAACCCACTCCAGTGTTCTTGCCTGGAGAATCCCAGGGACGGGGGAGCCTGATGGGCTGCCGTCTCTGGGGTCGCACAGAGTCGGACACGACTGAAGCGACTTAGCAGCAGCAGCAGCAGCAGCAGCAGCAGCAGCAGGGTGTCCTGATGATGGGAATAAGAACAGAAAAGTTTATATGTCAGTTTTTGTATTGGATCCTAGGAAAGGTTTTAATCAGGGAGAGAGAGATGTGGTATTCAGATTTTGAAGTTGTGCACAGAAAGCTCCTAAAATTGTCCTAGAGTTTTACTTGTTTCTTTTTTTTTTTAATTGAGGTATAGTTTATGTCTAATACTGTGTATTAATTTCAGATGTACAACACCATGATTTGATATTTGTGTATAATGTGAAATGATCAACTTCAATAAGTCTAGTTAACATCTGTCACTATACATGGCTACAAAAATTTTTTTTTTCTTGTGAGAATGGCTTTTAAGATCTTTTCTCTTAGCAACTCAAATATGCAGTACAGTTTTATTAATTGTAGTCACTATGCTGTATTACTTTTCTTTTAGGAAACAAGTGATAACTTTATTTCTTGGTGTCCTAAAATCAGTGAAAGCTTTCTACTGTCCATACTTATTAAAGGAGGTAGTAAGAATCTCTTTATAGTCTTTATTTTAACATTGTATCTCAGATAATTATGCTCAGTGATATTGAAGATTTGGGAATTCCCGGGCGGTCCAGTGGTTAGGGGGCTTCCCAGGTGGTGCTAGTGGTAAAGAACCCACCTGCCAATGCAGGAGACATAAGAGACGTGGGTTCGATCCCTAGGTGGGGAAGTTCCCCTGGAGGAGAGCATGACAACCCAATTCGGTGTCCTTACCTGGAGAATCCCATGGACAGAGGAGCCTGGTGGGCTGCAGTCCATGGGGTTGAAAAGAGGCAGACACGACTGAAGTGACGAGCACACACACGTGTCAGTAGTTAGGACTCTGTGCTTTCACTGCCTGGGCCCAGGTTCAGTCCCTGCTCAGCGAACTTAGATCCTACAGGCTGCATGGTGTGGCCAAAAAAAAAAAAAATAATAAATACTGAAGGTTTCATATGTTGGAGTAACTTTTAAAGTGTTAATTGAACTAGTTTTAATAATAGTACTTCCCTAAATTCAAATATTTCACAGAACCACACACATACACAAAAACTAAGTGGTAGTGGTAATATTTATATTTAGAGTATTTATCAGTTTATTATAATAAGTTGTGATCAGCTTCTTTATCATAGGTACACATGTTTAATACTGTTTTAATTGTCTTATTTTTCTTGATCTGCAGGTATTGATTGATATGGTCCTTAGGAAAATGCATGAAAAACACTCCATGTTTTTTAAAAAGGATATTTCAAGTTTCCATGCGCCTCTGTTTTGTTGTGTGGTGTAATGATGTTACATACTCCAATTACTATCTACTTAGAGGACTTAAAGACCATTTGTATTTGCTTCCTATTACTTCTGTAATAAACTCTCACAACCTTAGTGGTTTAAAACAACAGAGAGTTATTTTCTTACAGTTTTGGAGGTCAGAAGTGCAAAATAGATGTCTCTGGCCTAAAATCAGTGTCTTGGCAGGGGTGTGATCTTTCCGGAGGTCTTAGGGGAGAATCCTTTTCCTTGCCTCCTCCAGCTTCTAGAGGCTGCCTGTACCCTGGATCAACCCCTTCCTTCAGCTTTAAAGCCACTAGAGAAACTTTGTCAAATCTCTGACTCTGACTTTTCCATCTTTTAAGGACCACTCAGAGAATCCAGGATAGTCTCTTTATTTTAAGGTCGTCTGTTAGGAACCCTAATCCCATTGGCATCCCTCGTTCTTCTTCCCCATGTAACCTGACCTGTTGATGAGTTTCAGTGCTTTAGGATGTGGAGGCTGTTATTCTGCCTACCATACCACTTTAACTGCACGTATCCAGAACAACATTCAGTTTTCCTACCCTAAACTTAGCCTTCCTCTGATGTTCTATGTCTTAGTAATTTGCTTCACTATCAGTTGAGCAAATAGATACCTCATAGTTATGTTTGATTCCATCCTTTGTTTACTTCATGTATAATCTGTCATCCACTTTGTGGGTTTTGCTTCCAAGATAGCTTTCAAAGCACAAAGAAGGACATAGGATACCTTTGATCTCTCTTTTGAACCACTGTGGGAACCTCCTACTCTTCCAGTATATATCTATTTTTCTGCTTTATTGAGGTATGATTGGGTAAAAGTTGTGCAGTTGGTCTTCTGTATATGCACGTTCACATCACAGATTTAACCAAACGCAGATTGAAAATATTTGAAAAATAATTCCAGGAAGTTCTCCAGAGCAAAACTTGAATTTGCAGCTCACAGGCAACTATTTACATAGCATTTACATTGTATTAGGTATTATAAGTAGTGTAGAGATGACTTAAATATATGGGAGGATGTGTGTAGGTTATAAGCAACACTATGCCATTTTATTTATTTTTTTTAATAAAGGTAAAAAAGGAACCTCTTTTGTCACACCATGAGGCATGTGGAATCTTATTTCTCTGACCAGAGATCATATCTGTACTCCCAACATTAGAAGAGCAGGGTGTTAACCGTTAGACCACCAGGGAAGTCCCTTATGCCAATTTATATAAGGGGCTTGAGCAGCTGGATTTTGATATCTTCAGGGGTCTTGAAACCAATCTCCTTGTTGATACAGAGGGACACCTGCATATATTGAGGTTGTACAACAGGATTATTTTTAAAGTGTGCAACCTTTGGGTATGTTCTCTGACCTCCTGCGGATGTTTGTCACACTTCATAGCTAGAATGGTCTTTTAAAAATGCAAAGATACCAGTGTTACTTCTCTTCTTCAAAGCCTCAGAGTAAAAATAAGCCTGTGATGTGGCCTCAAGATCATACCACTCATTCCTGATCCTGGGGTTCTCTGTGGTCCTCCTCCCAGTTTCCACTCTGCCTCAGGGCCTTTACATGGACTCCTCTGCCCCGGAGGTCTCCCATCTCTCTGATCATTCTTCATCTTTACTTCGTTAGCTCACATTCATTCTTCAGTTTTGATCAGTACCCTTCCTGACGGAAAACCTTCTTTGTGCTCGGCAAGGATTCCAGCTGCGGGTTCACAGACCTCCCTGTAGTTTTTCTTCTGCAATTTTTTTCTTGAAAGTTTTTTTTTTTTTTTTTGAAGTGGATTGTTTTTTAAAGTCTTTATTGAATTTGTTACGACACTGCTTCTGTTTTATGTTTTGGCCTTTTGGCCTCAAAGCATGTGGGATCCCAGCTCCCCAACCAGCAGCTGAACCCGCACCCCCAGCACTGGAAGGCAAATCTCAACCACTGGACCACCAGGGAAGGCCCTTTCTACTGTAGTTTTAACTGTAGAGTACTTGCCTATCTCCACTCTGAACATAAACATGAAATTCATCATATACACACCACACATGTGTACACATATGATTTTTCGGTAGCTCTTCTTAGCCCTGCTATGTTGAAATTCTCTTCCCTGTGAGGTGAACTATAAAATATTCCTGAATGATGTTTCAATTCATTACAACTTTCTCATTTCTGTGTTTGTCTCAATCTTGTTCTTTTTACACCTTTGGTTTTTGAATTAGGAATGGGAAGAAATCACTTCTTCCCCCATGAGTTCCACTCTTCCCTAAAGGTGACCCTAATCCGAATTCTCAGTCCCCTTTTGTATTGACTGGGGCTGGATGGATAATATATGATGGGAGGTGGAGTCAGGGCCGGTCCTGGTGTCTCTTAGTAAAATCTTGGAGGAGGGCTTCCCCAGTATCTGGTGCTCCACAGGCTGCTTTCTGAACATGTGCTGTGGTGTGGGCCTTAGCCATAATTTATGATACAAGGATCATTGCTGTGATGCTGTTACATAATTCCTCTTTGTGATTTTAACAAATTACTTATTTAGCTGCACCAGGTCTTGTGGCGTGTGGAATCTAATTCCCTGACCAGGTATCGAACCTGGGCCCCATGCACTGGGAGCACCAGGAAATCCTCTCTTTGTGATTGTTAATTAATTTCTTTCTCCTCCAGTGGGCAGTGAGGTTTGTGGGTATAAGAATCATCTCTCTTTTTTCTTCTCGTTTATTTCTCAGTGTGGGTGACCAACTATTCCACTTAGTTTAGTACTAAGGGGTATCTGAGGAGGTGGACTTTTCAGTGCTAGGAATGGTCAACGCCTGGGCAAATTGGGATGGGTTAGTGTATTTCAGTGTCCTCTTAGCGGTTACTGACAAAGTTGGTATAAAACATTTTTTTGAGTACAAAAGAGTTTAACAAAGGCTGACATGATGGCAAGATGACTGTTTCTGTTTTACCCAGTTAATACAAATTCAGAATAAGTACAACTAGTCATTGTGCAAACTCACCTGTATAGTTATTAATTTCCTGCACCTTAGATGTCTGATTTACAGTTGTGCTCGGCAAATGTTAATGAGTTACAGAGGCAGAGAATGAAGTGTGAAATTCAGTCTACTCAGTGCTGCGTGAACCAGATCAATAATGTGTGATATTTAATAAGACGGGAGTCATGTATTTATATAGCATTGCAGTACTGCAGTTTTTTCCCCTTTGATTTTGAAGAGTGTTTTGTACAGCCAGTAAGGATCAGATTGTCTGGTCTGTTCCTATCGAGGACCATATGACATAACTCTTTGGGGTAATTTTAAAATCCAGTTTAAAAAAATCAGCTATGATTCTATATTCCCAATAATTTATTATTATTAACTCTAGTTCATTTAAGTATTAAAGCTCTAGGCAGAATAGTCTTTGTTCTTCCAGTGTGGCAGGTAATATATTTTCAAAGAGGTGGTCCAGATGGATTGTTCCTATGTATTAGCAAACACACAACTTTTGTTCTGAAAGGTAGGGGTTGGTATGCTACATACAAAAGACACAATATTGCTAGCATTCACTTGGATGGGTTTCCTTCAATTGTTTGGTTGCTAAGTCATGTCTGACTCATTGCGACCCTATGGGCTGTAGCCCACCGGGCTCCTCTGTTCATGGGATTTCCCAGGCAAGGGTGCTGGAGTGGGGTGCTATTTCCTCTTCCGGGGATCTTCCCGACCCAGGGATTGAAAGCGTGTTTGCTGTGGCTCCTGCATTGGCAGGAGATTCTTTACCACTGAGCCACCTGGGAAAGCCCATACAGAGGCTTAGAAACATGCAGTTACATATGAACATGTATATAGCATTTGGAGAAGGAAATGGCAGCCCACTCCGCTGTTCTTGCCTGGAGAATCCCAGGGACGGGGGAGCCTAATGGGCCACCGTCTGTGGGGTCACACAGGGTCGGACACGATTGAAACGACTTAGCAGTAGCAGCAGCATTTGGAAACTGTGTGTGTGTTCACTCAGTTGAGTGTGACTTTAGCAAACAGGGATCAACCAAACATATTTAACTGACAGCCAGGGTCAGGGAGAGACACAGGGATCTGCCAGTTAGCCTGGGTTTAGCTCACTGCTCTGGGTTTTATTTGTGTGTTGTGTGCAAAAGAATGTTACCCGTTGTCCTGACTAAGCCCTCGTGAATATTGAGTGCCCCGTGGCCCATGGATCATTTGTGTATCGTGAATATTTACTGTGCCTTCAATGAGTCCTGCGGATTTAGTGCCTTATGAATATTAGTGCTTCATGAATTTCAGGAGTCTTTTGTTCCTTCCACCCCGTTGTGTGTTCACACATACATGTTCAGTTTACTTTGTCATCTCATTACCTCACACATCTGAAGAGTTTCGTCTTTCCATCTATTTTCCTGTGTTGCTGAGCAGAATTTCCTGCCCTATTGGGTAGAATTGAATTTTTCTCAGACAGTACAGCAGGTATATGCCGCAGATGTCCAGTTGTAAAGTTTCTTGAACCTTGTGCCCAGAAGCTTCAGAGAGAAGAAAATGTTTTGTTTCTTTTTCTCATTTATATTAAAATTTATTTTTATTGAAGTGTGTAGTTGAATTATAATGTGTTAATGTCTGCTGTACAGCAAAGCAACTCAGTTATACATACGCATACACTCTTTTTCATTATGGTTTATCACAGGATATTGAGTATAATTTCCTTGCTATACAGTAGGACCTTGTTGTTTATTCTCTATATAATAATTTACATCTGCTAAACCAAAACTCCCAATTCCGTCCTCTGGCCCCCCCTTCCCTCTTGGAAAAATTTTTTTACATATTCAAAATTTCAGGTCAGTATCATGAAGTTTGTGGATGCAGATGGTAATGCTGTTTGAAACTCCTTACTGTCTTCGGGATTTTGAACTTGCAATCACTAGTTCTATTTCTCTATGTTGTAAACATTTTAATATAGTTACGATGCAAAGTTCTATAGTATATGCAAATGTTATTTTGTAAGAAAAAGTGTTAGACTAAGATAAATAGGTTTTGGGTGGCTAAGAAGCTCCATTTCATTCTAAGTTAAATCTTCATACAGCTCCTGACTTAAGTAAATCTGGGAACATGTTTAAGGTTTAGCAGTAATAGATAGGATTGTTTGCATTTTCTGTGTTTCGTGGGAAGTATATCGTTCCTTTTCATTAATAACTAGCCAGGAAGGGACCAAAAGTGGCGTCTTCTCTGCCATCTTCAGAGGGGAGTCTCCTCTAGGTTGTTGGAGAAGATATATTTGAAGACACCTCAGACATTGCACATATACTACCTAGAAGGGTGGTTGAAAACAATATAAGTGCTTTTCCAAAGTGACTGAAACCAAATGTGGATAAATTGGGGGATCATAAAAATATACACGTATTATAAATATTTTATTATAGCCTTAAAATATAAATATCTATTTACTTATTTTTGTTGTAGGGCCCAAGGCCTTTTCTGAACATGAAGGATTAGAAATGGTCACGATTTTTAGGATTATTTGGCAGACATTTGGAAACAGATACAGCCGACTCTTGGTAAACAAAGGACACTGCTGATGGGGGAGCAGAGATGTCTCGTCAGCCTTGGGAGTTTAGGGTCCTCTTGTGTGCATGTCGCTTCATACTGCAGGAGGGCAGGGAGGGCGTCAGTGATGTGGAGGTTGAGTAGGAGAGCTGCTTCTGTTTTGACATGTTCAGTTCTCTTATGTGTAACTTGAATTTCAAGCCGAGCTTCTCTGCTCCGAATCAGTGACAGAGCAGGTAAAGGAAGGCATGTCTCCGATTGGAAGCTCTCCTTTGTGCCATTCTGGAGCCCCCTGGGCTGACTGGGAGCGGCAGCTTGAGCGGTGGTGCGAGTGGACCCAGCCCCAGAGGGTGTGTCCTGTATGGAAGAGCAGATCGCACTCTTAGGCTGCTTTGAATACCCAGAAAGAGCTGTCATCCCGCTCTGAGTGCTGCACTCGGGGCTGAGCGCTCTGCCTGGAGGAGCACCCCTGGTCGTCATGACCCTGGAGGGCTGAGCAGACACTGGCAGTGCCCTGTCCCAGCCCCTCACCACCCTAGCACCGGCTCGTGTGGCCAGTTGTCTTAGTTTGCCGGGGTCTGATGGTTTTCTTGGAAGCCTGGCCTTTCAGTGCTGGAACCCATTGATGAGTTGGTTACAGGGGTCTGGCCTGTGACTCATGCCTGAGGGCCCTGCAGCCCAAAGACTTTGCTTGGAGTGGAAGCTTTCCTCTAGCAGTGACAGGCTAGAACTGGGGGAGGGTGTGTATCTACTTCTGAGCCCCTCAAGAGGCAACTCTGAGAGGTCCCCTGCAGAACTGGCCCTGAGGCCAGCAGGGGGTCCCACTCACATACCTGGACCATTTCCTCTTTGCTGTCCTCTTATTTTATTTACCTTCCCTCCATTCCAGTGATTCCTGGGGTCAGTTCTTGCATTAATGACTTTCACTCAATACTTGTCACAGAGTCTATTTCTTGGGAGAATCCAATAAAAAAAGGACTAAGGACTGTTTTTGCCCCCTTTTCAGATGAGGGAGATTAAGTCATCTTGCTTAGAGTCATCCAGTGGGTGCACTGTTGAACCAGTGATGAGCTTTTCATTACAACATCATGTACGGCTTTTGTTTCCATCCTTGCCTGTTGGCCATTATTTCTAGAGAATGTAAAAGTTTATTTATTCCTGTGAAATTACCAGTAAGCAAGCATCAGTCCAGTGGGTTGATGGGTGGTATGCTCTCTTGTCTCTGCTATGCTTGATGTCAGCGAGTCGCACATGGAGCAGAAATCTCCTCATAGAGGAGTTTGGAGCTGTTTGGATTAAGGAGAAATTCATCTTTCATGCACAGTTTCCCAAACTAGGGAGCTGCTGACTAAGGATGCAGCGCTGATCCTTTGCCCTGGCGATGCTCAGCCTGGCCTTGGCTCGAAGCAGGACTTTGACGTCTCAGACCGGGTTGGATGTAAACGGCCTGCTTGTGCTGAGCAGTTGTGTCTGCTGCTTCTTGGCTGTCATCCTTGAGCCTTCTATCTATGAAACGACTCACTATAAGGAAGTCTGTTAGAAACAGATCTCTCCCTGCTGTAGAGTATCTCTTAAAACTTCTCTTGAATCAAAGAATTTTGCTTTCAGCTCCAGTTGCTGCCAGGAAACATCGTGTGCATTGACGAAAGCTGTGATAGTTACGGTACTTGAATTTCTCGCGAAGATGGATGCTTTGGGAAATGAGTTTATTTCCCTCTTATGTGAAAGTGAGAGGCTTGGGAATTATACCCAGACTTAAAACTCCTTTCATGGCAAATCTACAGCCTAACTGAAAGTGTTCCAAGTTTCTCTAATAAAAGTGACTCCCTTCTCTGAGCATTTACATGTCCTTCGCATTGTTCTCGGTCCCTCGTCATTTTGTCGGTGTCTTAGGTTATCCATTGGAAAAAGGCAACTGCCTGTCGGATGAGCCACGGAAACAAAATGAGTTTACGCAGAAGCAGAGTAGAACCAATGTCCGTGTTGAGGAATCAGTGGGAGATATCTTACTTGAAAAAAGACAAGAATTTTGTGGGGCTTCCTTAGTTCCCTAGTGGTCAAGACCCTGCCTTGCAATGCAGGAGACACAAGTTCGATCCCTGGTCAGGGAACTAAGATTCCACATGCCTTGGAGCAGCTCAGCCCATGTGCCACAACTGGAAAGTCCATGTGCTGTGAGACTCAAGGAAGATCCTGCCTGCCACAGCTAAGACCTGACTCAGCCAAGTAAACGTTACTTTTTTTTTTTTTTTTGCTTTTGAGAAACTGACCTTTGACCATGAGTGCTTGCTTTCCTTCTCCCGTCTACTAATCCTTTCTACTGGTGTGCGTCTGTCTTCCTTCGAAGATCTAAACGCACACTCCCTGTCCCTGGCTTTGGGAAATACGCTTGAATTCGTCATGTTTGGCTCTGCGTTTCCCAGGTTCACATCTGTTTCACATCCTGTCCTCTGAAGTTGCCACACACACATGTGCTGCTTCACATTGCTTTAGGTGCTGTTGAGCCGTAGAAAGATAAGAAATGCTGTGTGCGTGCCAAGTTGCTTCAGTTGTGTCTGACTGTGTCCATGGGATTCTCCAGGCAAGAATACTGGAGTGGGTTGCCATGCCCTTCTCCATGGGATCTTCCCAACCCAAGGATTGAACCCGTGTCTCTTAAGTCTCCAGCACTGGCAGGTGGTTTCTTTACCACTAGCACCACCTGGGAAGCCCTAAGAAAAGCTGGGAAGGTTTAAACCCAGGGTGGGTGGGGCCTGAGGGTCTCTTCCCTGGTGGCTCAGATAGTAAAGTGTCTGCCTACAATGCGGGAAAGCTAGGTTTGATCCCTGGGTCAGGAAGATCCTCTGGAGAAGGAAATGGCAACCCACTCCAGTACTCTTGCCTGGAAAATCCCATGGAAGGAGTGTGGTAGGCTATAGTCCAGGGGGTCACAAAAAGTCGGACACGACTGAGCTACTTCACTTTCATTTTCACTTTGTTTTGTCAAGAGACGGAGGAGCAGATTCCTTTTACACCTTGTTGCTGAGTGGAAAGAACAGGAAGGGAAGCTGAACCGGTGGGGAGGTCGTAAGATGCAGCGAGAAGATGGTATTGTTCCTGTGTTCTGAACGTTAGGCACCTAGAGTTGTCTCTGAAAGGCTGATGTGTCCTCAGGGGTTGAGCTGTGTGCTCTTTAACCCCGCGGACACCCAGCTTGTCCAAACACAGGCCCTCCTGGTGGACCATGGTGTGCATGAATTGCTCGGAGTTGTTCTTGCTCCTGGTTCTGTTTCTAGGCTCCGCCACCAATTTTCCTAGGTGCTCACCGCATATAAACTAGCACTTAGCAGTGTTTCTCAGGAGGAGGAGGTGGTGATTGTTTTTCTAAAATACATAGAGTGTGTTTCCCAGAATATGACAGACCTTTGTCTCTCTTCATACCTTTTACAGTGTTATCAATGCATTTGTGTGGGACACTCAATTTCTCCTTCCTAGAATGAAAGTTTCTGCAGAAAACTTTGTGAGAGGAAAAATATCCTCTAATAAATATTTTGTTCATTTTATGAATTGGCTTTCTGCAGACACAGTCCTTTCATCAGGTGTCATGATGAGAAATGCATGCAGTATTCCACGTATGGCTGACTCCTGGTTTTGGGTTCAAATCGGGATAATATTCTTTGCCATCTCTCTTGTCATGGTTCATTTTTCTTCTTTGGGAGGAGGATGGTAGTGGATAAAGTAGGGAGCAGTTAGGTTTTGAGTCCCTATCTTTAGTGAATAGTCTGCTGTTGATTTTCTTCCAAACTGTTAAGTCCTTCAAATGATTTTAAACAATTCTTCTAAATTTTCTTTTGCTTATCTGTTTCTCCACCTTGATGAGGGACGGACACAGTAGCAGATCAATGTGGACTGCCTGCCCAAGGAGCATTCGTTTAAAAAAATGTGAGACTAGTTTCCCTCCATCTCAGAGGCAGGACAGTGGCGGGTCCAGGAGACCTTTTTTCAGATGGGAATTTCTTCATGCGCTGTGGCCACTTGAGTGTCTTCCAGACAACATCTTACTTGAGCCAATGAGATTACAGTCGCCTTTTGCAAATTCTAGTAGAATAGGGGTGGGAGGGAACACCTGTGTGTCTTGTTTTGTGATTCCTTACATTTGGGGACTTAATTTGGGCTAAGACTGCTTGCGAATTACTTTAAGATATATCCACAGAAGCTCAAGATGTTCTTTCTTCAATGCTAGAGGTGAACTCTCTGCTCTTCCCTTGACCCTCATTGCCTCTGCTTGTGAGTGTGAAGGGGGAGTTTCTTGGGGGTGTGAGCAGCAGCGCTATTTTGAGAAGTTGACTTGCAGCCCTTGCAGCTATGACAGGCATGTAACATAGCACCTCATTTTTGAAATTCATTTTGTTGGCTCCTGACTGCATTTGTAAAGTGCTTATTTGGAAGCGCCACAGCTGTAGTGTTCTGTTTATAGCCACTGAATAGGTACAATTAAGCTGACTGCCTGGTACAGGGGGAGAGTCTACATGGAATCAGGGCCAGGCAGTGGGAAAGTGGAGGCTGTCTCTTCCTCACAGCAGTGGGAGGAGCTTGGCACGACTTACTTGAAGGTGAACATCCTGCCTTGGGTAGATTTTGTACTGTTTTGCACATTTGTTTTAACTTCAACATTGCTTTTTTTTTTTTTTAATTGGAGTATATAGTTTTTGGAGAAGGCAGTGGCACCCCACTCCAGTACTCTTGCCTGGAGAATCCCGTGGATGGAGGAGCCTGGTAGGTTGTAGTCCATGGGGTCGCTAAGAGTCGGACACAACTGAGCGACTTCACTTTCACTTTTCACTTTCATGCATTGGAGAAGGAAATGGCAACCCACTCCAGTGTTCTTGCCTGGAGAATCCCAGGGACGGGGGAGCCTGGTGGGCTGCCGTCTATGGGGTCACACAGTCGGACACGACTGAAGCGACTTAGCAGTATAGTTGATTTACAATGTTGTATTCGTTTCAGGTATACAGCTAAGTGATTCACTTTTACATACATCCTTTCTTTTTTAGATTCTTTTCCCATTTAGGTTTTTACAGATTATTGAGTAGAGTTCCCTATGATATACAGTAGGTTCTTATTAGTTATCTATTTTATATATATAGTAGTGTGTATATGTCAGTCCCAATCTCCCAATTTATCCATCCCTCCTCTTGATTTTGTTAATCTTAAAATAGCCTTTGGAAATCCAGAGTTGACTGGGTTTAGTTAGATAGATGAGTAAATACAAATTCATAAAGTCCTTATTTTCTTAAGGGAGATAATTAAAAAATGATTCGATTTATGATAAAAACTCTTAAGTGGTTTACCTTTATGGATATGTGTGTCTATACTTTTTTGAGGGTCATTTTCAGAGTACTGCAGCTGTATCCCAAGAAAAATTGGGAAACGAAAACAGTTTATAACACTATAAAATAATGTAGTAATCATATTCTTTCGTGGCATACGCATTTTGATCTTTTAATGAGTGTCCCTAGTTTTTTTGTGTATGTTTAATGAATAATGGGGCTTCCCTGGTGGCTCAGACCCTAAAGAATCTGCCTGCAATGCAGAAGACCCAGGTTCGATCCCTGGATCGGGAAGATCCCTTAGAGAAGGAAATGGCTACCCACTCCAGTATTCTTGCCTGGAGAATTCCATGGGCAGAGGAGCCTGCCCAGCCACAGTCCATGAGGTTGCAAAGAGTCAGACATGACCCAGTGACTAACACTTTCACTTAAAGAATATTTAACTTAATAGTTGTAATCATATTTCACATACAGTTTTATGATCCATTTAAATATCATGCTTATTAATTTTTTTTTACTGAATAGTTTATTGTAATCACTTTTTCCTGACTGCTTCATCTTTTGCAAATCATCAAAACCATCTTTTCATATAACTTAAAAAAAATTGAATAAGTGCCTATGTCTAAATTTTCTTAATTCTCCTCTTGCTTTCTCCATGCTTTTTGCTTATTTTAAATGTTACTAAAGTAAACTCATTTGTGCTGATAGTTTTTCCTCTTTATTTCCTGTTTTGGATTGTATTCTTAGGACCTGGTCTCCCAGAAATAGAATTACAGTTATTCTTTGTGTAAACCCAGTTATTTTCCAACATGATTACATGAATTTATACGTACTGTGCAAGCACTATATCCTTATTGGTGCTTGTGGTATTTCTGAATTTTGTGGTAATTGTAACATAGTTTTATAAATTATAAAACCTTTACTTGAGATAAAATGTTTATAAATTCTCAGGGAAAATACACCATTTAAAAAGAGGATGGGTTGAGGTATTGTATCTGATCTCTTATGTAATCAAGAGTTTATTTTCACACCATTCTGAAATTAACCTGAACAGATTTAGCAAAATCAGAAAGATAATCTAGAGAATTTTACACTTTGTTTTGGAAGAGGTGCTTTTTAACTATGAACACCCAGAGCCTGACAGAGCCTCACTGGAAAAGCTTGAGTATTTTGAGACTGGTAAATAATCAAAGCCTGAGACATTTAGTTCCTTGAAATTGAACTTAAGAAAAATGAGTTTAAACTCTCCAAAGTAAATAGAGTACAAAAGCTCCTGAGAAGATAGAACTGCTTAAGAAAATGAATACATCCAGACCCCTGATGCTATTACAGAAGATTCATTTTAATTGAGATAGAATGTGATCCTTAACCAAAGTTACAATTCTGGGAAGAAGAATAAAGCTATGGGTTAGAATATGACCACCATGTTTGCATTATAAATATACATACATATTTTATGAAAGGAAATAGAGGTAATGATATTGGTTATAACTTTTATCCAAGGCCAAAGACTATTACCTGAAAATTATTCCTCAAGCATTGTTTGAGATGAAAACCACATTTAAAGGTGGTTTCCTGCCTACTGATGAGAAATGAATTCATGTTAACCAACTAAGGCCTTTAAATGGAACAAATTATAATCAGATGTTAGATTTCGATCAGTTTTAACAAAAACAAATGATTCTTTTCAGAGATGAGAATTGATGGCTTAGCCCTCAAAGAGTTTAATCTTTTTTCAAACCCAGTGTTTTGGGAGGAGGGGATCAGCTTAATTTCCTAAAAGCACGCTGGTGATTTATCTGCAGCAAAGTGCTGAGTTTAAGAAATAAGAGCTCCTTTAAATGTTTTCCTAGGTGTTTGGAATGAGGATGCTGGGATCTGTAGTAACTTGATTATACACAGCCACGTTTTACAGAAGGTGGAAGTGTGCAGCTGGCTGTGGCAGCAGGACCTGTGCGGGTTGTAGGTTAGATCCTCTCTGAATGACTACCTTTGCTGTCTTGCTTTGGCATTTCTGAGCTCATTCATAAACCTGTAGATCATAACCTGGTCCTCTTGAGTGTGGGCCTCTGGACATGTGCTGATTATTATTAGCTCTAGAGATCTCTTCTAATGAGATGCAATGTGAGGCAGTGTTCATTCAACAGACCCTGAGTAGAGCAGGTTTAGAAAGGGCTGGAAGCAGTTTTAATAATAAAAGTTAAGTCTTTGACCACTTCTACCATCTGTTAGTGAGTTCTGAAAATTTTTCTGGGCCGTAAAGAATTATGATGAACATTCAGAGCATTGGGATGGCCTCAGTGCCAAGAGTGACTGAGGCTGTCAGATTTAAACCCTTTACCTGCCTCAGAATAATTGTATTTCTCTGTAGTCCTGGGGTGCAGGTGAAAAGTGCAGTAGATGGTCATGGGCAACTTAGCTAGGATGATAGAAAACCAGTTTGACTGATAGTTTGGAAAGGAAAGCACTGGCGTCACCACATAATTTCGGCAGTGTCACAGTGCTTGAGACTTAACTGTATGGGAGAATTATTCAGCATGTTTATAAAAATGTGTATTCCTAGGATACCACAGTGATTAAGATTCTGTGGGATCGGAGGGCAATTTTTTTCATGAGCGCTCTTCTCCTCCAGTATGTCTTCCAAGTTGCTATAACTCCAGTCCCCTGGAACCTGAGAAAGCCCTGGTCCAGTTTTTTTTTTTTTTTGCTTCAGTAGCTCTCCCTTCTTTGTGCCAGTGGGAGCATCCAGTGAAACAAGATAAATTTTGTGATGCAGTTAAATGTATTGACAACATAAAAGATTATGGAAAGGCCATGTGAATTCCTTGTCCATGTGGTAGTTCACTGGGCTTCTCCGGTGGCTCAGATGGTAAAGAATCTGCCTGGAATAGGTTAATTTTGTGGAGAAAGTGAAAGTGTAGAGAGGGTACATTGCCAGAGCTGGAGTTCTCCTTGCAGTGGGAATTGCAGTCTTGCGTAATAGTTGTTAGGAGTGGCAGGTCAACAACATTCTGTTGGTACAATTTCTAAAGTCATAGAAGAGTGGACAGCTAGACATTCATTTAGTGCTGGACTTAGTGCGTAAGTGCAGTGGTATGGAGCATCACCAGTATTGCTGTATGTGGAATTGTTCTTAAGGACCTTCAGATATGTTCAGATCTGTCTGTTTTGTGCAAAGGCTTGTCTTCTTTTTGCACTGCTTCAGGCATCGTCTGTATCATGCCTTTCCACTGTCTCACCTTTTTCTGTTTGTCTTCCCATTGGATTCTGTACTGCCAAGAAGACTTAAAAGCAAAAGGGCTCCTCAAGTCCGTTGCCCCGTAAGTCATTCCCTTAATGCCACTGTTGTCCCCGAAATTCCTAGTGTGGTGCCACCGATTCCCACTGTGGGGAGGTGGGACAATAGAACCCCACGCCTTGCTTCTAGATATTATTAGTTTTTGGCCATGCTGTGTAGCATGTGGGATCTTAGTTCCCCGAGCAGGGATTCAATCCCTGCCATTGGAATTGCAGAGTCCTAACCACTGGACTCCCAGAGAAGCCCAGAGGTTCTATTTTAAGTGCTCTGAGGCACATAAAAGGGAAACTGAAGCTTTTGATAAACAGGCATGGGTATCTACTGCGTTTTCTCTGCCCAGATTTCACTTTCCACGTCTCCCCTTGTGAGATGTGTCTCAGTCCTTTCCCATGTTAAACAGGCAGCTCAGAAGCTCCCTACTACATCCATACTTTGAATTCCTGTAATTATGACTCCTACGTAATGTCCAACCTTTTAGAGTACTCTTGTCATTTTAAATTACTGACCTCAAAGAGCTTACAGGTAAGATGTAGGTTCTTTGAGGTCAAAGTTGCAGGTTACCATTTTTAAAATTCTTATGGAGTGTGTATTTACATTTTTGAAGGTGAAAATAGAGCCCTTGGGAGACTAAGTCACTTGGAGTTACAGTCAACGGCAAACCTGGAGGTGAACCCAGTTTTCTCTGACTCCATAATTTTGATCTCTCTGTATATTCCTCAGGTGCTAAATAAATATTGTCTAAATGAATCAATAAATGAGTCTTCCAGAGTTAAAATGAATTGAAGAAGTCCTCATGAAAGGAAGCACATCTTTATACCCTTCTACCCATGTGTCCATTTTGGAGGGGAGAATAGCAAATAGATCACCCGCAGATTTCTGCAGATAACCTGAACTTTAACATGCCTGAAACACATTTGGTTCTGATTTAAAACCAGTTGGCGTGCTCATTGCCATGTTACTACAAACAGAAGAAATATAAACTTCATTCATGGAATAACCATCTACATAAACTGTTACATAGTTTTGGGTTGGGCCAAAGCTGGGCATTAAGGAAATGGTTATTAATGTTACATATTTTATTCAAACTGCTCTAATTCCTTACCCCTCCCACCACCGCCACCAACACCAGGTAACCTTTTGCTTTTTCCTTTAAAATGTTCCTAGGGGGTTAAGACAGATACAGCTTGGATTTCAAGCTGCTGAGGACTCCTCCTGTTTGGAAGTATTCATTGTTTTTGGTCCTTCAGACATGTCACTGTGATCTCTGCTTGAATCTTTTTAATCCTCTGTGGGTAGTAGCAGAGTTATTATCCACCGTAGGAGCATTGTGACATGGAAATAGAATATGAACCACAGTGTAATTTAGAATTTTCTAATGACATGAAAAATAAAACAAGTGCAGTAAATTTTAATATTGTTTCCTTTAACCCAATATATAAATATGGTACACTTTCAACATATAATCAGTTAATGAGGTTTTTGCTTTCTTTTGCATTGTCTTTGAAACCCAGTGTGTTTTTAATTCTTTCAGCACATCTGGGTTCAGACAAGCCACGTTTCAAGCACTCAGTAGCCATAGCACAGCTCTGTGGCAGAGTCCTTGTGAGCTATTTAAAGGCCATGAACATCCTTTAGTGTCTGATAAAGCTAGAAGAGTGTTGCTTAAAAAAAATATTGTGTAAATACTCAAGTCATCAAATAGTGTTTGTGACCACAGGCCAAACTAAACGATGCTTCAGAGATTGCTTATGTAAGAAGGAATAGGGTGTGAATGCAAGACATTTGACAAGACCAAAGTTTCTGTTAATCAACTGGACTCAGAGTCCATTGATGTATGTTAGGGTCATCAGCCCTCAAGGAAGTCTTCATTGTCAGGCCAATAAATTTGAAGTCTGAATAAACTCTTAGCCAAGTTTCTTGTAGAGTTCAAGTGTGTTTGAAGCAATGAATAATATAATGTAAATGTTGGTGAATATTTGTTTTCTTATGTTTGACGGCAACAGATACTTTCTGAAACTGAAGCCCGTAGATGAGAGAACACTGGCCTATGCCGGAGGCTCCTAGACTGCCCTGTGTGTGGCAGGGCCTCCACTGTCTTAGGTTGTCCTCGGCTCTGAAATATTGACAGAGCTTTATTGCCCTGAGAGACTGAATGTGGAAAAAAAAGCTCCCTGAAATCTGAATGTTGAGATGTGTAGTCTGCAAAGGACTTAATTGTTTAGTTAGCAGGTATTAACTTGAAAGAGGCATCAGTGGCCCACCATTAACAGAAGAGATAGAAGGACTTCTCACCCCCATCATAGTATTTGGCATCCCTGTTAGTTCTGTTGAAACGTTGGTGGGAAATGAAAAAAATAGCCTCGATGGATGTCTTGGATTTTTGGTGTAGGTATCATTCAGGTAATGGCCTACGCTCTTAGCCCAGTTATCATAGATTATCCATCTCTTTTCTTTAAAACTCTTAGCCATTGAACCCTTTTAGAATGTGGTAAATCTAAATATAACATAAATATAACAGGTATTATCTGTTTTAGCTCATATTTCATTTGATGTGCCCTTTCAATAAAAAATGGCCTTCCTTTTCTTCTAATTACCTTCCATCACCAAAAATGGCCTTCTTTTAAAGTACAACTTATATATAAAATGAGAAACATAGTAAATAAGGTCTCCCCTGGTTCATGCATTTTAGAGAGCATCTCTTTCTGTCTTTTGTTTAGCTGTTATATTTGGATGTGACTCAGAGGTTTTCCAAATATTGGATTGTTTAAGTGTTTTCAGTTGTGAAGTTGTGAACTCTAGGGATTGTTTAAACTTTTTTACTCAGAATCAGTTGCACATAAATCAGTATTTCAGTCTAGAAAGTGCTAGGGTAATTAAGGCCTGTGATGTTCAGTGCCAGGCGTGGTTTTGTGGGCTGTTAACTGTCCTGTTACATTAGTCCGTTAGTCATTGTCTCCTTAGGTAGCTTATGTGTACATTTGACTTAGACGTTTATCAGCTTCTGTTATACATGTTGGGCTGGAACTGTGGCTCCAGTGATGGTAAAATCTTGGTTCTCTCAAAAAGGGTTCAAATGACTGTTAACCTGATTTTTTCCCCCCTAATTGAAGGCTATTGAAACCTATTTATTCAAGCTATTTAAAGGCATTCTGAAAAATGCAAAGAAGGAAGTGATAACCCAATAAGTCAACCACTCAAATAGCACTTGTTCATATTTTGATGTTTATCCTTTTTTTCTTTCCCTCTAGCGTATACATTATATGTGTGTGCATACATGTATACTTAAGTATAGAATTGACCATGTTGTATGTCTTGTTTTATAATCCCAGTCCCCTTAAACAATTTATTGAATTTTTGAACATGGGAATTTTTTTAAACTACAATAATGAAACAATATCTTAAGGATAAATCTGAAGCTGAAGAGACCATTCTTAAATACCCAGCCACTCTTAAGAAAAATTTTATTTTAATTTTTGGCTGTTTCTTGAATTTTTTTGGTAGGCCTACATGATTTTTTATTTTTTTTCAGGGTGAGTGAATTTGATTTATTCTTAGTGGACTTAGGAAGCAGGTAAGGAGTTTTAGGAAAGATGAGGTCTGAACATCCTTCCACTTAACTATGATATACTACCTTCAAATGACACTACTTACTGCTGGAGTTTAAACTGGGAGATGTTCTTTAGTTGGCTGGAGTATTGGAGAGACTTTGATTGAGAACTGAATAAACTTTAAAAATTAACTTAATGTCTGCTGTTACTTTAGTCAATTGTCAGAGCTTTGCATGCCATTCTAGACTGTTAGATATGGTTATTGAACATAAAAAGTTCTCTAAAGACTTCCTTGGTTGTCCATTGGCCAAGACTCTGCACTCCCAATGCGTGGGGCCTGGGTTCAATCCCTGGTCAGGGAAGCAGATCCTACATGCAGCAGCTAAAGATCCTGTGTGCTGCAGCTGAGACCTGGCACAGCCAAACAAACAAATAAAAAAGCATTTTTAAAAGATTCCCATTGGACAAAGGTTTAGTTCTTACTGAAAGAGAACTTTAAAAGATTCTCTAAAAGGTTCTTTTAAAACTCCCTTTTAAAAGGGAGTATACAGAAACTTCATCTTGGACATCTGTTGCTGATTCCTCTTTCAGCAGAATCAGCCAAATAGTAGGGAAGTTTTCTGAAAACAGTAATATCCGAATAAAATGTATGGTATAGTTCTTTCAGCATATGGATTAAATAGACACAGTAAGTGAATGTTTTAAAAATTGTTAGTAAAATATTTTTGCAAGAGAATCAGACTAGCTAAACTGTTATAGTTGTCTTTCAGGTGAACTTGAAATGCAGCAACCTTCTTAGTTGCAAATCTGCTACAGCTGGGGAAAACAAGGAGGGGGAATGTCCTGAATCTTAACAGATTTAAAGAATTATTTCTCAGTTATTTTTTTGTAATTTGAATTTGGTCTTTTCTTGCTCAGATTCCACAAGGGTGAAAAAAACCATTATTTTATTCCATACTGTATTTTAAATATGAAATACATGACCCTTGGCCCTTATGTTTTTAGATTTGGCTGTATAAAGCATCAGATGTTATGGAAAAGCATTTAAGAATGAAAAGGGTATTTGAATAAGTTTCCGTATGCCCTGCGAAGAATTGAAAATCGAGCCCTCACCTTTAATTCAGTAATTAACTAGACTTTCCCTGTAGTTTGGGGGATTGTAATAGTTTACACCTGTCTCAACTTTTGCTGTTTTTATTGGCTGTGGCTTTTGCCATCCCATATTTCTTATGAAGCAAAAAATGTGAAATAAAATAGGCCAAAGCATTGGAGAAATTATAATAAACATAAAAAATGAATTGCTCAGCTTAAAATGTGAAATGCTCTACCTGCACAATCCATGAAGCCATGTTTCAGTAGTAGTGAAGTAATTTATTCCTGGAATTCTATGTCATGAAAATAAAGACAATTGCTTTCTTTGGCAGGAAGATTCCAAAGGTTTTTTTAACCATCAAATGGTTAACTTTCGGAACATCAGGCAGGCAGAAATTGTTTTGTAAGGACAGTTAGAAAAAGCCTGCTAAATCATTACGTGTGTTTTCCTGTTGCTGTGAATGAAAAAGATGAGGCTGTATCAGTGTATAAGAATGTGAGGCTTGATAGGACTGTTGTATCACAGAATATAGTCAGACTTTTCAAAGGTCACAGAGCTCCATGACATCAAGTCTGGGTTGGCTCATTTCACAGGGCTATGTTTTCCCCTCGAAACATAATGAAAAAATCATTGCGTCAAGATATTATCATACCTCCTTATTTTTTCTTGCAACCTAGCTCTCAAGTGGTCTCCCTGGAAGAACTCCCTGGAAGAGCTCCTAACAGTAGCTACCCAGTCCTAGTGTTAAGAGTAAAATGACTAGCTTTTTAGTGCATTGTCCAGAATAGGAGTAGCTAAGATTTCTAATAAGTTTAATTTGGATGGAGTGGTGACTGTGAAAAGATCTCTGGGACCCTTGTCCCTAGAACTGAGTTTTAATTTTGTCTTGGACCTCACTCATCGGGTGCTTTGTATGGGTCAAGGTTGTAAGCTGAATGAAGGCAGGGCCTGGCCTATGTTGAGTCACCAGGATGAGACTTATGTACTTGTGGAGTGAAAGAGTGAACTTTTCTTTCTATAGAAAGAACATCTTATATACCTAAGAAATACTCCACAAACCTCCGCCTTCTCAATCTCTCAGTTTATTCAAGAGGAGTTGATATTTTAACGCTGAGGAGTTTAGAGTTTGGAATTCTCAAATTTGAGCACAAAAGGATCCCTGCTTAGGGAGGGGAGAGAATACTTGGGGGAAATGTTGCTCTCCCTTGATTGACTTCTCTGATCTTGGCAGCTTTGCTTGTGTGGAATCAGTGAAAGTGCAGGAGACCCAGCAACCTGGGGGTGAGGTAAGGATGCTCCCAGCAAAGGGCCGATGATTGGGACTCACCTTGGTTTGTTCCAGAGACGATGACTACCCACGAGTCCAACCAGAGGCTTGTCCCAGGTCCTTGTGGGCTTAGGAAGTGGGCTGTCGTAGGATTTAGGGGAAATTCAGGCTCAGATTTGGAGTTTCTTGTACATAAACATTCTGGCATGAAAAAAGCCAGAGATTTTTGATGGCACCAATTGTGCCATTTCCAGCTCCCCTGCCTCTTGATGCCCCTCAAATCATAAGGTTGTTAAAGGTGCAGGTTTCTGGCTAAATCTTAGATGTTTTCCTGGGAGCGTAATTATAATTTATGTGTAACTAAGGAAATTCCACCCCTCCCCCTCCCCTGGCTTTTAATTCATCCAGGGATTGAAAGGCCGGTCTGTGAAGTCTGTTTAGCTGGACTTGGCATGAAGGGGCATTTCAAGGTTGTGACATAATGCGTTTGTCATGAGCAAAGTAAGTATCTTAAAGGAAGTTTCTGGTTTCTGTAATAAAACATCATTGTATCATGAAATTTAAACCGATGAATTTTAAGTTGTGAAGGAGTCCCCTGTGGGTGAAAGCGTTTATCTGCCCTGCTTGATAGGCTTTTGAATATACCTTTGATTCTAAAATTTCTTTTTAAAAGAAGAGTTCCGTGATGTCACTAAAATTTTTTTCTAATCTTCGTGGCTTGGTATGCAGTTTTCATTGCCACACAGTTGTATCATGGAGCAGGAGCGACTTTAAACTATTTTTAGCTGTAGAGATAAAGCCAGCCCAAGAGGTAGCTGAGTTGAAGTGTCCCCAGGGCATTTGTGTCATTAGGTTGGGGTGCCGATCTTTTATCTTTCTGGCCCTCTGGCTAGGACCAATCATGTTCACCTTCTTTTCTCTCTTTTTTTGTTCAAAATTGCTTCTTTATGTTCTTTCAAGAATTCACTATTGGTATATTCCCTAGTTAGAGTGAAAAAATCATAATTTGTAGAGTTAACTGCAAAAAATTTGTGTGTCTTCCCTGGTGGTCTAGTGGTTAATACTCCCCACTTTCAGTACAAGGGTTGCAGTTAGATCTCTGGTCAGGGAACTAAGGTCCCACATGCCACAAGGTGCAGCTAGAATATAAAATCTGTGGAAATGTGTGATTCAGATGCTCACATCAGTGCCTGCGCTCAGTTTGTCCTGTTGATGATGTGTTTGTGCAAAAAGTGAAGTTAAGATGGCATTGAAATTATGTATTTGTTTCCTTTTCTGCTGTAACAGATAAATTTATTATCTTATAGTTCCGGTGGTCAGAAGTCAGAAATGTGTTTTATTTGGGCTATCCTAAGGTATTGTCAGGGCTGCACTTCCTCCAAAGACCCTAGAGGAAAATCCAGATCCTTGCCTTTCCCAGCTTCTAGAGCGCGCCTGTATTACTTGGCTTGCGGCCCCTCCTCCACATTCAAAGCCAGCAGTATAGCGTCTCTGTAAGTTTCTCTGCTCTGACTCTCTCCTTTGCAATCAATGCCCTTCTCTCCTTCTGATTCTTTTGTCACATTGCCTTCTTGGACTCTGACCTTCCTTCTCCCTTCTTAAAAGGTCTCCTTGTGATTACAGTGGGTCCACCTGCCTAATTCAGGATATACTTCCCATCTCAAGGTCTTAATTTAATCACACCCACAAAATCCCTTTAGCATATATAAGGTGACTTATTCACAGTCCAGGGATGAGAACATGACATCTCTGAGGAACTATTTAGCTGCCACAGAATACAGTTTTAAATTTATTATTTCTTTTTAGCTCTTGTTTTATACATTTCCCAAACTCTCTTTGAAAATTACAGAAATGTGTACTCTGTGCTCTGCTTTTTAGATGAAAACAATGTCAATAAAAATACACAGTTTTACAAAATAGTAGAAGATATCTTACATTTAACTGTGAAATTAAAGTTGGTGACAAAAGAATTTAGACTTTAATACTGTTTTTCTGGGACAGAGAGGATTTCTTTGAATTTTGAATTCTCTACTTAATGGACTGATTGGCCACAATTCTTGAGTTTTCAGAAACTTTAGCGAGTGTACTTGTTACACACACAGACATACAGGCATGCATACACACACACACAATTCTTGAGTTTTCAGGAACTTTAGCGAGTGCACTTGTTACACACACAGACATACAGGCGTGCACGCACACACACACACACACACACACACACACACACACACACACACACACAGTAGTGTCCCTTGATGGTATTGCCCATTAGGTGTTTGGGGTACCAGTCTTCCAGATTTCAGCTTAGAAGTTCTTGCTCCAGCTCATTTCTCTGTCCTGGCCAGGGGGTGGCTTTTTCTGTTAACCACTGTTTCACCCCTGCCTGAATCCGAGACCTAGTGTTTACATTCTGAAAGATGTGATTTGAGGCTGTTGCAAGCAAGAGGCCATTAGCTCTTTGTTCTCCTCTCTCTGAAGATTAAAAAGAAAATGTCCACAGGACCTTAAAACTTTTGCCCATATAAAACTGGGCTTGTCCTTTATTTGTAGGCTACCATTTGGACACAAAAATGTTCAAATACAATGACCTTTAAATTAATCTCAGGTGAAATTTTGTCTGGGACCTTGACCATGACTTTGTAATTCTCTTGTTCTTTTGTCTCTCTCTTTGTAAATGTGAATAAAGGAGTGAATTAAAGTCATGTATGATGCCAGCTGAAATCCAAGTAGATTATATAATCAGCGCAAAGCATAAACCTGAAATAGCTCCGAGGAGGCCTTGTCAGATGAGCCATTACTTGAAAAGGCAGTCTCTTGCTTGGAACTGATTCCAGACAGGAAGTACTCACAGCAGTACAGATGATTCTATTGGTAGTTGCATTTGTTCATATGTGTAGCTCCTTAACTGTGAAAAAAGACACAAGATTACTTTCATCTATGTGTGAAAATAGAGGCTTGTGAGGGTTTTAGACAGAAAACAGAGTGCGAAGGTATCTAAAGATGTCTGATTGATGGGACTAGTGTTTTATTTTCCATTTCATATCACAGATGAGGCCTGTGAATTGGCACTGAGCGTGGGGAGAGCGCGGCTGGCATCTCTGTGTTCTTGTGCCTGATACTTGAGAGTGTTTTGAATACATAGGTTGGAAAACGAAACTATTTTAAATGTATACATTTTTATTTACAGCTGCTGCCGAAGGAAAAGGCAAAAGTGGGGAAGACTTTTTTCAGAAGGTAAGTGACTTTTTACTCCTGTCTTGGCGATAATTAAAGAGAAATGTACCGCTCTCAGTAGCTACATCGGAAGCCCCTGAAAACTCTCCTTCTCTGTGAAGGGGACTAGGTTTACAGCCGAAGATGCTCAGGGCAAGAAAAGGGTGGTAGGCTGTTTGGGATAGAACCCTTCAAAGGTAGCTCCCTCTGGGCAAACTTGAAGTTTTCCGCTGGAGGCGAGGACTGTCGCATCCGCTGCCAGATTATCTTCTTTACCTGTTCTCTTTGCCTGTTTCCTCCCTCCTTAAACACGTACCTGACCTAGGGAGCTGGAGAGGAGTCCTTCTTTTTTTTTTTTTTTTTATTATTTTTTAATAGAAGGATAATTGCTCTACAGAATTTTGTTGTTTTCTGTCAAACCTCAACATGAATCAGCCATAGGTATACATATGTCCCCTCCCTTTTGAACCCCCATCCCATCTCCCTCCCCACCCCACCCCACCCCACCCCACCCCACCCCTCTAGGTTGATACAGAGCCCCTGTTTGAGTTTCCTGAGACACCCAGCAGATTCCCGTTGCCTGTCTGTTTTACATATGGCAGCTGTCTATTTTACATGTGGTAATGGAAGTCTCCATGTTACTCTTTTTTTTTTTTTCTGTGCTCAGCTCCATGTTACTCTTTTCATACATCTCACCCTCTCCTCCCCTCTTACGTCAGAGGCTTCATTTCTGGTAAGCGTGACCACGGGTAGGGTGATAAAATTGACAGAAGGTGCTTACTGGACCTCTCTGCTCACGACTGGTAACCTTGTCTGTTATATCCCTGGCGGCCCTCTGTAAGTTCTGACCTTCAGTGAAGTCAGCCTGGCCAGTCATAACGGGAAACAGGAGTAAAACTGACGGCAAGTGATTTGAGATCCTGTCGAGAGCAGTTGATTACTTCTGGTTAGCTCTGTTTTAAAGTTAGTGTTTTATGTAAGGGAAGATGTCTGTCTTTGCCAAGAAGTTGACTCAAGTTCCTATCCTTCTTTCTTTTGTTCATTTGAGTTTATGATGTTGATATTTGTGTTTGTTGTTGGTATCCAGAAAGCATGTATGTAGGAACAAATATACAGTTTGTCTTAGAGTGACACACAGTAGTAACTATGGATGTGGTGAAATATCGCTGTGGTAGGTCATCAAGCTTTTGGAAAATACCTGTGTGACCAGATGTGGCTTTTACAAGTAAGCTTCTTTATTCTCTTGCTTTCTGTGTGATCTGATCTTTTTTTTTGTCTAGTTCATCATTCATCTGCATTTTCTTCCAAGGATGTTAAAAGTGAATATTTTCAGAGCTGATACTGGTCTTGCCCTTTCTTCATTCTGAAAATATTTGTTGCACACAGCAGGTGGTAAACACACTGGAAAGACCAAAATGAGCAAGGCATAGTCCCCGCCCTGAAGGAATTAGTCTGGTGTTTGATTATATAGCTGCCTAAATAGCAGGGGAGTCTGGGCCAGAGAGGATTAAGCTCTTGACTGGGACTTGAGGAGATTAAAAAGGACTTCTTGAGATCTTTTGAAGAGTGGAAATTAGCCAAGTAGAGCGATAGGCTTGGGTGGGTAGAAAGAGCATTCTGAGTGAAGAAACAGAATGGAAAAAAGCTCCGATGTGGAGAAATTCATGCAGCATTCCCATTTCAAAGCATCATCTGAGACGCCCTTAGTGCAGGTGAGGTTGACTGTCCTATATGATGAAGTACCTTCTTTGTATGGGGTGGGGGTGCGTTCCTAAAGGGATTTAATTAAAAATTTGCTGTGCTGGCCGAATAGAATATGCCAGATCACAGTTTTCCATCCCTGCTTTTTTAGGCTCCTGCTGTTGAAATCTGTATACTATGTCTGAAGCCCCCTTACTTGGTATTATCTGACATTGGTTCATGTACAGCTTGTACTCAATGCTTGGGCAATTCAGAATCTCTGCTTTTGGCTGGGGTAGGCTTGCCACAGGGCAAAGAAAAGAGAAGACTAATAGAAATCGCAGAGTTGCCTTGGTTTGTCTGTGATGGTACAAATAGATGCAATCTATGGAAGGATTTTTTTTTTTTAAGTTCTTTAACTTGTGAAGAGATGTAAAAAACAGACTGTTCAGTTTTATATGACTCACATTTTAAAAACTGAATCAAAACACGGTGTATGTGGTCATAAAGGACCTTCATTCTTAGAAGATTTGCTAATATTTATCACTCTTTACAGAGCTATGTATACATTCCAGCAGTTTAAATGGAAACACATGTCTGAATCCAGGAACATATGTGCAGCCCACAAACCATGAGTTGGAATCATGGATTCCATTCTTGATCACAGGTTAATGAGGTCTCTGAGTAACTAAATGGAGTACTTTTTAATCTCGTTTTCTTCTTTAGCTCAATAAAGAGTGTCTTCCTGATCAACAAGGGTCCGTGTCAGATTTGAATACTTACCATGGGAAAAAGCTCCTGTAACTTAATAAAAGTGGAACAGCTCAAATGTCAGAAAAGTAGTTTTTAGTGTTTTGACCAGAGAGAAGAATAAATTACAGTCTACATTAGAATGAAGGAAAGGAGGAGTATTGAATTGTCCTCCAGGAACTTTCTTTTAGTTGCATATCTCCCATTTAAAAATAATAGCATTTTGGGAAACATTTAGGAACAAAAAATAAACCACATAGCTGGTTGTGAGCATCTTTGGAAAAAATGCTTCTTTTCTTTCAGGGAAATGCACATATGAAGGTTATATATGCTTATTATTAGGATGTCTTTTGGATTTTGACTCTGGGGGTATCTATCACAAACTGACATTGACATTAAAATCTCTCTTTGAGCTTAGTTTAAAATTGGACTATCCTCGCCCCCCCCCCCTTTTTTTTTAATTATCCTGACTTTAAAAAGATCTAAGCCTGGAAGTATAACTCATGAATTCATACTAGCTCTCCCTGATGGGCTTTCTGGGTGGCTCAGTGGTAAAGAATCCACCGGTGATACAGAAGATACAGGAGATGCTATGGATGCGATCCCTGGGTCAGGAAGATCCCCTGGAGGGGAGGGCATTGGCAGCCCACTCCAGGATTCCTGTCTGGAGAATCCCATGGACAGAGGAGCCTGGCAGGCTACAGTCCATAGGGTAGCACAGAGTTGGACACGACTGAAGCGACTGAGCACGCACACTTCCTGATGAGAGGATTGGAAGAGGAGGACGAGACTTCTAGATATTATTATTATTCTTTTGTCAAAATATATGTAAAACTATAACAATATGATTATATTAACTATTTTCATTAATAATTTTCAAAAATGAAAAAATAAAACTTTAAATATCTTTTAAGAGTAAAAATGGTTCGATTTCTACAAAGGGTTGAAATCATAGTTTAACAACTGCTGGGATCGCCGGATCTATTGTGTCAAATTTGGAGCCATAATGTATAAGTTGTTTAGTTGACTCTACACTTAAAATTCTCCCCTGGAGTCACAGCTACTACTTAATTTCAAGGAGCTTCCTGGTTTTCTGTAGACTGTTCTGTTGTCTGTGTATTGCCAGAAAGATCCCCTGGAGGAGGGCATGGCAACCCACTCCAGTATTCTTGCCTGGAGAATCCCATGGACAGAGGAGGCTGGTGGGCTAAGTCCATAAGGTCACAAAGAGTTGGACACGACTTAAGCAACTTAGCATGCACACACACAGTGTTTTATTTCCATTGATACTCTGTTGGGGTAAAAGACTAACCGGGTATAGCAGATACATCCAACAATACCATGCCTTAAAGAACAGTTCTTTGTTCCACTTTGAACATTCCAAGGAGAGTATTCCAGCTTGGTGGGCAATGCTGTCTCACGCTGTCAGTGAGAGACCCACATCTCTTCTGTGACTGATTGTTCCTTAAGGCATGCATCTCATCTGTATGGTTGAAGCTGGGTCATTACCATGGCCACATGTGAGCTGACGAGGAGGTGGAAGATGCTCTGGTCTTAAGGTCCAGGTCTGGGTCTGTCATATGTCACTTGTTCTCACGTTCTGTAGGAGAAAACTCATGTATGTGGCCTTATGTAACTGTAGTCATAGGGGTGGGAGGAGGAGTGTCTGGAGGAAACACTGATTTTGCAAGTGCTGCCTAACTAAAGGCAGATTGTCAGGAAGAAATAATGTGGTCAAGAGGGTAATGCCTCTGTATTATGCTTTGAAACCTTTTGTATTATCTTGAGGGCTGCTGTAAAAGTGTACCACAGATTGAGTGACTTACACAATAAAATGGATTGTCTCACAGTTCTGGAGGCTAGAGGTTTAGGGTCAAGGTATGGGCAGGGCTCTGCCTTCTGAGTGCTGAGAGAGAATCTGGTCCATGCCTCTCTCCTGGCTCCTGGAGATATGCTCACCATCTTTGGTGTTCCTGGCTTCTAGAAGCTTCAACCTGATGTCTGCATGTGGAGTTCTCCCCGTGTGTTTCTGTCTGTGTCCAAATATCTCCTTTTTATAAGGACAACAGCCCTATTGGATTAGAGCTCAGTCTAGTGATCTTATCTCACTAATTACATCTGCAGTGACCCTGTTTCCAGTCATTTCACATTTGAGGTACTTACTGGTGGTTAGGATTTCAACATTATGAATTTTGGGGGATATGGCTCAACCTATAATATCTTTTAATGGAGGAAATGGTTTTGTATAAAATTTACTATAGTCAGAAAAATTTGGTAAAACTAAATGTTATCACGCTTTGATACTCAGTTTGATTTATAGATTTTAATTTCCTAGTCACTTATACTAGAGACTTCCCTGGTGGCTCAGATGGTAAAGCCTACAGTGTGGGAGATCCGGGTTGGGAAGATCTCCTGGAGAAGGAAATGGCAACCCACTCCAGTATTCTTGCCTGGAAAATCCCATGGAAGGAAGAGCCTGGTAGGCTACAGTCCATGGGGTCGCAAAGAGTTGGAAACAACCAAGCGACTTCACTTTCACTTATACTAAATCTTTTTCTTTCCTTATAATAAGTTATTTTAAGTTGTTTATAACAAATACATAATTAACATGCAAGAAAAAGAAAAAAATATCTACTTAGTCATCCTACCTTTGAAAGAAAACCACTCTTTATACATTTGTTTTCAGTCCCTAAGTTGTGTCTGACTCTTTGTGACCTCTTGGACTGCAGCGTGCCTGGCTTCCCAGCATCTCCTGGAGTTTGCTCAAACTCATGTCCATTGAGTCATTGATACCATCCAACCTTCTCGTCCTGTGTCACCCCCTTCTCCTCCTGCCTTCAGTCTTTCCCAGTATAGCCGTCTTTTCCAGTGAGTTGGCTCTTTGCCTCAGGTGGCCTAAGTATTGGAGCTTCAGCATCAGTCCTTCCAATGAATATTCAGAGTTGATTTCCTCTATGATTGACTGGTTTGATCTTCTTGCTCTCCAAGGGACTCTCAAGAGTCTTCTCCAGCATTATTGTTTATATACTGTAGTCTTTTTTTCTATATATAAAAAAATGTATATAAAATACTTTTAAATATTCTTTAATGGGCTGATGAGATTACAAATTAGACCATATTGGATACATCCCAGATGTTTTCCTATGTTAGAATTTTGCACATTCTTCAGTAATTGTGTTCTTTATTCTTTGACTCTAACTGTACTTACAAAAGGAGGGAATGGATTCAACTTTGATCGCTTTCTGTCTAGTTTTTGTCCACTTGTCATGGCAACTTTAATTAAAACACATGGAAATGATCTGCCAGGAGTTTTACAGTTCTGTGGGCAGTAGTTCATGGCTTACTCACTGTCTGTCCTGTTTCCTTTAATCAGTTCTTTTTTACATTTCTCTTGTGAAATGACTATGGTGAGATCTTGGAGGGGAAAATGTGTTACACTGTATTAGGTGGGGATGAGTAAAGTGATTGTATTACAAATATGATTCATCAAAGCAAAATGCTTTAGGAATCTTGAATCCCGTTGGCTGAAGAGGGGAAAATCCAGTGAGTGTTGTAATGGATGAAACCAGATTTTCTGTTACATTGGGGCATATACATAATTTTTCCACAAAGTACACATCGCATGTTTTAAATGTGGGGTATTTTATATCCTTAAAATACGTCAGTTAGAAAACTGACCTGTAAACTATGGTTTTTCAGAAGGGCTTATCACTAAGGCCAGTATAAATAAGAAACTGTTTGATGGTTTATGTGGTATATTTTTACTACCCTCAAGTTCATCTTTTTAGGCAAATAGATTACTTTTGTCAATTTGAGACTGGAAAGTAGCAAATGTTGTCTTCTGGGGTAAATTGCTTGGAGGAATGGCTGACTCCCTTTGTATCGCAAAACAAGTACATTAGGTGGTCTTAGATGAGGACTACTTAAATATTTTTATTGGAAAGGAGACAGAAATGTCTAAGTACAATTTCTTCTTTCTCCACTGGCCATTAGTTTGTTTGGTTTGGATAGCTCATGGTCCTCTGGTCATAGAAATAACTTTTGATTTAATTATTTAGAAGTGCATTCACTTCACTGTAGCTCATGGTATGCTTTCTCTGACACTGAGGCTTTTTGCTTAAACATGTAAAATCAAATTTGATTTAAATAAAATTAGGAGATTTGACATTTTAGTCTCAGTGTGTGTTTCAGTAGGGAATATATTCACGTGTCTTGCAATGCAAACATTCCGAAAAGATGTATGTACAGTGGAGTATTTGATGCCACGGTTGTGAAAATGGGCGGAGAAGCCTGCAGAATGACAGGGTTGATTTCGATTCCAAACTTAAAGGTTGTCACCAATGGATGTCATCACAAATGGATAGTTAGGCCTTACAGCTAACATTCAGGGACCCTGAGTTCTTACTCCTGACGACAGCTTTATGACCCTGAGTGTAAGTTTCATTGAGAGAATCTATCACTCTTCTCTTCTACAACTGACTAAATAGAGGTGAGTGGCACATATATGACTTGGAAAAAAGAAACAACCCCCCAAACAGGTTATCTGGTCATCTTTTGCTTACTTATTCATTTTTAAAAATTTTTATTGGAGTATAGTTGATTTACAATGTTCTTCTGGTTTCATGTGTACAGCAAAGTGAATCGGTCATGCATATATATATATCCACTCTTCTTTAGATTCTTTTCACATATGGTCATCTTTTACAAAGTTGTTAAAGGTAAGAATCTGTCCTATTTTTATATCTGTTAATTTGCTTTCTGTCTTCCAGCAGAGTCTAGCAGTTAAGGGTTAGTGAGAAAAGATTCAGAAAAAAGACCATCATATGTGATTTGCTCCTTCTCTGTTCTTAGTGTCCTCTAAGTTCTGTCTTTGTGTTGATTTGAGCAAGATGAGCCTGGTGTCAAGCCTGTGTTCTTGAGTGTGTTGTACAGTTACCTGTTGAGTTCTGTCATCGTGTCAGGTATTCTTCGGCAGTCATTTCACGCTGCTTTATGAGAACCACATTTGCTCTTTTATTCTTCTCCCTGCAGCCGTGGAAATAGGGGGTGCAATTGAGAGTCCTTTAAACTGGGTGTTTGATGGCCATGAATATACCCTAATTGCTACTATGGTTTTTTAAAGTGACTAATAATAGTGAACGTGAAAAGTGAAAGTCGCTCAGTCGTGTCCGACTCTTTGTGACTGCATGGACTATAGAGTACATGGAATTCTCCAGGCTAGAATACTAGAGTGGGTAACCTTTTGTATCTTCAGGGGATCTTCCTAATCCAGGGATGGAACCCAGGTCTCCCTCATTGCAGACGGATTCTTTACCAGCTGAGCCACCTGGGAAGCCTTGTTAAATAATAGTTAACTATTATTTAATAGTTAACTAATATTAGTTAACTATTATTTAATAGTTAACTAATATTAGTTAACTATTATTAAAAATAATTAAAAGTTATTTAAATAATTATTTTAAAAGTTATTAAATAAAGTTATTTAACTAAATAAAGAAGTTATCAAATAAAGTATTAAAAGTTATTTAAAATAATTTTTAAGTTATTAAATAATTAGAAGTTAAATAATATTATTTAATAGCGAAATAATAGTTAAGTATTATTTATAAGCAATACCATATGAAAGTTTAGTTGTAACTGGTGAAAATGTCCTTCTATCTTCCTAAATCCAGACTCAAAGCATTGGATGCTGTGGAAAATCAAATTGAGTTTATGATTGGATTATTACGTAGGCCTTAAAAGTCATGCTTTTGCCATCAGTATTTAGTGACTTGGGAAATGGATTATCATATCAATACAAAAATCAGGACAAAAGGCATATAAATAGGTTGACTCAAATTTTGTTATATATATTTGTGCCTTGAAAGATTACTAAGAAAATTATTGTAAAATGTTAAGTTCTGTCTCAATGGTGAGATTATGGTTGATTTGTATTCTTTACACTTTTTATGGAGTGAACCCATGTTATTTTTAAAATCAAGATTAATCACCACTGCCACCACCTCATGGAGGAAAACAGATCATAATGGCTGATCTAGGTTGAGGTTGTGCATGAATACATAAATTAATGCCAGTTTGTAGAACACACAATATTTTGTTGAGAGAATTGTCAAAGGTCATTTGATTCTGCCTCCCATGAAGTACTGAAGTTCCTTCTGTATCACCTACAGCAGGTATAAAGACCGTACAGGTCTCACATATATATACAAGGCAAATGATTTTTAGTCAGTGCTGATTTGCAGAAAGTTTCCACCTTTCTTTCATCCACGTGCTCTTCTTGTTTTGCCATTTGGAGGTCTAAAAAATTTTTTTGAAGATTTTTTAAAATAACATCTTTATGTCTTCAGACTAAAGATAACTTAAATTTTATTTATCATATGACTTAATTTTCATACCACTTACCATTCTGTTCTCTTTTAGGAGCAGGATCAATGTTGTATGTTAAATGTGGCAACAATATCTGGTACAATATTTTGAGCATGGGCTGATGAGTACAGTTATAGTGAGGCCATAATATCCATAGTATAGATATGATCCAGAATTAGCTAAAGGCTATGTAATCTTCAGGCACTGAGTTGGCTTTTTTTTTTTCCTACTCTTCACCCAAATAAGGAGGAATGTTTGGCTCATATTGTCATTGCTAGGTACGTAATATAAAATTAAGGATACTAGAGTTCTGACTAGCAGGTAAGCCCACTTAGAAACTGCTCACATGCTCTTTCACTGTAGTCTGACCTGACCTTTGGCCTGGAGATCATGTGGCGGTTAAGGTGGCCAGAACATGGAGATGCGGGGAGCGTCCCTTGAAAGAGTTCACCTCTCCCGGTTCTGTGTAGTGGGAACTCCTGCCTGATTTTCTTTCTTCATTATGGACCCCCACAGAAAAGGGCTTGACCACAGCATGACAGCCTAGTTGGGTAAGGCAGTGACTCTTCATGTGACTCCAGGGAACGCTGTGACATTTAGTAAAGAGCTTTAAACTTTACTGCTTTAAAATGGGTGTACGGGGACTTCCCTGCTTAAGACTTTGCCTGCCAATGCACAGGGCATGGGTTTTATCCCTAGTTGGGGAGCTGAGATCCCACAGGCCTCGTGGCCAAAAACATAAAACAGAAGAAATATTGTAACATTCATTAAAGACTTTAAAAATGGTCCACACCAAGAATCCTTAAAAAACTGGAAATAGAACTACCATATGACCCAGCAATCCCACTGCTGGGCATACACACTGAGGAAACCAGAATCGAAAGAGACACGTGTACCCCAGTGTTCATTACAGCACTGTTTACAATAGTCAGGATATGGAAGGAACCTAGATGTCCATCAGCAGATGAATGGATAAGAAAGCTGTGGTACATATACACAATGGAGTATTACTCAGCCATTAAAAAGAATACATTTGAATCAGTTCTAATGAGGTGGATTAAACTGGAGCCTATTATACAGAGTGAAGTAAGCCAGAAAGAAAAACACCAATACAGTATACTAACACATATATATGGAATTTAGAAAGATGGTAATGATGACCCTGTATGCGAGACAGCAAAAGAGACACAGATGTATTGAACAGTCTTTTGGACTCTGTGGGAGAGGGCGAGGGCAGGATGATATGGGAGAATGGCATTGAAACATGTAAATTATCATATGTGAAACGAATCGCCAGTCCAGGTTTGGTGCATGATACAGGATGCTTGGGGCTGGTGCACTGGGATGACCCAGAGGGATGGGATAGGGAGGGAGGTGGGAGGGGGGGGTTCAGGATGGGGAACACGTGTACACCTGTGGTGGATTCATGTCAGTGTATGGCAAAACCAATATAATATTGTAAAGTAAAATAAATTATTAATTTAAAAAATTAAAAATCTCTTACTAAATTTGAAAAAAAAAAAAAGGTCCACACCAAAAAAAGTAAAAATAAAAGAAATGGATTTATGGAAGAATTGGCATGTTGAAAAATTGGGTGTGATGGTGATGTCATTTTCTTCTAGATAATGATCCGGATAGTATTGAATTGGTTTTTTTGTGTGTGTGTATTTTCAAGGTCAGACAGCTGTTTGGTGGCAGCCAGGACCTGAAGATGCTTTTTGGACTTTAACTCTTGTTAATAAAATATAAATTATTTTCTTTTAGCTATTGATTAGCATGCTCTCTTGAGCATGTAGACTGTGCCTGTATAGTGAGAAAAGTTCTGGCTAAAGCTGTAAGTTTTGCTAACTAGGGCTCTGAATTAGGGTCATTGTGGTGCATTAGAGGGACAGCCAAATGGCTGGAGGCAAATTAATATGGTAAAATAAATGGTAAGGATTTTGTAATCCTTTGTGTTTTGTTTAAACAGTCAGGTTTCAAGATCATCTTAAGGTTGGTTCTTCTGAAGTTGGTACCTATTATTTCACTATTTTACTTTATCCAGGAGACATACAATAATGGCTTATTGTCATCTAATGAGTCAAGTCTTTTCTTTAATTTAGGAATCCTTTCTGGTTTCTTAAAGAACAGCCTTTTACCTGATGTATTTAACATTTTGCATTTTATTTTGACTAAATAGATTGCTTTAGAATTTGTCCTTTGGCTAATTCAGCTATTATCTTGCTTTGTCTCTGGTTAGTACCTTTAAATGTATGGACTTTGTCATTTATGTGATTATATGCCTGTCTTTTCATGTCCCCTCCCATGGAAGGGAGAGGAGCAGGCTGTGTTTTGCATCACCTGCTTTCTGGCTCTTCCAGCCTCAGCCAACAGGCCTAGATGTGGCACCAGATCCAAAGATGAACCTTCTCTATATACTGGCCATGACCGGTGTGGCTTGCTCTGAAAACTCTGAGCGAGACTTGTCCCTAACAGATTGGGGAAACTAAGACCTCGCGTGGCTGTGGGACTGTGGAGGGAAATGTCATGATACTGGGTGGGGTCGCGGAGAAGCCAGCAATGGCCGTAAGGGCCATGGGTAAGCTCTGGGGTTATAGGAAGAAGAAGCTGAGTCAGCAGAAGAAACCACTCTACAGAAGGAAATGTGGAACAAAACAAAAACAACTTGAGAAGCAGATATAGCAGAAGTAATTCATGCCTCTGGTGGGGAGCTGGCAGTTTGTGACATTTCTCAAGTTTGAATCGATAGGTGTCTTTGCAGTCTTCTTCCTTTCTCTTGATGTGATTGAGAAACTGGAAAGCCTTGTAATTAAGTTTCAGATGGAAATGTATAAAAGGTATTCGATTGCTTGAATAATTTCATAATTATCCTCTTCAAAGGATCAGCAGTGAAGAATCTGCCTGCAGTGCAGTAAACTGCCTGCTTTTCAGGAGACAAGAGTTCGATTCCTTGGTTGGGAAGATTCTCTGGAGTAGGACATGGCAACCCACTCCAGTATTCTTGCCGGGGAAGTTGTATGGACAGAGGAGCCTGGTGGGCCACAGTCTGTTAGGTCTGAGAGTCTGACACAGCTTAGTGACTAAATCACCACCTCTTCAAAAGGTTATGCTCGTACTTGTTAAACTAGTTTAACCCTTCAATGAGTATCTCAAATTAAGTTGCATCTTTAAAGGAGCAGTGCTCTCTAAATAAGACATAAGACATCCTGCCACAATGGGTCATTAAATTATGTATACAGTAGCACATACACATGAATTCTATTCAGACAGAGTGCTCATGATATCATGTCTGATTCTTGTGACCCCTTGGACTGTAGCCTCTTCTGTCCATGAGATTTCCCAGGTAAGGATACTGGAGTGGGTTGCCATTCCCTTCTCCAGGGGATCTTCCTGACCCAGGGATCGAACCCTGATTTTCTGCATTGCAGATGGATTCTTTACCGTTTGAGCCACCAGGGAAGCCCATTCATCATATACTGGTATGGTATGTTTTCATGTATAAAAGTACATCATACCAGTACATGATGAACACTGTGAATGGAATTCATATATATATGTGTGTGCATGTGTGTGCGTGTATTTGTGTGTATGTGTATATATGTAAATATACACATATGTATTTGTATATGAATAGTATTCTTATTCCCTGGTGGCTCAGACAGTAAAGCGTCTGCCTACAATGTGGGAGACCCAGGTTCGATCCCTGGGTTGGGAAGACCCTCTGGAGAAGGAAATGGCAACCCACTCCAGTACTCTTGCTTGGAAAACCCCATGGACAGAGGAGTGTTGTAGGCTACAGTCCATGGGGTCACAAAGAGTTGGACAGACTGAGCAACTTCACTTTCTCTTTTCAGTATTCTTATTCAAGGTGTTTCTTTTTGGTAGCCAGTTGCCAGCATTATTCAAAGAATCATAAGGTAGTCATTGCTGTTAATATCTCTGGTGGAAAAAGCTTGTGCTGTCCTTATTTTCCAAAATGGTTTTCTTGTGGACTTTTATTGTACATTGTAGGATTTCCTCCTTCACCTTGGACATTGGCACTAACATTGTAGTGTTACACTTTTTGAGGGAAGTTTATAGTCAGCCAGCATGCAAAGTGGTTAGTACAGCTGTACAACATTTTCTGTGTTTCTTAGTAGTGGTTAGGGAGAACACATTGTTACTCTTTGCCTCTTTAAGTAACATGATCCTTGAATTAAATTATTAAATATCCTGAATGTTACACTCTTATTTTGTATGTTCAACAGTCGTGGCTTGTCCAAACTAGTTTTTTGGCAGATTTTTATTTCGTTGGAGGCAAATTCCTTCTTGAAAGGAGCTGCCTTTTAAGTGGTAAAAAAAAAGAAAAAAGATTTCATTACCTCTTTTTCCCCCTTGGTGAAATCAAAATGGTCTAGGAGGAGTGTATAAGCGTGCCTTTCTTCCTTAGCATTTATTACTTTTAGTACTTTTGTCACCCTAGACTATCATTTACTTATTAAAATTTTGTTTCTTAATGGTTAAAGTGATGATGATTGGGAATGAAGGAATTTAGCCAGAGATGAAACCAACTACAGGCAAATATTATGTATAGAGGCTTCTGTGTTTCCTTCTCGATTTTCTTTCTTGAGTTCACAATCAATTAGTCTTTTGAGAGGGGGAGAAAAAAATCTTCCAATTCCCATGTGCCTGTTTACTTTGGAGTTACCAAGAAACCTTAATCCCATGCGAATAAGAAAACTTTAAACTCAGTGGGCTTGGAGTTGTTTTCTTAAATAGAACTTCTTCCTGTTATATTTTTATATGGGATTTTCTAAGACAATGGTCCAAATCCACGTGTAAGTCGATAGGAGGCGCTGTTTGGGAAGCTCTGTGGTGTGGTCCCTAGGTTGGTAGGTTGGGAGAGCCTACATTTTTCCTGGTTTTAGCCAGTAGATTGAGAGAGAATATTAACAAAATTGAGGAAATAGTATATTTCAGTATTTAATAGGAACATGAACGTGTGTTTCTTCTCATTTGTGAGTAGCACTTCACTTTAGCTTCCCTCTCACACATTAAAAAATACAGTGTGTTAACCTTTCACTTTTCACTTTCATGCATTGGAGAAGGAAATGGCAACCCACTCCAGTGTTCTTGCCTGGAGGGTCCCAGGGATGGGGGAGCCTGGTGGGCTGCCGTCTGTGGGGTCGCACAGAGTCGGACACGACTGAAGCGACTTAGCAGCAGCAGCAACCTCATACTCTATCAACCTGGAGACTTCTGTCACCTGGTTTTATGGAAATACTAAATTGAAAAAAGTGAAGTTGCTCAGTCGTGTCCGACTCTTAGTGACCCCATGGACTGTAGCCTACCAGGCTCCTCCATTCATGGGATTTTCCAGGCAAGAGTACTGGAGTGGGTTGCTATTTCCTTCTTCAGTGGAAATACTAGAGGAGAAATAATTTCTTCCTTCAGAGAGCCTTCAAGCAGAAGGGAATGATGTTCCCAAGAAGAGCTTAGAATGAAAGATTAAATACAGGCTTTATAAAGATGCTCTTGAGAGTCCCTTGGACTGCAAGGAGATCCAGCCAGTCCATCCTAAAGGAGATCAGTCCTGGGTGTTCATTGGAAGGACTGATGTTGAAGCTGAAACTCCAATACTTTGGCCACCTGATGCGAAAAGCTGACTCATTTGAAAAGACCCTGATGCTGGGAAAGATTGAGGGTAGGAGGAGAAGGGGATGACAAAGGATGAGATGGTTGGATGGCATCACCGGCTCAATGGACATGAGTTTGGGTAGGCTCCAGGAGTTGGTGATGGACAAGGAGGCCTGGCTTGCTGCAGTTCATGGAGTTGCAAAGAGTCAGACATGACTGAGCGACTGAACTGAACTGAACTTACGAAGATGCTAAGGAGGCCATTTGTGAGACAATTTCCACCCTCCCTGTGAGCTCGATACTGTCCAGGTGCAGGATTGTGGGAGAAGGGAAGGTTTCCATCTGGCCCTTGTCCTCAGAAAGGTCACACTTAAGGAGAAGTTTCACTGGAGTGCCGGCCAACATGGCGACAGTAATAGAGAAAACAGAAAGAGTGATTTGTTCTACTCAGAAAAGTCAGGGAAGGCTGCCCTCAGGAGAAAGTGTTTGAATAGGAAAGGTAAAGGGTGTACGTTGATCAAGATTAGGGCAGGCCTTGTGGAAGAGTTTCTGAGCAGAGAGCAGGGTTGAGATTAGATTAAGGTGTTTTCTAGACCATTCTACTGCCTACATGATTTAATGGAGGCAAGATGGAAAGGCATTCCTTGTGGAAAGGACCTCCTGAGTGCCTTTGCAAAGGCAAAATAAGTGACAGTGGAGAGAGGACTTCCCTGGTGGTCCAGTGGTTAAGAATATGCACGCCAGTACAGGGAACATGGGTTCGATCCCTGGTCGGGGAAGTTCTCACATGCTGCGGGACATCTGAGCCCGTGTGCAACAACTACTGAAGCGTGTGTGCTCCAGACCTTGTGCTGCACCACAAGAGGAGTCCCTTCAATAAACCTGAATACTGCGACTAGAGAAAGCCTGAGCAAAGTATCGCGGATGCTGCACAGTAGGAAGAGAAAGACAGTGGAGCATGTTTTTCTGTCCTGTGACCTAGAGAGCAAATGAGTCAAAAGTTATATATATATATATGTGTGTGTGTATATAATTATATCATTTTTCTGAGCTAATTATGCAGAATGAAGTGGAAGGTTGAGAGGGTGAGTAGAAGGTTTGGAAGTTCAGATTAAATTTAGGAAATCATACTGTTGTATTCATTGTGTATTGAAAGATGATGAGAATTAAAGATGATAGCCAGGATAACCAGACATTTTGTGTTGATTTGTTTTGCAGCTTCTGACTTCTTTGTAAGTGCTTGGTTGAGGGATATATTATTACTTTTTTCTTCCCTCTTCTTTCCTGGAGGGGAAATGCATTCCCAGGAAGATGAACTTTTAAATGTGCTTTGAAACATGGGTTTTCAACTATTGTAATACCTTCACTGTATTTTGGATGATAGCATTTCCAAGTTTGGAATGATGGCTATAAAATAAATAGCATCATTTAACTAACCTCCTATGATAGGCAGTTTTAAAAACTGTACTTTCCAGGAAGACAGTTGAAAGCTTTGGCTTTGCAGTTTACTTCTGGCTGTGTTTAATGGGAATCAAATGAAAACTTGAGACCAGTGATTCCAATTTGGCAAATATTAGAAAATTTGGTTCTGTTTGTTTAAAATGAAAACTTCTCTTAAAGAAATTGTTGGCCATCAACGATTTAACATATTCTAGTAATAGCATTAAACCACCATTATGTAGCTATGAACAAGTACAGAGAAGGCTAGGAATATTCGAGATCCAGTATTGTATGCAAAATAAATATAGCCAATTCTTTTTTCAGATGAAGAGTTTCTAACTGAATTAAGTGGAATTCATATTCCCTTTCCCATTTCCCCAGACTCTACCATTAACCATTTTAGAGTTAGCAAACTTTTTATCTACAACAATGTGCTTAACTTTCATTGGTATAGGTTTGCCTGAGGACCTTTTAAAACCTATTGATGGATAAACTAGAGATTCTGGTTTAATTGTTCTGGAAGTAAAGCTTGAGCATTAGTGTTCCCCCCGCCCCCCACACTGCCAAACTGACTTAAATTTGCAGCCAAGGTTGGGAGCCACTGATGTGGCATGTGGGCAAGCTCAGAGAGAAATTATAAGTTTGTGTTGGTTTCTAATGCTGATTAAAAGGAAGGAATTGTATGTATTTTGTATGTTTGTGTCAATTATCAATGGGTTTCACTTTCTGTTGAGTTTCATTCTCTTAGGACTAAATGCTCCATGATTTCCAAGGGAATATACTGTGGAATGCTAGTTCTATATTATGTTAATAAATATAGTACTTTTAAAAGTTCCATGTTTAGGTAAGTTTGAGGAATGCTGTTGTATACAAGTAAACAGGTTCTTTCCTGCAGAACTGCTTGCAGCCACTAATGTGTTAGTTATTTCTAATTTGTGACTTTGTTAGAGGAATATATATTATGCAACATTTCACAATATTTGTGTTTGGGTGAAAAGATTGTTTAATTTTATAGACTATCAGTGAATCATTTAGAAATTCATTTTTCCCTATCGACCAAGATTTGTGTTAGGGGTGGATGTAATGCAGTTTTACAAAGGAGGCTTTCTTTATTTTCTTTCTTTTTTTTTTAACTTTTTATTTTATGTTGGAGTATAGTGGCTCAGACAGTAAAGAATCTGCCTGCAGTGCAGGAGACCCGGGTTCTAACCCTGGATCAGAAAGATGCCCTGGAGGAGGGCATGGCAACCCAATTCAGTATTCTTGCCTGGAGAATTCCATGGATACAGGACTTGTTGGGCTACAGTCCATAGGGTTGCAGAGTTGGACAGGACTGAGCGACTAACAGTTTCACTTTCACATAGCTGATTAACAATACTGTGATAGTTTCAGATGAGTGGCAACAAATGAGGCTTTCTTAAAAAATGTATATCCTCAGTGGGCTTTATGATGGGGGGAGAGTGTAAATCATTTCAAAGTACATGATTTTTGCCTAAAACACAACCATTCTCCTTTGATAACTGTGCTCAATTTCTTTAACATCTCTCCACTGCCTCCCAGAAAAAGCTAAATGTCTACCCTTTGGCATTGGATATTCATTACAGTCTGGTTCCTTCATGCTTATCCTTATCCCCTTTTCCCTTTCCTGATTTATGCCATGCCCTCATTCTGAATCAACCGGTTGAAACAAACGAGAGATGTCAGTATTGTAAAGAACTAAACTAGGACCCATGAGATCTGAGTTCAAGTCACAAACCATGAAATCTTAAGCAAGTCATTTGGTTGTTGAGACTCACTGATGTATGACAAAACCAATACAATATTGTAAAGTAATTAACCTCCAATTAAAATAAATAAATTTATATTAAAAATGGGGACTGTTCATCATAGAATTAGTGTTAAAAATCAGTTGAAATTGAGCAGTTCCAAATCGATTGAAATTGAAAAGCTTTGAGCAAATATGAGACGTGATGGGATTCTTCTGAGATCCTCCTGTATGGGTACTTGCATCTTTGAGATTGAGGGAAGCCTGCAGAGCTTTATTGTTTCAGGATGGGACCCCATGTCTTTACTTCTTTACATTCTGGCTGCACCATGTGCCTCGCAGGTTCCCCGATCAGAGATCAAACCAAGGCCCACAGCAGTGAAAGCGTGCCGTTCTAACCATTGGACTGCCAGGGAGTTGCCAGGATAGGGTCCCCATATCTTTAATTGCTTGAGAACAGAAGCCACATACACGTCTATAATATTGGTGGTAACTTTTTTCAGTTTAGTATTAGTGATAGTAACTTTTATTTGGGAATACCACTTTCTGGATTCTTATGTGGAGAAAAGATTCCATTTGTTTATTTTTTATTGAAATATATTAATTTTTTTTTGGTATTTGACAGTAAGAATATTTTCTTCCTCAGTGGCTTTCCCCCCCCTTTTTGTTTTCTTGAGGTGGTGTCAGTGGTGCCAAGTTTTCATGCAGTGGGATAGTTTGCATTGTTACTACTAGAAATCCTCATGCTGCATTGTTTCAGGGTGGAGAATTGTCAGGGAATGATGGGCTGTGGCTGGGGGGGTTTGCTACCAATACAGAATCATCAGGGCCAACCAGAGTCTCATTTTGGATGCAGAAATCTTTCTGTTCTGCTTGGCAGAAGAAGATAAAAAGAAAATCTAGGCAACTCTTTGATTCAGGAGCTGCCAGTTCTCTCTGGGTGCATGGAATGTTTCGTGTCTCAGCCACAAGAATTTGCCATTTTGGTTCACGTGTGCATTGCCTTCCCTTCTCATGCCTGCTCTGCTTTCAGCTTGTGGCTTTGTGGCTCTTGGCTCTGAGCCATAAGAGTCCTTTGAAGACCACTCATGAAACACTTTTTCTGCAGCCAGTTGGCCTGTTAGTAGGGGGATGAGCCATGCATCATGATGGTTTTGAAAGCTTTTATTGAACATTGACTGGGGGGCACTGTTAGGCCTTTGCAAGAACATGGCAAAACAGGAGATTCTGTTGTTTGCTGGTTATGAGTGGAGGTATTTATTTGGGGATCAGAATAGGTTAGGGTAGGGGCTTCTCAGTGAGTAAAGAATCTGCCTGCAATGCAGGAGACGTAAGTTCGATCCTTGGGTGAGGGAAGATCCCTTGGAGGGGGTCATGGCAACCTGCTCCAGTGTTCTTGCCTGGAGAATCCCATGGACAGAGGAGCCTGGTGGGCTATAGGCCATGTGACCTCAGAGTTGGACATGACTGAGCGGCTGAGCACCACCACCACATAGGTTTGGATATTGTAACTGACAGTTAAGTTGATACAGGCATGATGGACCAGTACTGTGGGGGTCCAGGGGAACCACTTAAATGGGACCTGTAATCCGGTCCCATCACTTCATGGGAAATAGATGGGGAAACAGTGGAAACAGTGTCAGACTTTATTTTTTGGGGCTCCAAAATCACTGCAGATGGTGACTGCAGCCATGAAATTAAAAGACGCTTACTCCTTGGAAGAAAAGTTATGACCAACCTAGATAGCATATTCAAAAGCAGACACATTACTTTGCCGACTAAGGTCCGTCTAGTCAAGGCTATGGTTTTTCCTGTGGTCATGTTATGGATGTGAGAGTTGGACTGTGAAGAAGGCTGAGTGCCGAAGAATTGATGCTTTTGAACTGTGGTGTTGGAGAAGACTCTTGAGAGTCCCTTGGACTGCAAGGAGATCCAACCAGTCCATTCTGAAGGAGATCAGCCCTGGGATTTCTTTGGAAGGAATGATGCTAAAGCTGAAGCTCCAGTACTTTGGCCACCTCATGTGAAGAGTTGACTCATTGGAAAAGACTCTGATGCTGGGAGGGATTGGGGGCAGGAGGAGAAGGGGACAACAGAGGATTAGATGGCTGGATGGCATCACTGACTCGATGGACGTGAGTCTGAGTGAACTCCGGGAGTTGGTGATGGACAGGGAGGCCTGGCGTGCTGCGATTCATGGGGTCGCAAAGAGTCGGACTCGACTGAGCAACTGAACTGAAGGTGAAGAAGACCAGGAATGTTGGACAGATGTGAGACAGGAAGGTACAGGGATGGATATGAAGAAACGGGAATGAAGAGTCTTGCTAGCATCTAGTGGTATGGAGAAGAAGAATAGGAAAGAATTAAGGATGACTTCAACGTTTCTCATGTGAAAAGAACATAGTATCATCTAGCAGGAGAGCTGTTCAGGAGAAATGCGTTGAAGCCAAGTTGGAGATGTTTGATAGCATGTAGCCGAGAAATCAGGGCTGGAAATAGTGACTCATTTGGAATCACTTGCATTGTTCCAGTAATGGTGAGGTGGTTCCTGTAAAATTGCCTATAAACTGGGAATTTTCTTATCCAACTTCTTAACATTATGGAAAATAATCATTATATTTTATGGTAAGTAATTATGGATTTTTTAAAAAGGAGATTAAAAAAAATGACTAGAAGATATCCAGTAGGAAATGTGGGGGCATATGTGTATTCTTTTTTTTTTTTTTTTTTGGCCATGCCCTACATGGTTTGTGGAATCTTAGTTCCCTGACCAGGAATCGAACCTACACCCCCTGCAGTGGAAGCATGGATTTTTAACCACAGGACCACCAGTGAAGTCTCCGTGTGTATTCTTTTTGAAATGTGGGTCTGAATTTGGAGTAACTCAGGCTTCCTAAAAGCTTCATTTTCTTTGGCTCTTGCTTCCTTGGCTCTCATCCTGTCTCAGGCTCCTCTGCCCTGACTCTCCTGCACTCACTTCTGATGCAGGCCAGTGCCTCACTGCCACATATGCACAGGTGGTCACACAGGGTTCAGAGACCTGAGAGTTCCTTCTTCCAGAGGGCCGCGTGTGTCACACCAGCCTCCCCTGTGGTTGTGTGGCACAATCATAATGAGAAAGGAGACCCAAGGCTACTGTACCAGTTTATTAATAGCTGGTTATTGGGAAAAGAGCATTGGATGAGGAGAAAGAAGAGGGAGCTAATCCCAGTGTTGAATCTCTTTTCTAAGTCTCTGGTTCCTTATTCATTAAGGGAGGGCAGAACCATCTGGTCTCTAAAGCTGTGATTCTCTGCTTTTTAGGATACAGAAATAAGATCCATATCCATACTATAAGTGTTCCCAATAAATCAGGAGAATGTCCAAGTAGCAGCTCATAGAGTATATTTATTCTTCTTCTTCATGGGAGATTTATGCAACACTCTTACGTTTGCCAAGGCTTTTATTTTTCTAAACTCCCCAGTAAGATAGGGCAGCAGGAATGTCTTCAACTGTTAAAGAAGTTTGATAAGCAAGCTCATCACCGAAATTCATCCGGGGTCATCTTCTTGGAAACCATGTGATGATAAATGGGGCATATACAAAAAAGATTTATGATTTGCCCTGAGCCTCATGACTAGCTCTTGTTAACTGTTAATTTTGGACAGAAATGGTAACTTCTCATTAATCATAAGGAAATATTATTTTGTACTCCCCTTTCGGGGAGTACTGGTGGAGGCAGTATATAATAAGCTAAGCAAGGTAAGGGTCTCAGAACTGATTGGGTGAGAAAAAGAATTGAATCCACAGGATTATTTTTGTGGCAGGTTCACATCATATGCCCTACCTTTGTTTAGTGACAACATTCCTTGCAGCTTTTGTTCACTATTTGGGTACTGAAAGGTTTTGCTTTTGTAGAAAGAAGTAAGTTATGGTAGAGTAGTTATATCAAAATGTTTATCTGTAAACTGGTAGGGGCTGTCACTAATAAATAGTTTTTATTCATACTGAAGAATGCTGAATTGTGGCTTCTTTACATGTGACATTTTAAAAGATTTTTAAAGTTTTTAGAAAATTTACTTATTTTTAATTGAAGGATAATTGCTTTATAATTTTGTATTGGCTTCTGCTATATATATCAACATGAATCAGCCATAGGTGAATTAGCCATAGGTATATGTGCATAGGTATACACATATGTGCATGGGTGTACATACATAGGTATTCATCGAAAAAGCAAGAGAGTTCCAGAAAAACATCTACTTCTGCTTTATTGACTATGCCAAAGCCTTTGACTGTGTGGATCACAACACACTGTGGAAACTTCTTCAAGAGATGGGAATACCAGATCACCTGACCTGCCTCCTGAGAAATCTGTATGCAGGTCAGGAAGCAACAGTTAGAACTGGACATGGAACAACAGACTGGTTCCAAATAGGAAAAGGAGTACATCAAGGCTGTATACTATCATCCTGCTTATTTTAACTTATATGCAGAGTACATCATGAGAAACGCTGGGCTGGATGAAACACAAGCTGGAATCAAGACTGCTGGGAGAAATGTCAATAACCTCAGATATGCAGATGACACCATCCTTCTGGCAGAAAGCAAAGAAGAACTAAAGAGATTCTTGATGAAAGTGAAAGAGGAGAGTGAAAAAGTTGGCTTAAAGCTCAACATTCAGAAAACTAAGATCATGGCATTTGGTCCCATCACTTCTTGGCAAATAGATGGGGAAACGATGGAAACAGTGACAGATTTTATTTTTCTGGGCTCCAAAATCACTGCAGATGGTGACTTCAGCCATAAAATTAAAAGATGCTTGCTCCTTGGAAGGAAAGTTATGACCAACTTAGATATTGAAAAGCAGAGATATTACTTTGCCGACAAATGTCTGTCTAGTCAAAGCTGTGGTTTTTCCAGTGGTCATGTATGGATGTAAGAGTTGGACTGTAAAGAAAGCTGAGCACTGAAGAATTGATGCTTTTGAACTGTGGTGTTAGAGAAGACTCTTGAGAGTCCCTTGGACAGGAAGGAGATCCAACCAGTCCATCATAAAGGAAATCAGTCCTGAATATTCATTGGAAGGACTGATGCTGAAGCTGAAACTCCAATACTCTGGCCGCCTGATGTGAAGAAGTGACTCATTTGTAAAGACCCTGATGCTAGGAAAGGTTGAAGGCAGGAGGAGAAGGGGACAACAGAGGATGAGATGGTTGGATGGCATCACCAACTCAATGGACATGAGTTTGAGCAAGCTCTGGGAGTTGGTGATGGACAGGGAGGCCTGGCGTGCTGCAGTCCATGGGGTCGCAAAGAGTCGGACACGACTGAGCAAGTGAACTGAACTGATACATATGTGCCCTCCCTCTTGAACCTCCCTTCCACCCAACCCCGTCCCTCTAGGTTGTGTCAGATCTCCTGATTTGAGCTCCCTGCATCATACAGCAAGTTTCCACTGGCTCCCTAATTTTGTATGTGGTAATGTAATATGTTTCAGTGCTACTCTCTCAATTTGTCCCACTGTTTCCTTTCCCCACTGTAGGGGGAAAAAGAGTTTTAGATTAAAAAACATTTTTTTTTAATCTTTTGGCTGCACTGCATGGCATGTGCGATCTTAGTTTCCTGATGGATTGAACCTGCACCCCATGTGTTGGTAGCATGGAGTCTTAACCACTGGACCACCAGGGAAGTCCCAACATGTGAAATTTTAAGGTGTTTTAAGTCATTATATTCTAAAGAACTTTCAGACTGCCTTTCTTTCCATCTTGTGAGTTTTTAATTCCAGAGCCCCCAAAAGCTTACATATGCATCATTTGCCTAAATCTTAAAATGGTTGTTGCAGCCATGGAATTAAGCTATTCAATACGTATTTGTTGATCGAGTGAATGAAATGATTTACTCATTAAAAAATTTGAAGGACTTTTTAATGTGTGCCAGGTGCTGTGTTGGGCATACAGTGGCGAGCAATTTAGATGTAAGTTCTGTCATTTTGGAGCAAACGGAAATTTTACTGAAGGATATAGAAAGAATACAAGAATATAAGCAAATAAAATAATGATTGATTATAATCCACTTTTAAAGAAACATCCAATGTATGGAAATGGGGAAAGACTTATTAAATGGATGAACATATCAAGTGAAAACTCAGTTTTTCTAAACAAAGTGATTTCAGGAGACAGCTAAATTTTAATCATTTGCTTGGAATAGACAAAAGCTTTTTAAAGTATTTGCTTCAGCTTTCAAAAGCAATTCTTTACCCTCCCACTTAGACTAGCACGTCTAAGAAATCTTACCCATGAAGGATATAATTGTCTTTTCTGTATTTGTCTTTATTGGAATTCTTTTACAGTTCTTCCAAAACAGTACTACATTCCTTAGAGTTAAGCCTCAGCAGGAATAACGAAGCATCTCATTTGATGTGTTTCCATTAAACCTATGATGTCAAGACAGTTGGTAAATAATTTCTTTTTATAGAGCAACCAAAGTGAGGGCGGGAGGGGAGAAAAGACTGATTTAACCCCAGCTAAACATTTGGATCCTCGGAAATGATTTAGGGACGCTTTATCATGTGATGGCTGCTATTCATTATCTGCTCTTTGTTGGATAGACTTGGGATTTTGTTTGTCTTTCAAATCAGGGCAACACTCGGATTGTGGTTTTGCTGTCGTGCCCTTTCTTCATGTCGGAATTTTTCTAGGGCTTGTTGCAAATTCAGAGGCAAGATATTTGCTTTCCTTAGGTTCGGGGGTGATTTGGCGCCATCTAGGTTGATTTTTTTTTTTTTTTCCGCTTTCCCTGCAAGAACACTCGTGCTGAATAGTTTCAAGCAGTGACAACAGATGGAAGGAAATGTTCTAGTGGTGTCTTCGTGCCGGGAGCTAGTCAAATATCGATTAGTCTTAGATGAATCATTTATAACTTTAAGTTCTAATAATATGGTAGAGCTTATCACCTATGTTTTAGGAAGCCATTAGTTTCTCTACTTTCTAAGGAAGGATGAGTTGGCTACATGGTTACTAGTATGGTTAGATGGAGAAACCTCACTTGAGGGATTCTTTGCTTTTTGTTACTGTGGTAAAATACACATACCATAACATTTATCCTTTTAACCATGTTTATGTATACAGTTCACCGGCATTAAGAGCATTCACGTTTTTGTACTACTTAAATTCTTGCTGTAAAAATAGCAACTCATCTGAATTGTCTTTTAACATTAAGATAGCCACTTGTTTATAGGGAAAAAAGTTCATACTGAATCACAGAAACTAGATATTTTGCTGGAAAGATAAAATTTGAAATTGTAATAGCGTTGCTGCTTATTGACCTGGAATAGCGAGGACTCTTAGAGGTCAGCTTTGCACATTTCAGGGAACAGTATCCAGCCCAGATGCTGGGAAAGATTGAAAGCAAAAGGAGAAAGGGGTGGCAGAGGATGAAATGGTTAGATAGCATCACCTCCTCAATGGCTATGAATCTGAGTAAATTTCGGGAGCTAGTGAAGGACAGGGAAGCCTGGTGTACTGTAGTCCTTGGGGTTGCAAAGAGTCAGGTATCACTTAGTGACTGAACAACAACACAGGTCTCTGCATTTTGCAAAGGCAACTCTACACTTCACGGGTGAGTGAAAATGCATAGCAGCTGCTGATCCCGGCATCTTACTCCGTGTTGTGAAAGATGCTTGTGGAAAAGAGCACACGTGTAGAGCTCATTTCATCTTCCCTGAAATGTTTATTAAGTCCATGTGTGTGTCATGTTCCAGGATGGAGAATAGTGACTCTGGAAGGGCAGAGGAGGTTGGAGAGAGAAGTTCTAGGCTTGTGTCATACCTGGAACTTTGTGGAACTTTCTCTGTAATGAGTTTCTGGTGATTTGAAACTGTAGTGAGTTTCTGTAATGCGTTTCTGGTGACTTGGTGATATTCATCTGCCAAACCTTGCTCTCAAGTCTGGCCCATGCAATCACCATTTCTGTTCTACCGGTCCAACCTGTTGTCTTCTCCACAGCCAGTGGTCTTGCAGGAAAAGTGTGGTTGACTGCACAACCCATCATTTAATTGGACAAATCGGCAAAAACACCTATGCTCCTGAAAATATGGAGCTTCCGTTTGTACTGCCTATGAGGTGATATTTACTCATGGGGTTTGTCAACCAGTCTCTCTTAGACACCACTGAACAAAATTTTGTGTTGTCTGGCTTTCTCAACTAACCCATGAGTTAAAGGAAAGCTGAGTTGAATTTCTCAGCTTAGAAACTGGGGAGTTGGAATCACTGTGGTTGGTCTGTCTTCTGAAGGCTCTGTGATGGTGCCAGTCTCGGATCCGGACATGAGCCTTCATGGGAGGGGTAATATTCTCGCTTATGCAAAAACCTTGTGCATCCAAAAACATTTGGCTGCATCTAGCGATTAAAGTGCCTTCCTTTGATGACAGAGCTCTTTGCTGTCTTCTTCCTTTGCATCTAATTTTGTCAAGCTTCCCAGATATTTCTTGAAGCAGTTTCCTCCCTAGTCATCTGTCACCATCTGTCTATCAGAGAAACCTTTCCATTACCTCCAGACCTGAACTTGGCTGGCCTGGGCTGAACACAGCTAGGCACCCCACTCCAGTACTCTTGCCTGGAAAATCCCATGGATGGAGGAGCCTGGTGGGCTGCAGTCCATGGGGTCGCTAAGTCAGACATGACTGAGCAACTTCACTTTCACTTTCACTTTTCACTTTCATGCATTGGAGAAGGAAATGGCAACCCACTCCAGTATTCTTGCCTGGAGAATCCCAGGGATGGGGGAGCCTGGTGGGCTGCCGTCTATGGGGTTGCACAGAGTCGGACACGACTGAAGTGACTTAGCAGCAGCAGCGATTAAAGTGCCCTCCTTTGATGACAGAGCTCTTGCTGTCTTCTTCCTTTGCATCTAATTTTGTCAAGCTTCCCAGATATTTCTTGAAGCAGTTTCCTCCCTAGTCATCTGTCACCATCTGTCCATCAGAGAAACCTTTCCATTACCTCCGGACCTCAACTTGGCTGGCCTGGGCTGAACACAGTGTTTTTCTGTTTTCAGTGTGAGTTCTGAATGGCGGAGTGGTCAAGCTTTAAGATATATTATGTTATCTCTTGTTCCAAAAAATGGATTTGGAGTGGCTTTTAGTAACCTATGTGTATTAACAGACACTAAAAAATAAATGCAAGAGGAAATTGGTGTGAAGGGAAAAATAAGAATTTGAAAATGATCTGAAGTGAGGAGCATTAAGGTTTGTATACCACACACACCTCGGAATTGGAGCTTCTCCAGTTGCCAGAGCTGAAAAGCCGGCCAGTTATAAGAAGCACAAGGTTTAGAAGATTAAAACTGCATCAGTGGCTCAGGAAAACCACAGGTTTTTTAAAAACAATATTTATTTGTTTAGACTGGGCCAGGTCTTAGTTGTAGCACGTAGGATCTAGTTCCCTGACCAGGATTTGAACCTGGGGCCCCTTGCATTGAGAGCATGGAGTCTCAACAAATCACAGGTTTTATGGCTATAGAAGCCTCAACCTCAGAAGATCTTTTTTGAATTTGCTAAAGGGGACAATGAAGTATGAGGCCAGTAGACTGTGTTGTCAACAGCAACCACTCCTAGCTTCTGTGTGATTGTTTCCAGTTACCTCTCAGTATAGAAAAATAGTTGCTTTTCTGCTACTGTGAGTTAAAGTAGTTCTACAAGAATTAGGGATTTAAAATATCTAGGATGACCTATACAATTGTGAGACAGTCCTCTATGAATATTCCTTTGCCCAGCTGAGTCAGATAAAGTGGTGATCGAGCTTTTGTTATTACTCATTCAGTTTTTTAAAAAATATATTTATTTGGCTGCACCATGTCTTAGTTGTGGCATGCAGGCTCTTTAGTTGCAGGATGCGGGATCTGGTTCCCTGACCAGGGGATGGAACCCTGGCCCAGTGGGAGTGCCGAGAGCCACTGGACCACCAGGGAAGTCCCTACTTATGCATTTTTATCATTACTAATAATTCTAGCAATAGCACCACTTCCTAACATGTGGCTACTCTTTGCACAGCCCCCATAATGTGTCAGACATTAAGGCACTAGCTGCCGAAGACATCTCGTAATCCTTGCAGAAACCCTGCAGGAGCTTGATTTTGACTTTAGGGAAAGGAAATTGGCTCAGAGAATTTGACTGACTTGGCCCGTGCGCCTTGTACGGATTCCACCACCCGAGACCAAGAAGTTGAGGAGAGAGGGCAGTTGAGCTCTTTTAAGCCAAATCTTAAAAACAGTCCTGGGAGCAGCCTTTTCTTCTCGTTAGCCCATGTGCAGAGATAGCCCCCGGCTACCCCTTCCTCCCCCCGGTGCCCCCGGTTTCTGGTGGCCCCCTGTGTGTCGCATGCCTGCTTTGTGGCATTCCACAGCTGGCTCCCTTTGAGACTGAATCATGCCTCCAGAGTGAATGAGAGTGATTGGAAAAGCTAGATAAGAACAAGTGTTTTCTTGCTTTGATTTTTAAAAATGCTCTTAAGCTTTGAAAATATAATTAAATTTAAGTTGGCTAATGTCAGGAAGGGCAGTCTTACAAGAAGGGGAGAAAAAAACCTTCCATGTAAAGATGCTTGAGATTTGATATATTTCTACCATGTCCTTGTGATTAAAAATTTAAGTGAAAAAAAAAAATGTATAGTTTCTCTCCTTCTATCATTGTGATGGTATATTATATGTTGAAAAGTAGCCTTAACATTTGCCTGTATATATTTTAAGCCAGAGGCAAAGTCACTTTTGAATATCAATTTTTAATGACAATGTTCACTGAATAGTATTATGCCCACAGTCTAAACTGTCGAATGTGTGTTGAAACAAAGCATTGGCTTTATATGGACAGAAAGGGACCACCTCCAACGACCCCCCCCCCCAATATAACCACAATTTGTGGTACCTTAGGTCAACATGGAGAAGCTGATGTTAAGTTTTAAAGAGGGAGAAAGTATGCAATTAGAACCGCATTGGCATTTTGGCAGGTATTTATTTTTCCAGGGTGAACGTGCTTTTAGAAGTTGCCAGTAGTTGCTAGGCAGACTTCAACAAACACAAAGGACATTACCCAAGCGTCCAACCTGACTGGTTTCTCAATTTAAGTTTTGTGATCCTGGCTCAGAATGTAGTAAACTCTGTTACCATTTGAATTTGAAATACACAATTTTGCCAGCAATTGCATTGGCATTTGAGTCAGTAGTGAAGTGAATTTTCTCCCCAGGAGGCCAGGTGACTGACTTGAAGCAAAGGCAGGCAGTCCAAGATTGTGGGCCAGGTCATTTGAACGGCCTCAGAGGTGAAGAGAAGCTATATAAAGAAAAGAACTCCATCTTGCCAGGAGCCAGCTGCCTTTTCCTTTGGTGCTCTCCTTTGTGATGACTAGATTTTTCTGCTGGAGATATGCTTGCTTTAAAAAAAACCTTTCTCTTTCTTCCGGCAAATGAACAAAATTTTCAAACACCTAAGTACACTCAGTTCTTTATTTAAGTAGCTTTTCTAGGTGAATTTGGAGCAATGCCAGTGAAACTGGAGAACTACATGTTTTTCGGACTAGTGATCAGATGTGTAAAGCTTTTGAAAAATAATTTCTGAACTATAGGTCTGTCCATTTACTTTGTTTTTATTTTGCACTGACTCTTTGGGCTGACAACAGTACTGTGTGGGCCAACAATGGTACTGTGCTATTTACTATGAGATGGAAAATCCAGCCTAGTTATGAAAGCTAAATATTTAAAAGAAAACACCTTTTAAATGTGTGAGTCATGCTGGGGGCAAGATGCTGATAAATATAACTGTCCTTTCCACTTTCCCAAACAGAGTCAACATGCACATTTGAGAAATTAATAAGAGTGTGAAGTATGAAATTTATCTGTAAAAGAAATGAATATGAATAACCCATTATTTAACCGGGTTAAAATTCTCCATAATACATTAACAGAACTAGCTGTCGCATGCTTCCTGGTGAGGTACATGCCTATCATATATCCTTCCAAAAGTCTAAGGATCTTGCAGGCTGCTTGTATCGTGTGTTTGGATATCATTACGTAGATACGAGTACTATAAAGATGGACATCCCTCTGCATATAAACTCTCATTGCTAATAACCCCTTTTATTTAGTCGACTTTGTCTAGAACATACAGGAATGTCACGTGATGTCTGTGGGCCTCATGCCTAGAACCTCTTAGGAAATTCACAGTAGAAATGATGGTAGTTGACACTTGTATTTTAGGATGTAGAAGATGCTTCTTTGAAAAATGCAACAGGTAGTGTTGCCTTTGGGAGATATAGGATCTCTCTTTCCTGCTCCTGAATTTACTCTTTAAATTTATTTTATTTTATTTTATTTTTACTAACTGCTGCCTTTTTAGGTAGTTTACATGTTAATTTTAAATACAACAGAAAATGTTCCTTTTCATAAGTTTATGTTTGGAAAAATAGCCTTTTTCTTTTATTCAGCAAAAAAGCTTTGTACTTATTGAAAAAAAAGGTGCAGAGAATTACAGAGCAGAAACTAAAGAAAAGCCACATTCCTCCCTAAAGATACTATATACATTTTAGAAATATCTCTCATTATGTTCCTGTAGAGATAAGCCTCTACCTATATACATATAATTATTTATTTAAGTCTATATCTATATAACTATGTTATTTAAGTCTGTATATATATTTTATTTAACATTTATTTAATGTCATTTACTCTACCAACTAGTCTGTATTTTTTTCTTCTAGTCATCACCTTTTCTTGTTCATAAATATCAATTTACAACATTCTGTTTGATCATGGACTCACTTAATAATTTTCTCATTAGAATATGAAAGTATTCCGTTCAATTAGAAAACTGGCATTAAATACTGAATATTTGTCTTAGTAACCATTGAAAGAGAGGATGCCAAATATCGGCCATAAGGAGTTTAGTTCATAAAATACAGGAATGTCAAAATCTCTTTGATGCTTTAGAGAATCAGAACTCCTTGGTCTTTAGCTTAGTTCAGAAATTTGAAGGAACTCACAGATAATTCATGAATGTAGGAAGTATCTGAATACCATAAAACACTATCAGTACTCCAGAGGAATGCATCTTGGTGGTTGTAGTATCAAAGACAGAAGAAGTGCTTTTTCCCAAGGTGATTTTCCACCCTCCTGAAAACCATCACCCTCACCACAATCTGTGTCTTTTGGCTTGTCAGCACTTTGGAAACTTAAGACTTTTCCAAGTCACAAAACCCTCTTTGGCTATACACAGATACTTTTTTGATTTACTGATAGGGTATTGAGGACTGTCCCTCACCATTACAAGAATGTGTGCTTGAGGGATTTGGGGAGTGCTATCTAAAAGTGTGTGTGTGTAATCATGGGAGAGAAGCGTGTGTGTGTGTGTGTGTGTGTGTGTGTGTGTGTGTGTAATCACGGGAGAGAAGCACAGCTCTGCAAACATGAAACTGATAAAGTTTTCTCCGGCTCCCTTTGGTGCTTCAGTTTGACCAGAACTACAGAGAAAAGTTGACAAACTTAGCCTTGATTGACTGATTTTGTAAGCGTTGTAAACTGTTCAGAGCACACATTGCATTCAGCAATGTATTTTCCAGAAATCACAACATTTCCAAACCGCCCCCGCCTCAGCTTTAGGGCACGTTGAGTTCTATTCAACTTGTGTCTAGTGTCTTCATGCCTTATTTTAATTTGAAAAAGTTTTCAGAAATAAACATGACATGGTGAATTCCATTAAAGAACAACGACTTTGCTTATTCAGCAGGCTGCGAGACTGTCTCAGGGGGCAGGGTCAGCTCTTTTGACTGAGAACTTCTGCAGTAGAACATGGGGGAAGTCATCTGCTGGAGACATGTGTGGTACTTGGAGGTTTTAGATGCTCGCAGTGTATTAAAATATTCCAACAACTGTGGTGTCTGAGCTGTTGGTCTCCTGATACTGTACTGATCCTTCTACATTTTCTTGCACTCACCCACTTTAAATGCCATTTCTTTTTGCCCTAGGTCAGAGAAGCCTTTGAATCCAAGGCATTAAAGGTATTTATCATACACAGAATTTTATTCTATGGTGTGTACAACACTCTTGTGTGCTAACCACTCTTGCTGTGACTCAGTTTATTAGTGTAGTGATGTCCTAGGATTTTAAAGGCTATGGTATAGAAAGAACAATACCATGTCTAGTGTCATTCTCTAAATCAGTTATCTCTGTCTCACAACAGCACATGTGCACACAGGCACGCACGCGCATGCACACACGCACACGCATGCACACACACACACACACACACACCCACCCCATCCTGTATCTTTAGGGGCCAGAGCACTGAGGTACAGGGTGGCTTGGTGTTGTTGGAAATCCTTTCTATTGTCTGAGTGTAAAGCTACTTGGTATTCCTGCTTTTTGTTCTACTCTGACAACTTTCCATCTGTTGGCTTCTCTCTCTCCTTTTTGAGTTTCTTTTTTTCTTGGTAGTTCCACTACTTAAGCTTTGAGTAGGATCTTTTCCTGTTATCCCCCAGTTGGCAACTAGGACTCAGAGTGGAGGGCTGTGTGGTCCTGGCATTCTAAAAAGAGTTTCAGAACTGCCGACACTTGAGTCTGTACACTTCTTCGCATTTATTAAGAGGCGGCAGAATCATACCAACAGCCACCACGACAAGCCACCCCCTTCCCTGCAAATGCCCTTCCCAATAAGAAGACTGAAGTGGGAAGAAAGAGGTGATGAATCTCTGGGGACGTTGGACTGGTGGGAAATGGCAGTGGTCCCCATAAAAAGTGAGAAGATGTCTTGCGAAAAGAAAGGATCTTTCCAAGGAAATCTCTCATCAACATCGGGCATGTTTGCGGGAGGAGGAAGACCAGTGTGGGTACCTGGTGCTGTAACTGCGTGAGCAGCAGGCTTGCTGGCGTGCTCCTGTGCCTGTGTAAAGTTTGAAAAGAGCACTGGGGAGAAACTCTCCCGTAGTTCAGCGGGGTCACGTGGATACCACCGAAGGCAGCTGGTCTGGAGAGCTGTCTCTTTGGTCACCCACCCATGAAGCCTGACTGCTGGGTGAGGAGAGCCCAGCACCTGGAGACCATTGGATATTCCACTGCTGTCATGGAAGGGAACGTGGGAGGGTGTTGGTTTTCTCATGTCAGGGAAGTGGAGGCCTCATGGAAGCCTCGGGAAATTGACCGACTCCCCACAAGAGAGCCGCACCTGCAATCCTTCCCTGAGAGGCTGTCAGCAGCCGGTTAGCATTAGTCAGAGGACGCACTGGAATGCAGCAGAGAGGGGATTGCTGGTGCACCCAGGTCAGGGAGGGGGCACTTGCTGCTGCTTCTGTCCTTCTTCCCCTGAATAGCTAATCTCCACGGGCATATGTGTGCTTTCCATACGTTAATTCATCGAATCCTCCCAACACAACCCCGTGATATAGGTTCTTTTATTGTTCGTATTTTACAGACACAGGAAGCTAAGGCATAGAGAGATTTTATTTTTTAAATTAATTTTCATTAGAGTATAGTTTCTTTAAAATGTGCTCATTTACACTGTACAACAAAGTGAGTCAGCTAGATGTATACACACATCTCCTCTTTTTTTGGATTACTTCCCATTTAGGTCATCACAGAGCGTCATGTGGCGTTCCCTGTGCTAACCAGTAGGTTCTCAGTAGTTGTTGATACACAGTATCAACAGTGTTTATATGTCAATCCCAATCTTTCAATTCACCCCCGCCCCCGTTCCCTCTTGGTGTCCAATATGTTTTTTCTCTATGTCTGTGTCTCTATTTCTGCTTTGCAAATAAGATCATCTATACTGTTATTCTGGATTCCACATATATGTGTTAATATACGGTATTTATTTTTCATAGAAAGATTTAGTGTTTGAAATTTGGAGTGAGATGGTCCAGCTCCCAGGGTTGTGGCTGTAACCACCGTCTTGTTGCACCATCCGAGATCAAAAGACGTGACTTTGAATCTTTTGACTGTCGCTAGCGATAAAAAATACATTTTACATCCTGAGCCTGTACACACCCACATAGAAGTAAATGGAAAAAAACTTAATGAGAATAACATTTACATGTAATATAGCCTGATTTTTTTCTGTCTCATTAAAAACATGCTAGTTACCAGCTGAGTAGAAGCTCTGAAGCTCAGAAGAGATTTGAAGGGAGGGAAGCACAGCACCTGATCCCTGTGTGCCTTCTCTCTCTGTCGCTCTCTCCTCTCCTCCCCCTGTCCACACTGCCGTGAGTTTTCTGAGTTGTAAACCTGAGTGGTCACGGAGAATGGGGTTAACAGAATTGGTCATGAAAGTAGAGAGTTACCCTTCACGGGACTGAGTTTCTCATACTGCTTTCAGTATGACTAGAAGTTGATGGATTCTTGGTTGGCTCAGATGGTAAAGAATCTATCTGCAATGCAGGAGACCTGGGTTCAATCTCTGGGTTGGAAAGATTTCCCCCAGAGAAGGGAATGGGTACCCACTCCAATATTCTTTTTTGGAGAATTCCATGGACAGGGGAGGCTGGCGGATTACAGTCCATGGGGTTGAAAAGAATCGGACACGACTGAATGACTAACACTTTTACGTTTCTTGTAAAAGGGAAGGAGGGATTCAGGAGAGCAGTTGAAAGTCGTGATGTTGGGGTTCACGTTACCGGTGGTGGTGGTTTAGTCCTAAGTTGTGTCCAACTCTTGCGACCTCATGGTCTATAGCCTGCCAAGCTCCTCTATCCATGGGATTCTGCAGGCAAGTATACTTGAGTGGGTTGCCATTTGTTACTCCCACCTGCCTCACCCCTACTACCTCCCCCCCTCCCCCGCCAATTCATGGTTTGTTTGTGAGCTGGTTATATCAGCCTTTGTCTAAATGACTTTGTGAGGGGCTTGCAATCTGCTTAGGATGACCCTGTCTTCCACGGAGAATAGGGTATCCTCTTCTTTGCTGCTGCAGTGGGGGTTTGGAGGTGCTAATTTCAGACTTCAATATATTTTGTAATACTAGCCCAGAGTACTGGAGAAGGAAATGTCAGCCCACTCCAGTGTTCTTGCCTGGAGAATCCCAGGGATGGTGGAGCCTGTGGGCTGCCATCTCTGGGGTCGCACAGGGTCGGACACAACTGAAGCGACTTAGCAGCAGCAGCAGCAGCCCAGAGTAGATGTTATTGAAAGGGTTTATTTTGCTAGTTTAGACTTCTTTATAATTGTACTGATCACTTATAGCACATCATATTCATTCATTCCTCGTCAGTTTATAATTTATTTTCAGTAAAACTCAGCCTCTTTATATCCTTTCAATAAACTTTTAAAGTCAGCCTGGAATTCCCTTTGTTAAAAATAAGTCAAGATGAAAAAAATGTCGTAATAGGAAAAGATGAAACAAACGTTAGTCCTTGAAAATTTATTAAGAAGTGGAAGCATTAATGGCAAAACTTCTGTTAGAGTTTGTTGAATCATGCTTTTTAGAGACCAGAAAAATTACTGGGCCCCCTCTTCACCCACCCCCAACTTACAAATTACTTTTGTAGGCAATGAGGAATGCCTGCCTTGAACACTTTACAGGCTAAAATGATTGTGACCACGTTCTGGCCTTAGTCACCCACTGGTCTGGAAATCGGAATGAAGCCAGATGGTTCTCTAAGGGAGATTTGGACCTCCTTTGCATGTACTCCTGCCCTCCCCCTACCCGCCTCTCCCAGTGAGATGTGTTGTCTGTCTCTCCTTTACGTGGCACCAGGCCTTCAACCTGTATTTAGAAACTATGAGAAGAGACCCAGCACGAGCCAGTATTATGGAGGACATCCACCGCATCACAGATTGACTCTTGATGAGGGACTGCTGGGGAAGTTGCTTGCAGAGCTTCATACCAGCAACCTCAGTGCTTTTGCCCCTGGAACATTGGCTTTCTTTTTAGCTTTATGGACAATACTGAATACTGTACAAATGTGGTTTCTCTCTTTGCTTGAAGGAAGCAGGGATCAAGTTTCTCACTCAAGATACCTTCTTCCATCCTAATTTTCCTTGTGGTATTCTCTTGATTCTTCATGGGATGCTCTGGTTTCCTGTGTGCTTTGTAAGATCCCTCCAGTCCTCATGGTGAATCACATACATCTCGAGTGCCATTGCTGAGTAAATATAACATGTGTTTTCAAGGCTTTAGCTTTGCTTATCTACTGCCTCATAGTGGTTGTGGTTGAAAGCAAGTTATGCCCCCAAATTTGTGGTGGAAGAGTGAGACCACAGCTTTCCTACAGACCTTTGAATCTTGTTCTAGGTTTGGCAAGGGTAGGTAGGTATGACTAAGATAAAAGTGTTTATTTATTTATTTTTCTTGAGATAGCAGGATGAAGATGATTGAAAGATCATGTTAATTACTGAATATGAGATTGTAAGGAACCATCCACATTCAGTAATGAATTGGGACAGAAAGCATATTGAAAATTCACACTTGGGAATTCTCTGGCACTCCAGTGGTTGGAACTCTGTGCTTTGGCTGCTAGGTGTGAGGGTTCGATCACTGGTCTGGGAGCTAAGATCTTGTAAGCTGTGTAGTGCAGAAACAAGTAAACATACTTAACAGTTCAGAAGAAGCAGGTAGAGTTAGAGGGGTTGATCCTGTGAAGCAACAGAACTGTTAACTAGCAGTGTTACTGTGAGAAGCCATTTTCCCTTTTCTAAGTTAGTCTTCTTGTCTCTAAAGTGAGGGAACTAGACAAAATGAATGTAACTACTCTGCCAACTCTAAAATTCTGTGATTTTCCAAATGCAGTTAAATTAGAACCTTGAAAAGAGAATTTACCACCATGATGTATGTAAGTCGAAATCTGGGAGTCCTGAGATTTGAGGCCCTTTAGAAGTGTCTGAGTTAATACTAATCATCACACCCTCATTGCAGTCTCTTGGCAGAATGATTGGCCTCCAGACCCAGAATACAGGTGTTTTCCTCATAATTTTGGAGCAACACAAATGAAAATAACTGTGTACGCACATCCATGCATGCTGCTGTGATTATAAGTTACTAGAAGGTTTACTTACTCTTAGGCATATTCCTGGTGCGCTTTGATACATCCATTGTAGGTAGTCAATAAGTGTTTGTTGTTCTGACTTGAAATTTTATAGCATTATCCATTAAAAATGGTCAGTTACATATCACCTTGTTACCTTACCTTATAATTCATTTTGAAACATTTTATAAAGCCACAACATTTTAACTTAGAAAGAGACCTTCAGTTCAGTTCAGTTGCTTAGTCCTGTCCGACTCTGCAACTGAGTGACTTTTGGGAAGTAGTATATTTAATAAGATTATTGTCTGGCAGGAGGTAGCTTGTTTTTATGCATTTATTACAGAACTCTTGTACGTATTTTGTATCTTGGGTGGAAGAGAACAAGCACTGTGCCTAGCACATAGTTGGAAATTTGTTAGTTTTTTCCCCCCTTTCCTTAAATGAGTGTTTACTCTTAGTGGAAGGCTTCCTAATTTGAAATCTGTGCACATGGAGGTCAAGCACAAGTTTCCCTGACAGTCTGTTACATACACTGGGACATTGGGGTCATGCCAGTAAATATTTTAACCAGTAATACAAGAGACAAACAGGAAACAGATGAATAGACGAGTCACAATAATGCATCGTTATTGCCTTAGAGCTAATCAGTGAGTCCTTTTAATAGCGTGATTGATGTATTTACAAGGTTAGTTATTCCTGGGACTCCTCTGGTGATCTGCTGGTTGGGACTCTGCACCTCCAATGCAGGGGAGCACAGGTTCGATCCCTGGTTGAGGAACTAAGATCCTACGTGCCACATGGTGTGGCCATAAATAAATAAATAAGGGCTTCCCAGGTGGCATCAGTCCTGCCAGTGCAGGAGACGCAAGAGACGCGAGTTCGATCCCTGGGTTGGGAAGATCCCTTGAAGTAGGAAATGGCAACTCACTCCAGTATTTTTGCCTGGAAAATTTCACGGACAGAGGAGCCTGGTGGGCTACAGTTGGTGGGGTCACAAAGAGTCAGGTACAAGAACTGAACACACGTGCGTGCACACACACACACACAAAGAAATGACTAGTTATTCTCTACAGTATAGCATGTATTTAGTCAGGGTGGATGGTTTTGATGGTTTGTCCTGCTGGTGGTAGCTGCCATATTTCACAGAAGAGATTGTTTTCACTGGGATGGGCAGACACAAATACTGCCCCGACTTTGGCCAAGTAGCCAGAAATAGTTTGGGGATTTGTAGAGTTGTTTCCAAAATTCCAGTGCTATTGCATCATCTTCATGGATCTGGTTAGTTTTCAGTTCTTTTTGAAACTGAGCCCCACTGGTAGGACAAACACTCAGAGATTCACACCCATGCAAACATGGGGGACGCCAGGGGTAGGGGTGGAGATTGAAAGCCCTTTTCCTGAGTGTCAGACTATGCAATTCTTTTCTGAAAGGTGGCTTTATTTCCATGAAATTGTAGTTCAGCAAAGTGTGAACTCAGAACAGTCCAGCATGGAAAGCTGCTGGAGTCTAGCCTTCATTTGCCATATGTTCAGTCCACAGTTCTGTTTGAATCGGGGTACTGTGTATCCTTTACCGAGTATCATTGCCCCTACTTTGTGCCAGAAAATACGTGTTTAGGCTGTGTAGGCTGTGACCTCAGTAGGAAAACAGTTGTTTAAATCAGCAGTCCCCAACCTTTTGGCACCAGGGACCGGTTTCGTGGAAGACAGTTTTTCCATGGACTGGCAGGGAGGATGGTTTCAGGATGATTCAAGCACATTACCTTTATTGTGCACGTTATTTCTGCTCTTATTACATTAGCTGCACCTCAGACCATCAGGCATTAGATGCTGGAGGCTGGGGACCCCTGACGTAAATCACAGAAGTCCTAATAAGTTCTGTCTTTGAGAATTCTTACCAAGTTTCTTGATCTAAGAATACAGTTGTAGCAATTTCTTCAAGTATTCACAATCAGCCGAAGGAATGGAAATAAATGACATCTCCACATGCACTGCCAGGACTACTTCCAACCTTCAGAATATTGCACGTGGTTGACTGCCTCTGGGTGTACAGACATTTTATAATCTTGACTATGTCTCCACCATGACTTCCCATGGTACACATTTATTGAACATCTATTATGAGCTAGACGCTAACCAGGCCTTGGATTTGCCTGTGATTTCAGTTCCACTGTCTGCTGTACTAGCCTCACTTTCCATCCTCTTCAATTTCAACTTTTGTATACTAATCATGTCCATGGGATTCTTCAGGCAAAAATACTGGAGTGGGTTACCATTCCCTTCTCCAGGAGATCTTCCTGACCCCAGGGATTGAACCTGGGTCTCCTGCATTGCAGGCAGATTCTTTACCATCTGAGCCACTAGGGCAGCCCATACGAATCACGGGCTGCTGCCAAATGGGTGGCCAGCTGCTCTGTTCCATCTACATGAATGTGCTCCCTCCATCTCTCTTTTTGCCTATTGATGCATTATTCTTGAAAGGCCACCTGACATACTGTTTAAATAAATCAGTGATCCTTACGAATGAATTGAACATACCATCTATTCCCCCTTGGAGTTTGGTTTGCATATAACACTGCATTGCAGTGTAACATATGTGCCAAGTCCAGATATAGGCAGCGTGGTTGTTTTCTCCTGGAAACATTTCCTTCTCCAGGGGATCTTCCCGACCCAGGAATCGAACCCACATCTCTTGCATCTCCTGCATTGGCAGGTGGATTTTTTACCACTTTGCCACCTGGGAAGTCCATATATACACTACTGTGTATAAAATAGATAGCTAATGAAAACCTACTGTATAGCATAAGGAGCTCTACCAGTGCTCTGTGGTGACCTAAATGGGAAAGAAATAGAAAACAGATGGGATACGTGAATATATTTGCATACATATAGCTGATTCACGTTCTTGTAACAGCAGAAAGTAACATTGCAAAGCTACTATACTCCAGTAAAAATTAATGTTTAAAAAATTATCTGGACAATTGTAGAATTGTCTGGAAAATTCCACAGACAGAGGAGCCTGGTAGGCTATAGTCCAGGGGTTGCAGAGTTGGACACAGCTGAGTGCACGTGCGTGCGTGCACACACACACACATAGTGTAAATGTGTCAACCCCAATCCCCCATCCCTTCCCACCCTCTTCCCACCTTGGTTATCCATACATTTGTTCTCTACCTGTGTGTCTGCTTCTGCTTTGCAAATAAGTTCATCTACATCATTCTTGCTAAATTCTACATGAAAGTGATACTATAGTATATTGATTTTTTTCTTTCTGACTTACAGTATGCCAGTGTCTAGGTCTGTCTGCATCTTTGCAATAGCACAGTTTCATTCCTTTTTATGGCTGAGTAATATTCCATTGTATATATGTACCACACTTTCTTTATCCATTCCTCTGTTGATGGACATTTAAGTTGCCTCTATGTCTTGGCTATTGTAAAAGTGTTGCAGTGAATATTCTGGGGCATGTATCTTTTTGAATTATGGTTTTCTTTGGGTATATGCCCAGGAGTAGGATTGCTTGGTCATGTGGTAGTTCTGTTTTTAGTTTCAAAAGGAACTTCCCTGCTGTTCTCCATAGTGGCTGTAGCAATTTACATTCCCACCAGTAGTGTAAGAGGGTTCCCTTTTTTCCACACCATCTCCAGCATTTTTGTCTGTAGATTTTTTGATGATGGCCATTCTGATCCGTGTGAGGTGCTATATCATTGTAGATTTGATTTGGATTTCTGAACATAGAGACAATTTTAATAGGTACAGCTTGTTTTTTATTGGTTTTTTTTTTTTTTTTTTTTTTTTTAGTGAACAGAAGAACAAAATTTGAAGAGCTACTTAAAAACCCATTTAGCACAAGTAGCTATTACTTAAATAGGCTTCTTTTTTATTCCAACTGAAGTTTATATTTTATTTCTGAGGATTCCATAGGCAAATAATGTTTGTAATAATTTATAGTCTTATCTGAGATCCAATTCAGTAACTGTTTTGTGATATAATAAGCATTTTAGAGATTAAAGACTTGTTTTTCCATCACTATTAATATTTTGCTTACAGTCTTCTTAGGCAACCTCATTACTTGTGTTGGAACTTTGCTGCTTAAGATAGGTCACAGTTATTCAGGATTGTTGTCTTAAAGAGTTATTTTCAGTATATAGATTACGTTCTGCGTATAGACATTTGTGTGCATGCCTGCAGTCGCTTCAGTTGTGTCTGACTCTTTGCAACCCTATGGACTGTAGCCCACCAGGCTCCTCCGTTCTCTAAGCAAGAACACTGCAGTGGGTTGCTGTGCCCTCCTCCAGTATAGACATGTGACGTCATGCTAAGTAGAATGGTCCGAGCAGCAGTTGCTACCCGTGCGTGCTTAGTCGTGTCCGACTCTTTGTCACTCCGTGGACTGTAGCCTGCCATGGTCGTCTGTCCATGGAACTTCCCAGCAAGAATACTGGAACAGATTGCCATTTCTTCCTCAAGGGGATCTTCCCAACCCTGTGATCGAACCTGCATCTCCCGTGTTGGCAGGCAGATTCTTTACCACTGAGCCACTAGCTCATAGATGTATCAACCACTTATTGAACAATCACTGTGTATCGTAGAGTTCTAAGTCAGTGGATTCCCCCTACCCAAAGATTTAGTTTGTCAAAGGGGCGACCTGGGGTATTGGGATTTTTAACAATCTTCCTAGGGGATTCTTTGTTTGTAGGTAAGTTTCCTTTTTGAATAATATTGGATCTCCAAAAATGCCACCAAGAACTCTTGTACTCCTGTCATCTAGATTCCTAGTTGTTAACCTTTTACTGAATTTTCTTTCCTTTATATTAGCCTATGTAACCTTTAAAACAAAAAGTTTGTTTGTTTGGCTTCATCAGGTCTTAGGTGTGGCACGCGGGCACAGTAGTTGTGGCATGCTGGCTTATTTTCCCCATGGCATGTGTGGTCTTAGTTCTCCAACCAGGGATCCAACCTGTGTCCCCTGCATTGAAAGGGAGATTCTCAGCCCCTGAACCACTAAGTCCCTATGTAATCTTTTTTTTAAGAATAATGCTCCATCACCCCTAAATGCTATGGTGTGTGCCTCCCTCCAAGCAGAGCCCTTCCCTGTGTACATCTGTATCTGTAATGACCACTCTGTGGTCAGTCTCCTTCCCCCATCGCTACCTTGGTTCCCCTTCACGGCCCTCCGCTCTCCCTGGGCTGTTAGAGACTTGCACCGTGTCCCCTTTTCTGCTCCCCTTCCAGACAGAGGAAAGTAAGGGAGGATGGGAAAGAGTGGAAAAATGATCTCTGAGGCATCAGGAAACCAGCACTATACAAAATCATCACACAGTCCAATACTCTGTTCAGATTTCATCAGATGCCCCGGCAGGGCCGATCTTTCCCTTTCTGGTCTAGGATTGTATATGTGAACATGAGTTTAGTTCTCACGTCCACCAGTCTTCTTCAGTATGGAACTCATTCCTATGTCTCTCCCCTGTTTCTCATGCCCTTGACAGGGGGAACCCTTTCCTGGGCCCAGACTCAGGCCATGTGACCTTGGCAGGAATGATGCCGGGCCCTTTAAAGTGTATCACGTCAGGAAAAATAATCTGTCTAACCACTGGTGATGTTGACTGTGGTCACTTCATGAGGTTGGTGAATGCTAAGTTTGTCCACTGTGAAGTCACTATTATTATTCCCCTTGTATTTGATTATGTTTGGTAAGGAGGTGTTCCCATATGGTGCCTTATCCTGTTCTTCATCAGATCTCCACCTCTGAGCCCTAGCATTCATCCACGGCTCCTACCTTCTTAGACTGCTACTTGATAGTTGCTGAATGATGATGGTTTATTTTCAATATCCCACCTATATTTACTAGTTGACATTCTGTAAGAGCTTTCTTTTCTCCCTGATTTATCAACTGATTTACTCATTTAACTTATTGCAGTATGTATCTATGAATTCTTATTTTATTTAGTAGATTTTAATCTGATAATTTCATTATTGTGATGCTCACATTGTTCTGGATTTGGAATCTTTCACATTGACTCCTGTGTTCTTTTGACAATTTCTTATCTTTCCTTGAGCATTTTCCTGCTTTCAGGCACCACAAAATGTTCCAGGCTTATATTGTATTATCCCTGCCCCAGCCCTATCCTGTGTTCATTTCTCTTTAAATTAATTAATTTTTTGGGGGGGCACATTATGCTACAGGCAGGATCTTTAGTTCCCTGGGTAGGGATCAGACCTGTGCTCCCTGCAGTGAAAGCACAGAGTCTTAACCACTGGACCATCAGGGAGGTCTCTCGCCCTTGTTCTTTTGAGTGGAAGATGCTCACTAGAATCATGACTGGGGTATCAATGGCGCTGTTACTTCCAGGCCCTCTCAGCAGGCAGAACTAGGAAATGTACATGTGTCTACGTATATCCACACATATGTATCTGTGACTATTTCTGAATCTGTCTGTATAACTTACTATGATAATGAGTTTATTCTGATAGTTCAGTTTGTAATTTAATTCTTCAGTATTCTTTGTAGCCTTTCTTCTTCTCTAGAAATTGAGGAGGCTGGCTTCCATTATCCTCAGTCTATTAATTCTGTGCCCAGTTAGTTAATTAATTCCAACCACACAGGAAGCTTCTTTTCTGCCACCGTGGTGCTCCCCTATTCTCCTCTCCCTCTGGCAGCTGGCATGCTGCTGCCAATGTCTCTGTATGGCACTCAGTCCCTATCATGGTCCCACTTCCTGGGATCTCAGTGTCTTCATGCCAGGAGGGAGGAAAAGGGAATGAATAGAGAGGACCCTCCACCTTCCACCTCAGGTGACTTCATGTGCTGCCAAGGTTGAAAATCACTGTATCAATGTGTTAGGTATATTATGTCTGATTTAAATATTTCAAACCAAACATTCTTTTGTCATGAAATAGTTGAGATTTTAGAGATGCATCTTTGTTATCAGCTTGTCTTTCTATAATTTGTCCAATTCTTTCATACATGAAATAGAGATAAATTCTTATTAATTGTGAGACTCTAGCAGCGTATTGATAGCTGAATTTTATTCTAATGTTTTTAATTTCCTTTGTGTGAGTAGGATGTTTTCCAAAATGGACTGATCTGATGTATTGGTAGCAACCTGGTGCTGTCAGAGTTTTTAAGGGGGAGATGCTTTCTTTTTAAAAAAAATTTTGTTGGGGGTATAGTTGATTTACAATGTTGGGTTAGTTTGAGGTGTATAGCAAAGTGAATCTGTTATACATATACTAACTACATCCACTCTTTTTTAGGTTCTTTTCCCATATAGGCCATTGTAGAATTAGAGTTCCCTTTACTACATAGGGGGCTTCCCTGGTGGCTCAGCAGTTAACAGTCCACACGCAATGCAGGAGATGCAGGTTTAATCCCTGGGTTGGGAGATCCCCTGGAGGATGGCATGGCTACCCACTCCAGTGTTCCTACCTGGAGAATCCCATGGGCAGAGGAGCCTGGCGGGCTACAGTCCATAGGGTTGCAAAGAGTCGGACACAACTGAGTGCCTGAGCATGCACACATGCGATATAGTGGGTCCTTATTATCTGTGTTATATGTAGGAGTGTGTTCTTTACCTTCATGACTTTACAAGGACTTGCATCCTGAGCTTGGATTTCTCTCTTAGTCTTTGAAGTTCTCTCATGCCTCTCTCTGCTTCTGCTGCTTCACTAAATTCAGAAGCTCTCATACCAAGAGGATCCCATGTCTTTTCTTCCTGGAGTTTAAAAATGGGGTTTTAAAGTGGTAACACATCTCCTAAACTAACTCCATCTTTTTTGAAGGAAATGTGGAGGGAGAAGTAGTTGGGAGCTAGTGGCCTAGATTATAAAAATCAAAGCTCCGAACCTGATTATAGTCTGGAGAATCCTAAGGGTGATCTAAAGCTAAATTCCGTTGCTGTGTGATTCATGATGATCTAAGACTTTTCATCTGGTTTTCATTCTCCGAAGATTGTTAAGTTGGTTGCTATTATCGACAATGTTTAGGTTTTAAACAATTAAAATCAAGGTATAGAGTTACCTACGTATTCGGTGTTCAGGTTTTGTTCATCTGTTGGCACACGTTCGTTCTGCAGAGGTTATATAGCACAAGTTTACTTTAGATAATCTCTTACATAGTGGAAAATATCTGAAGTCAGTTGTAGGGTAAGAGAGTCTGTAAAATCTCACTTTTACTTGAAAAATTGGATTAAGTATTATTGAATTTATACCAGTTTCAAATCTGATATAATTTAGATTTTAAAACATTAGGCTTTTTAGTAGCATTCATTTGACTAAAGATTAAATTCCGTAACTTGAAGATTTGAAACAGTTATAAAAGATGGAGAAATCAAGCAAGCAAAAGCAGAAAAATTTGAGTGTGGCTTGAGGAAAAACATTGGAAAAAGAAAACTAGACTTTTTAACTTGGAGAACTTTCATATTTTGGAATTCTGAAAAATATTATGAATGAGGGATGAAAAGTTTCATCTCTAATGTTTAGTGAATTTCTGCTCTTTGTGTTTTCTCTGTGATGAAGTTCTTTGTGAGACTCATGGTCGTGAAACTCCATTTTCGTGGTGTGTGGTTCTTGAGTGACACCTGTCATTTAGGTACCTAAAGAAGACTTCAGGGACCATAGTATTAGTAGTTCCTCCAGGCCAAAATACTGTCAACACATTTAATGGAAATAACCCACTAGAAGTGTACATATGCCCCAGTGGCTTATAAAAAGATATTAAGATAGTGTTAAAGCATGAACATTGAAAGTTTTTCTAAAGTTATTTGCATGAATTATACCATCTAAAATTGCTTATTCAACAAAAGGATATTCCTTTTAAGTTTTTCTGATTCTGGTAAGTATATTTTTTTATAAGTAGGTATATTCCACTTTAAAATGCCTTGATGAAATAAGTCTTTTGAGAAGGATTGTCACGTTTTGTACTAACGGTAAAGGAGGAGGTTAAAGATAAGACTTTTGACTAAAAATGGGAATAAATTGTTGTCCTTTAGTCTTTACATTAGAAATAAGAAACCAGAAGTCAGCTAAGTCTCCATGGCAATCGTTTCTATTTACAAGATGAATAACACATTTTAGTCTGGATTTGGGAATAATTCTCAAAAGTGAAAAGAAGCTCACCCAAAATATCAGGTGTTTTGACTAGAAATGCAGTCATTGATTATTTTGCATTACAAAGAGACAGTGTGGCATGACCATTGATGAACAAATTTCTTAGTTGAGATCTTGTCTGGGGGAACATAGGAAAGAACTGTTTTGTTGATTATACTGAAGTTTCATATGGTTCAGCTCTAATAAATGTATAAATTATCATGGTAAAATACAGGCTATTTTGTAACAATTTTATAAGAAGATGGGGAAAATGTTAAGAGTTGTGACTGATAACTTTGTACACACATATGGAAAACTTGGATTAAATGAGTTTTATTTTGTTTGTTCTTATCAGTTACTTTCCTGAAAATTCAGAGCTGTGCAACTAAAAGAACCTCTTTTTGTTCAGTGCCTACTGTACTGTAGGTACTTAGTGTTTGTTGAATAAATAAATAAAACATATTTTGCTTGTAAGTTGATTTTGAAAATTTAATTTATACGTTTTAATGAAAGAGCAGTTTCCTTCCTTTCAGCCTCTAGCATCTGACAACCACCAATCTATTTCTCTCCCTACAGTTTTGCCTTTTTCAGAATGCTGTAAAAGTAGCATCATATGATACTTAGTCTCTTGTATCTTTTTACTTACAATAAATCTTGGAGATTCATCTACGTGGTCAGGTGTATTGGTAATTTATTGTTTTGGTCCTGAGTAGACATCTGTTGTATAGATATACTTCATTTTTGCTGTTGTTCATTCACCCATCCACAGGTATTTGAGTTGTTCACATTTTATGGCTATTCATCAGTGAAGTTTCTGTGAAATTCGCATACAGGTCTTTGTGTAGACATATGTTTTTGTTTCTCTTGGGTGAGTGCCTTCAAGTGGAACTGCTGGCTTGTATGTATGTGTATATTTCACTTTATCGAAAACTGCCCAATGTGTTGTAAAGTTGTATGATTTTAGCTTCCCACCAGCAATGCGTGAGAGCTGTAGTTTTTCATGTCCTCGTCAGCACTTGATATTGTCCATCTCTTTAATGGTAGTCATTCTAGTGGATACCTTAGTAATTTTTCACTGCAGATGTATTTACATTAAGGTAAGGTAAATACATAAGGTAAATACATAAGAGGTACTTACATTTTTCTCATGGCCAGTGTTGCTGAGCAGGTTTTCCTGTGCTGTTGGCTATTCATATAGCATCTTTTGTTCAGTGTCAACATTTTCCTAATTTTTAAAATATATCATTTATTGAAGTGGTAAGATTTCTGGACACAGGTCCTTTATTGGAAATATCTTTTGTAAATGTTTTTCTCCCAGTCCATGACTTTGCTCTGAATTTTAAGCATTTTCATTTGACTCTTTTTATATAGTTTTCATCTCTGTAGTAAATCTACCTCCCCCATATACATACATTGATCATTTTATTCAGTTATGTCCTTATCATATTTATAATTATTTTAAATATCCTATTTGATACTTAAGGAAATCTGGGCCATCTTGGGGTCTGGTTCTGTTGACTGTGCTGTCTATTAATAATGGCTCTTTTTTCCCCCTTTTTGTGTCTAGTGATTTTTAAATTGTGTCAGATATTTTGTGCTAAAGAACAACAGAAACTGGGGTGAATAATGTATCAGTAAGCTCTGATGTTGGGAGGGATTAGGGGCAGGAGGAGAAGGGGACGACAGAGGATGAGATGGCTGGATGGCATCACCGACTCAATACACGTGAGTTTGAATGAAATCCGGGAATTGGTGATGGACAGGGAGGCCTGGCGTGCTGCAATTCATGGGGTCACAAAGAGTCGGACACGACTGAGCGACTGAACTGAACTGAAGTGGTAATTTCTCTTTTTCCTTCAGGCTCTTGATATATGTAACTGTGTTGCTATTGTCAGTAGTTAAGCTGAATTTGAATTTTGCTTTTCCTGTGTTTATATTTATTGTGAGTACAATACAGGATTAAATTTCCTCAGTGGTGGCCTGCTGCTGCCTTGAGCTTAGTATGAGGCCTTGGGTGGGCAGGAAGGTTTTCTCAGTGATCCACCTCGGTTTTCAGGTCAGTGCTGCATACCCCCGTGTTCCCACCTCTTCCCTTGCCAGTAGACTGTTGTTGCTTGTTACTTGGTGCAAGGTTCATGGTGGGGTAGAGGGTGAGTTGATAAGTCTCCCTTCTCCCCCAAGCCTCAGTGTTAGGCAGGCTCTCTGTGCCTGAGCCTTAGGAAAGGGGCTTTCTCAGTGTTCCTGCCCACTCATGATTATTTTTGAAATCTGCATGATTAGTTTTGATGGTATCTTGTTCCTTCAACATATTTTTGATAAATTTTTATAAGCATAAATGGTCTATGTCAATTACTGTAATATCTGCATTGTTTTGGTGGTCTTTTTCTGTAGCTTGTCTGTTATTCTTCACTAGTCATAGCTTTTCCTCTGATATCTTTATTGATTTTTTTGACTGTGAGCTCATCATAATCATTGGATTTTTAACCATGAGATTTCTTTGAAGACTGTGTTTAAAGTCCTTTGCTCCAGACAGTATTTGTCTCTCTGCCTGAGAGCACAGCCTTAGCCTAAGGCTATTCCAAATGAATTTGTTTTGTTTGTGGATCCTGTTACCAAGGGTGCATTAATATAGACTTGGGTTTGAGAATTCTTAGGGGATAGGGAAGGAATGGATTGGGAGTTTGAGATTAGCAGATTGGAAAATCCCACGGATGGAGGAGCCTGGTAGGCTGCAGTCCATGGGGTCACGAAGAGTCGGACACGACTGAGCGACTTCACTTTCACTTTTCAGTTTTATGCATTGGAGAAGGAAATGGTAACCCACTCCAGTGTTCTTGCCTGGAGAATCCCAGGGACGGGGGAGCCTGGTGGGCTGCCGTCTATGGGGTCACACAGAGTCGGACACGACTGAAGCAACTTAGCAGCAGCAGCTTTTATATATAGTATAGATAAACAAAAAGGTCCTACTATATAGCACAGGGAAACTATATTCAATATCCTATGATAAACCATAACGGAAAAGAACATTTAAATTTATACCTATGTATAACAAATCACTTTATAGCAGAAATTAATACAACATTGTAACTCAACTGTACATCAAAAAAAGTGTGAGCATTGCTTTATTCTTTTAGAGGAAACAAAATTTAATCAAAATCATCACCAAAGCAAATGTAGTTTACTAGGGAAGGAGAAAAGAGTGAAGCGTTCAGGTGAGGTCTGAGGAGTTAGATTTAACAGAGAAACCGCTCACAGGAACCTTGAAAGATGAATTTGAACTGCTGAATGAGTACACTCAAGACAATAAAACCCCTGCTGATAATGTTTGCTGTGCTTCGGTGTTGTGTCTTTGTGCTGGGTGTTGGTGGGGAGTGTGCTGTTTCGAGGGGGTTCCCAGGCGCACGGCAGTTCTCAGTTCTCAACTCTGCTAGTCATACAGACAGAACTATGAGCTTAACAGCCACCAGCGGCCTTGGGCTTAGATGAAAGGAAATGCTGTTTTAGATGCGGACTAGTATATATAGGATGGATAAAGAGTAAGCTCCTACAGTATAGCAGAGGGAACTATATTCAGTATCCTGTGATAAACCATAATGGAAAATAATATGAGAAAGAATATATGAATAACTGAGTCACTTTACTGTACAGCAGAAATTAGCACATTATTGTAAATCAATTATACTTCAATAAATTTTTTAATTAAAAAAAATTCTCAGGAGAGACTTCCTCTCTTTCCCCTCATTTCAGCAAGGAAAAGCCGTGCACTTATTGCCATGGTCCATCGTTAAGGGGAAGTTTTATTTGTTTTGACCTCTGTAGTTTCATGTGAGTGTTTTTGATGTGAACTTTATTTTCCATTCTCTGATCATGGTGTTTAAATCCAGATTAAAGGCTACCAGGTTAAATAATAGACATTTCTATGGCAGTTGCTGATTCTTCACTTATCTCTTTTATCATTTCTGATCTCTGAAGAATTTCTGTATGTTCTAAAATATCTTTTTATTTTTTAAGATATTTTCTACTTAAATGACTTTATCTGATTATCCAGTTTACCCTGTTACTGGAAGTACAAGTTCTATCTTGCACTATCTTATGCTATCTTCTCATCTCTCTTGCTGTAGAAGTTGATAAATTGTCATAATCATGTAGTTTTAAAATTATTTTTAGTTTTTATTTTAAGATTTTTAGCATCTTTATAAATAAAGTTGTTAAGCAGAATTAAGTGAAAATTTCAGAAAAACCTGAAGATAGCAGTTTGGTACACTGGGTCTTATTTCCTTATTGAGATATTAAATACGGTCAGTTTCAGTTTGTCATGTACGGATTCATACTCAGTAGTAAGCAGTAGTAGATGAGCAGTAGAAATCTGTAATCATGTGTGTTTTTTAAGTTATTTATTTTTGGCTGTGCTGGGTCTTGCTGCAAGCAGGGCCTACTCTCTAGTTGTGCTCAGGCTTCTCACTGTGGTGGCTTCTCTTGTTGAGGAGTGTGGGCTCTATAATCATGTATTTTTGAATCCCTAGCCAAGCATGGAAAAGGTGGAAGGAGGAAGTATAAAGACTTTTCATGCCATTTATATTCAGGTATATTTGAGCTGGAAATAGATCATCAGGATTTATTAGATGTGTGACCTTGGGCAAATTACCTAGTTTCTTTATTCACCTGTTAAATGGGATAGTAATGCCTACCTTTTATAGGATTAAAGACCTATAAGCAACCTACAGAAAACCTCCTGCTTGGCATGTCCCTGTAGTAGGCATTCAAATGTTAATATCATGCTTCCTCTCAAATACCCACTGGATTATTCAGTGTACACTTGTTTTTCTCTTGAGTTCCCCCTGCAAAGAATTTCAAATACAGATATCTCAGCCATTTGGTGCTATTTAACCTGCCTTCTCTATTTAATATTTAAGCTCCTTTGACAGATACATCGGAAGTGATAGCTTATTCTGTCTTTTCAATAATGAACTAGAAAGAGAGGTTCACAATTAGGCTGGATGGAAAAAATCTCAATACAGTGCAGCTCTGTAGTTTCACGAAAGGCACAGATGACTACTTAGTAAATTAAGATTTCGTTTTCTACTTAACTACTATAAGTTTTGGACCTCTGTAGATTATAAACAGGATTCAGACAAAACTACTCATTTATTTCCCTTGGCCTTCTCTCTCAGAGTTAGCTTACAAAGAATGGCATTTAAATATAGCCTACATATACAAGTTCTCACTTGGAATTGATGATGCTTCTTTATCAAACTTAAGAAAAATTTTTTTTTATTGGATTGATTTGCAGTTTACATCTGTCTACAATGTTGTATTGGTTTCAGGTATATAGCAAAGTAAATCAGTTATATGTATATCCACTCTTTTCCCTTATAGGCTGTTATAGATAGAATAGTGAGTAGGGTTCTCTGTGCTATACAGTAGGTACTTGTTAGTTATTTAGTTTATATATAGCAGTGTGTATATGTCAATTCCAGTCTCCAAACTTACCTTCCCCATCCCCTGGTAATCATAATTTTGTTTGCTGCATCTATAACTCTATTTGTTTTGTAGATAACTGCATTTGTACCCTTGTTAAAGATTTCACATGTAAGTGACACCATATGATATTTGTCTTTCTCTGTCTGCCTAACTTCACTTGGTATGGCAATCTCTAGATCGCATCCATGTTGCTTCAAAGGGCATTATTTCATTCTTTTTTACAGCTGAGAAATATTCCATTTTATATGTGTTCCACATCTTCTTTATCTGTTCCTCTGCTGATGGACATTTAAGTTGCTTCCATGTCTGCCAAGCTGGTTATTGTGAGATCACCACAATGATTTATTTATTTTTTGTAGTGAAGATGTGAGGCATTTGAGGGAATTTTATGAAGTCAGTTCTCACTCATTCACTGTACTCATGAAAAAACTGTAGTATTAAGATGAAAGTCACGAACAGTCTATTTTTAGGAAGTAGTTTTAATTTCTCTGTTCACAATTTTTTTCCTTTAAAAATCAGATGTGTTGTCAACTATCAAAACTTTTTAAGTACTCTTGGGGTAGGAGAGCTATTCCTTTTACTACCGTCTTGTGGAGTGGGTGAAGAAGAGGGAAATTAGACCAAGACAAGGAAGACAGGGTAGAGGGCAAGAGTGGGAAGCAAGAAGTCTGGGCATCCATCATCAGTCACTAAAAACCCAAATTAACCTTTTAAAGTAATAGAAATGTTCAGCTGAGTCTTTTTTATTTTGCATATGAGAGAATAGGGTGTCAGAGAGGTGACTTAGAAATATATAGGATTTATAGCTAGTTAATGGCAAAGCCAGAACCGAATGATGCTCCTGACTCAGAGCTACATGATCCAAGCAAACTCTTTATTCTCTCTAAACTTCCTTTTCAAGTGTTAAAGGGTATCATGCCTGCTTTGTAAGTTTACATGGATGAAGGGGAGCTCATGCGTGTGTGTGTGTTTATGAAGTGCTGATGTATACCAGGTGCTTTTGTCTCATCTTGACTTACTGTAAATGATTTTTTTGTGTGTGAGCATAATAAGTAGAAAATTGGCAGTGAGCACCGAATTAAATATTTTGTGGTCTTCTACATTTTAACAAAATGCACACGGTGAAGACTGGAGTCAGACTTCTTTTGGAAGATTCCCGTAACCATTTGGCTTGAGAAAATGGAGTTTTATATAATCTTTAGATGCTCTGATTTCAGTCAGTGCGTATTATTGCCTTGGGTCAGGTACACCAGTTTATACAAAAAGTAGTCGTAACGACTTTTCCTTGCCTTTTCTTCCATGAATTCCTCTTGTGAGCTTTTGATCTTCACCGAATGACCTTATAAAAGAGAGGGAAAATATCAATAAAGTTTAAAATGTAAACTTTCCATTTAGTTTTTTTTTTTTTTCCAGCTGAATTCGTAGCCTTTTAGGTCTGACTCTTGTTGAAAAAAAATGTCAAAATTTTTCTTTGGCACAACATTCTGTATCCCAGTGGTCACATTGGAGCTTTACACTACTTCACTTGCCCTTTTAACGAACACACATCCCCAACATTGCATCAGTTTAAATGGATAGTGTGTGTACCTCCAACATACTGTTATTTGGGAAAGATCAGTTTTGTTGATGACATTGAGCTCTGCTGTTTGTTTACCACATTTATTGGAAAGCACTTTGCTTCGGGCCCGTTACACAGTTTGCAAACCAGGACCCATCAACCTGTAAAACAAGATTTCTCTTCCCTCTCTAAAACTGGAGGGGGGGGGGGGGGGGGGGTGGTGGTGGCAGATCTCGTTCTTTATTTTTCCTGGGACTTCCCTGGTGGTCCAGTGGATAGGACTCAGTGCTTTCACTGCTGTGGCCTTGGGTTTAGTCCCCAGTCGCGGAACTAAGATCCCACAAATGTGGCCAAAAAAATTTTTTTTTCCCTGATTCAGACCAGAGAAGAATTTAAACTGAGGACTTGGGACCAGCCTTGTGCTCACTTAGCTATTTCTCTTTCCTTTAACAATGGGCTCTAAGTAGATATTTACTTGATGGATGAATAAGCCTTTCTTTGGGAATTTAAAAAGAATTCTGTGGAGATTCCTTAAAAAACTGGAAATAGAACTTCCACGACCCAGAAATCCCACTGCTGAGCATACACACTGGGGAAACTGGAATTGAAAGAGACACGTGTACCCCAGTGTTCATCATAGTACTGTTTACAATAGCCAGGACACGGAAGCAACCTAGATGTCCATTGGCAGACGAATGGATAAGAAAGCTGTGATACATATACACAATAAAATATTACTCAGCTATTAGAAAGAATGCATTTGAATCAGTTCTAATGAGGTAGATGAAACTGGAGCCTACTATACAGAGTGAAGTAAGTCAGAAAGAAAAACACCAATACAGTTTATTAATGCATATATATGGAGTTTAGAAAGATGGTAACGATGGCCCTATATACGAGACAGCAAAAGAGACACAGATGTAAAGAACAGACTTTTGGACTCTGTTGGAAAAGGTGAGGGTGGGATGCTTTGAGAGAATAGCATTGAAACATATATATTACCATATGTGAAACAGATCGCCAGTCCAGGTTCGATGCATGAGACAGGGTGCTCAGGGCCGGTGCCTGGGATGACCCTGGGGGATGGGATGGGGAGGGAGGTGGGAGGGGGGTTCAGGATGGGGGACACATGTACACCCATGGCTGATTCATGTGACTGTATGGCAAAAACCACTACAATATTGTAAAGTAATTAGCCTCCAATTAAAATAAATAAATTTACAAAAAAATTGAAAGAATTATAAAAAGTTTTATACAGGAAAGGTCCAAATGAATAACATGTACAGTAAGGAAGGTACTTGTTTTACTAAATTCACCAGACTATAGGTTAAAAACTTCACTGTTGAAATAAGCAATAAATTATAGTTTCCCAAGCAGCAAATGTATAATTAAGTATAATTGTATAATTAAGTGTATAATTAAAAATTTATGTTACTAAATGAAAACTTTTTCATATATATAGTGTCCACAGTAGTCCTTGCCGCATAATAAGCTCTTTGTAAGGACTGGTTGAATAAATGAGAGTTGACCTTGAGCATTTTAATTTGTTGCTGATTTTGAAAATGGTTTAATGAAAAGTTTTAATTAAGAAGATAATTCGAGGTAGGGCTCAAGGTGTGGCCTATAGTCTGTTCACGTCAATATCATCACTGACTCTGCAGAGAAGCGCCTAGGAGGGGACAATGGAAAGAGGTTGACTCCATGGAGAGGAGTTTGCCTCCTTCTCTACCTGCTGCTTCAAGTGAGAGGAAGCACTCTGTTGGTCACTTGGACTTTGACCAGCATGGGAGTAGAGCCTGTCGTTTGACAGAAAGGTTTCTGTCCAGTCATTTTCTACAGCATCCCACTCACATCAGCCTCTCCTTCACCCTGTCTGTTGTCCTGGAAGTGGATGCACAGCTTGAGCTGATGACATCATTCCTGTGGCTAAATATGACCTTGTACAATGTATCCACCGGGCGGAGCCCAGAGGCATATGGGGAGATCAGGAAGCTCAGCATGGCAACTGAGAGCCTGTGGCTTCCAGATATCTTTATTGAGGAGTTCATGCATGTGGATCAGGCACCTGCAGCTCTCATGACTTATGTCAGCAGTGAAGGTCCAGAAATGAGCAGCTACCACGAGTGGTCACATCTGTAACCTGGACATCTTCTCTTTCCCCTTTGATGAACAGAATTTCACACTCATCCGAGGCCCTTTTCATCTAAACAGGTGGCCATCAGGCACAGGTCCAGCCTTTGCGTGATGCGTCCTGTAGTGCCCGATGGCTTTCTGTTTGTCATCAGTACCTTCAGCTTCTTCCTGCCAGCAGAAAGAGGGCACTTCTCCTGGGCTCCACATCTTCCTGCTCATAATGATGGACTTATTCCTGGCCACTGGCACCCCGCTATCAGTGTCTCCTTGGCCTGTACTGCCTCTGATGGTGCAGGTCAGCCTCCTGGAGACCACGTTCATCACCTGTTTGCTGTACCTGGCTCCCTCATGCCTTGGTGGCTCCATTCTCTGCTTTTGCACTGCACTGACCTAAGGAAATGCTGCCCACTGCACCCCAGACAGGAAATAAGGGTCAAGGCCTTACCTCCACTCATCTGCCTGGCCTGAAGGAGCCATTGAATTTGGTGGGGAAAGTGTGAGGTACCAGAGAGGCAGAGTTAAATGGATGCCCTGCAGCAACAAGGGCCAGTAGGAACCTGAGACCCAGAAGCAGCACTTTGTGGGCTGGTGGGTTCTGTTGAACCACACGAGGGACATCCTGCTCTTCCACCTCTACTGCTCTTCTTGTCCTCCTCTATCATCATGGTCATTGTCCTCTGGAACACCTTGGCAGATGTCTAAGTACAAACCCTGGGGACTGGTCAGACTCTCACGCCCGTCCAGAACCCAGCCACCAGCCGTCTTGTTTTTAGCGCAGACCTCCTACACAGTTTCAGACCAGCCCTGCATCATTCCCTGCACCCTCAAAAAGCAAGGAGTCATGTCCTTGCTCCTGAATGCAATCAGCTCCCCTCAGCCAGCCCTTGAGGTCTGTCTGGATCCTCAGAATTCAAGTTCCTGGTGTTCCTACTTTGGTTGAATCATCCTCAGTAAATCCTTTTGCAAGGGGAAAAAGGGGGAAATTTGACTTAATTTTTTGAAGATAAGTTTTTAGTATAGTTTAACTAAGCCATTAATAATTTTATAGTTGATATTTTTTGCAAAGAGTGACTGAGGAGTTTTCTTTAAGTAAAACACTTGTGTTTGGTAGTGGAAATTAAGGATATAAGCAGGATTCCTAGGGAAACGTGGAAAAAATATATAATGAGTAACATAATGTGACATTTGGTATGCCAGTAGTAGTTACCTCCTTGTTAAATAGGTCCTAAAGACCTTCTAGTGCATGAAAATAAGAAAACATTATCTGTTAAAATGTTGCATAAATCAGAATGACCATCATTTTGCCTGTTTCAGTTGGAACTTTTTGTACTCCCCCCGACCCCGAAATTATCATGGTTTCATTGCTTAAAATGCATTAGATATTTCTACTTAACTCTTCTGGAAAGTCTGTATTTTGGGTCCTTGATAATGATTTCAGATGGCATAACATAGTAATTTTCTTGGTGATTGAATTGGTTACCAGTTCCTTAGTAGTAAACATTCATGGATTCACAATCAAAGTGAAGATACGAAGAAAAGAAGGGAAGAGTTTGCTTGTCTGTATTTTTGTAAAATCTTAGTTATTGCTTTTAAAGAAATGCAGTTTGATTACATAAGGCTTTTCTACCGTGTTGTTATAAAAATACAGAGAAGTTGAAAGGATTATGCAAGGGATGCCCTATACACTCTACTTATATTCTACAATTACTTTAAAAGTATTTGCTTCATCACACATGGATCATCTATCCATCCTTCTATTTTTTCACTAATCCATCTTTTTGATGCATTCCAGGCTTATGTGTAGACAGCACACTTCAACCCTTCACCGTGCATGCCGAATTTATTCATAGTTGTTGTTAAAATCAATGTAGCATTTTCTGTCTTGTCAAATGTATAATATACATCCATGTAACTCAAACTCTAATGATGATACAGACTATAACTTGGAAAAATTTCCTCCCACCCCTTCACCTAAGCCCTCTTGAATCTCCTTAAACTCAGAAGTAACCACTCTTCTGAGTTTTCTTTTTTAAATCAAAGATTAGTATTTTGTGTTTTAGAATATTATATATGTTGAAACATACGGTATATACTCTGGTATAAGAGTTTTTTCACTCAGCATAGTGTTTTTGGGTTTTATCCACATTGTTACATATATCAGTAATTCATTCCTTTTTATTAATGAATTATTTTACATTGTATGAAACCTACCATGATTTATCTGTTTCTTGACTCTTTCCTGTTTTGGACTATTATGAGTAAAGCTGCTGAGAACAAGCCAGTTACTTGCTGGGTACTTCCATTTGATTAACTCAGGAGCTTAAAAATCAGTATGTTAAAAAATGTTCTTTAAACATTTTTCTTGCTCTGCTGGGTCTTAGCTATGGCACATGGGATCTTTGATCTTCTCTGTGGCACGTGAAATCTTGTTGTGGTGTCTGAAATCTAGTTCGCTAAACAGGGATCGAACCTGGACCTCTGCATTGGCAGCATGGAGTCTTAGCCACTGGACCACCAGGGAAGTTCCCTAGTATGTTCCAAATTGAGCTCACCCAGCTGTGTTTTCTCCCTGAGTCCCTGTGTCAGTGAATGGCAGCACCATTTACAGTGCTGTCCAAGTTATAACCTTGACTGCTCCCAGTCCCTGAGCTCTCACACATCATCAGATACAGAGTCCTGCCAGTTCGGTCTTCATCACCTTCAATCACTTTGCTGTAGTGCCTAATCATGATCCCGTTCGAAGCCAACACCATTTTCATCTGGATTGCCAAAATAACCATCTAACTGGTCTCCTTGCTCCCTCTCTTAGCTCTCTCTCTCTATTACCTTTTCCAGACCACTGTCAGGGATCTTTGAAAAAATACACATTAAGTATACTACTTACCTGTTAAAAGATGTCTAGTTGTTTCCCATTGCTTTCAGGTACAAAAGGAAAATCATTACCATAGTTTTCAAGGTTCTGCATGATTTGACTTTCTCCTGGTTCTCATCTTTGTAACCACACTGGGTCTGCGTGTCCCACATGCTTCATGCCTTAGACTTGATCCTCTTCTGTCTTGAGTCAGTCTCTCTCATTGGATTACTCCCATTGACACACAGTTGTGTTCTGGTGTCTCATTTTATTTCTTCATTTTTTTAAAATAAATTTTTATTGGAGTGTAGTCTTGCAGTGTTGTGTTACTTTCTGCTGTACAGCACAGTCAATCAGCCACACATATGCGTGTCCCCTCCCTTTTGGCCTTCTTTCCCATCAGGACACCGCAGTGCATTAGGTAGAGTTCCTGGGGCCATATACTCTATTCTCACTAGTTATTTATCTTATAGTATCAATAGTGTATCTGCTTACACTAGTCACCGCACTGGTCATTGGAAGAACAGTTGCTGAAACTGAAGCTCCAATACTTTGGCCACCTGATGCAAAGAGCAAACTCATTGAAGAAGACCCTGATACTGGGCAAGATTGAAGACAGAAGAAGAGGGCAGCACAGGATGAGATGGTTAGATAGCACCGCTGACTCACTGGACATGAATTTGAGCAAACTCCAGGAGATAGCAGAGGACAGAGGAGCCTGGCGTGCTACAGTCCGTGGGGTTGCAAAGGGTCAGACATGACTGAGCGACTGCATGGCAACAACAGGCAATAATATATATGTGTCAATCCCAGTCTCCACTCCTTCCACCACCACCCTCTTTCCCTCTTGATATCCATGTATTTCTCTACATTTGTGTCTCTGTTTCTGCTTTACAAATAAGATCATATATGTACTTTTCCTAGATTCCACATATATGTGTTAATATATAATACTTGTTTTTTTCTTACTTCACACTGTATGACACTCTGTACATCCACCCATGTCTCTACAAATGACCAGATTTCATTCCTTTTTATGGCTGATTAATACTCCATTCTATATAGATACCGCATCTTTTTTTATCCGTCACTCTGTTGATGGACGCTTACAATGGTTCCATGTCCTGGCTGTTGTAAATAGTGCCGCAGTGTACATTGGGGTGCATGTATCTTTTGGAATTATGGTTTTCTCTGGGTATATGCCCAGTAGTAGAATTGCTGGGTTGTATGGTAGTTCTATGTTTGATTTCTAAGGAATCTCTATACTCTTCTCCATAGTGACTGTATCAATTTACGCTCTCATCAAATAGTGTCTCCCATTTTAAAGACCAGCAAAAACTGCCTATATTAGTTGGAATTAGAATTGTCTGTAGAAATAGAAAATAAACACAAAGCAAAATGAGTGATATGTTGTTTAGGATAAGATGGAAGATTATTTCCCTTTAAAGAATTGTGTAGCAGGGCAGTGCAAGTCTGGGCACCAGTGGTCCCTCAAGACCGCAGTAAACCACGTCGATTCTGCCTGTACAGTTCCCTGCTCACAGGCGATGGCCTTTATCTTCATAATCCAAGTTGGAGCTTTAGACCTCACAGTCCAGAGAGCAGGATGGAAGACAGACAGAGGTCATCCATTTTTCAGAATCTGCTATCATTTCCCTGGGCAGAACTGAGTTACCTGACCATACCAATTCTTCAAGGAAGGCAGAGTACTTATTTTATTTTATTATTATTATTTTTTAAGAGTACTTATTTTAGGTGTCCATGTGCCGAGTTAAAAATTGGAGATTCTATTTGGGAGAAAGTGGACATTGGGCTAGGCTATTAGCAACTGCTGTATCTCCCTTGAGCCTACATTCCCTTCCAGCCATTGTCTTGCTTTTTTGCTTCTTTTTAGAATTAAAACTTGAAAAAGTTTTCTATTAATAATGCTATCCTTCAAAATCCCTTCTCTTCTCAACTCACCACATCTCTTGTACTCAGCCTTCCACGTAGTTGGTTGTGTCAAGATTACCTGTGGTCTCCATGTTTCAAGAACACAAGGAATATGTCAAAGTCTTACCCACTCAGTAGCTTTCAGTTCTTTTTCCCTTGAGGGACTCTCCTGTAGGCAGATAAGTCTTAAATTTTTCATTCATGTTCTGTGACTTTGTCATTTACCATCTTCCTGGAAGCTCCTTGTCCTCCTATTTTTTCAGCATCTCCTATTCTACTCAATGCCTGAATGCTGGAATTTTTCAAGCTTTAGTGTCTTTTTAAAAAATTATAATGAAAGATACATAGCATAAAATTAATCATAAAAATTTTACCATTTGAATGTGGTGCTAAGTACACACACATTCTGTGCAACCATCATCACCATCCACAGACAGTACTTTTTCAACTTCCCAAAGTGAACTTCTATAACCTTCGAGCAATAACTACCCATTTCCCACACCCCCAGGTCCTTATGACTGCCTTTCGACTTTGTCTTCTTGAATTCTCAAGGCTGGTTTGGCACCTAAATTAGGAGAACTTTTATCTCTTCTTTGAGTTCTTCCTACGTGGGAGCCTCAGCTTCCATGACCTTAAATATCGTCTATAGACATCCAGATTTATATTTGTGATTAGATTTTTCCCTTTGATCACTAGATCCTTGTACCTTTAGCTTGATACTACCACTTGGATGGAAATCTACTTCAGTGGTTTATAGACTTTAAAAATATAACCTGTCTAAACCTTAAGTATTTTTTAAAAAATATATATTATAACTGCATTGGTATATTTTTCTTCTTATCATTTGGCCATTTCAGGCAGCAGGTGGGATCTTAGTGCCCCAACCAGGGATTGAACCTCTACCGCCTGCCCTGGGAGCATGGAGTCTTAACCACTGAACCACCAAGGAAGTCCCTGTTTTCTCAGTCTCATTTGTTCCTCTCCTTTCTTCCAAGCTCAGTGATGGCACCAGCCATCCAGTTACTTATCCTGGAGACGTGTGTGATTATCTCATGACTTCCTTTCCCTCACACCTCGATCAGTTCTGTCAGTGGTCTCGTGAGTTCTGCCCTCAGTACATGTTGATGTGTTTCACTTTTCTTCATTCTGCCTTCCAGAACCTTCTCCGCGTTCCCACCATCTCTTGCCTGACAGTTGCTGCGTTGTCCTAACTCATCTCTCTAACTCGTCTCTCTGCTCCCGTCCTGCTCCCTTTAATGTGTTCTTTTAAACACACATAAAGCCATGTTGCTCTAATGCTTAAACCCCTTCATTGCCTTCCTAATGTGCATGGAATCTAAGATCTGAACTTACCATGGCTTTCCTGGCTTTGTATAAGCTGGCCCTTACTGCTCTCTCCATGTCATATGTTACTCTCTGCGTCCAGTCTGGTCCGCTTTCAGTCCCTTTAACACTGAGTTCCCCCTGCTTCAGGGCTTTCCTGCTTGTCTTGTACTCTCTGCCTGCAGTGTTCTGTATTCTTTTTTTAAAAATTTATTCATTTATGGCTGTGCCGAGTCTTCGTTGCTGCACGTGGGTTTTCTTTGGTTGCGGTGAGCGGGGGTGACCGTGGTTGTGGTGTGTGAGCTTCTCATTGTGAGGCTTCTCTTGCGGGGGCCACAGGCTCTAGGGTGTCCTGGCTCATTAGTTGTGGTGCACGGGCTTAGTTGCCCTGTGGTACGTGAAATCTTCCCAGGCCAAGATTGACCCTGTGTTCCCTGCATTGGCAGGTGGATTCTTAACCACGAGACCACCAGGGAAGTCCTGTATATATTAACATCCTTCAAATCTTGGAGAGATGGTCCTAGCTGATATAAAGTACAAACGCTCTTACTGTTCTGATTCAGATCATCTTGTTCTTTTTAACCCCTCCCCCATGTTAAACGATGATGTTTCCCCCCCATTCTTCCTTCATTTACCCCAGTATATTTATTTTATTATTATTTTGAAAATTTGTTGCTTTCCCCCAGTAGATTGTAAATGTGATCAGGGACTGTTGAAATTCGATTCCCTATGACATACCTAATGTTTCACACAGCGACTGGCACAGTTTGGCAGGCAGTGCATACTTGTGTGTGAATAAGAGCTGATCCCTCTCCCTAGCGTGGTTTGTGTTACCCCCCTTGTGTGATCTGGATGGTATGTGTTACCATGCTTCAGATTGTGACTCGCTTGTTGAAGGTTGCTTTTCCTGATTAACAGACTACGTGGCATGTCTCTATCAGATGGTATCACCGCAACTTTTCAGTTCCCTTTGTGAAAATTTTTACCTCTTGTATTGCATTGAGCAGGGTTGTTTGGTTGGTTGTGTCCTGGACTACTTACTGTCAGCCTCATGAGAGCAGTGGCTGCGTGGCAGTTTGCATCAATCATTGGTTCCCGTTGATGAACATCTTGCTCCACACTCATTTTGTTTCATAAATGAGTTTATAGTGGTGAAAATATACCTCACCCCCTGGTTGACATTTCACAGTATGATAGTTATATGCTGTTTAATCAGATGGGGCTAGGTGTTGGAGGTTGAGGATAAACGGAGAAAATCTTAATTTCTTGAAACCAGCCTTTGGAAAACTGAGTCATTTTTTTAACTGGATTCTCCTCAGCTGTTAAGAACCTAAAATTTTGAAGGGAAACACTGTTTTGAAAATTTCACTCTAAAAATCGCATGAAGACATCTGAGATAATGCCAAATGCAGTTCTGTGCTGTTGAGGATTAATGAAATCCTCGTCCATCTGCATGTTTGTCTTTCCAAGTCTCCCTTGTGACATCATTAGTGAACTTAAGCCTCCAGAGAAGCTCCTTTGGAAAATTTCATAATCAATTAAGTTCATTTTTGAAATGTGTAAATTCTTTGAATATTACTCATAACTTTTTATGGGCTCCACACATTTTCCTATATGAGACAGACTTAAAATTACTTTTGCAGAAAAATTCATTTGGAGTACAGTAGATATTTTCTACCATGATGTACAAATTCAATGAGTAACACTTTTTCTGGCATCTTCTTGGGAGAAATGATTTCCAACATTAATTCAGGAAAGTCTTCTGGTTTGAAAAATCCTACCATGTTCAAGGGGATTCACCTTGTGTTAATTGGCCTCACTTTCCCAGCAGCTTTTAGCCCTGGGCCACCTCCCCACTGTATAACCTTGACCAAAAGTCAGGTGCTGGGCTGTAAAGCTGTCTGTTCATTCCTTCTTTCTGCAGTCAAGGCACAGCTAGTTATAAAATGCGTGCGGTACCAGCTTTCGTGATTCTGGTAGAAGCACCATTTACTCACTCTTTTGAGTATTTTCACATTCCTGACAGTTGTTCTGTAACCCATTTCAGATAAACAGAAAATGAATGGATAGCTTCCTGGTTGTATATGACATACAGGCGTGTTTGGGCCATATTGTATTTCTTCAAAAAGTGATTTTGATATGAACTATGTGTCTGCCAACATTTTAAAATTAAGGAGATTTTACATAGCAGTCTGGTTTTTCTTGAAAAACCCAAAAGACTGGCCACTTTGGGCCAGCCCTTGCATGCTAATGGAGGCTGGTGTTAGCAAGCAGCCACCTTGGGCAGGACAGTGGTCTCCTGCTTGGGAATCCCTCCCACGGCAACTCCGTCTTATTTCCCTGACACTGAGGTCAAGTGTCAGTTTCCACTTTTCCTTGTTGTACTGTGGATTTTCTCATGGTAGGATAAAATAGTTTTAGTATTGTGGCCAATCGAGGGGAAATGTGAATGAGAGGGGGACAGTGAATTCCAAGAAAATGAGAGGAGGTATATTTGGAAAAGAAATGCAGAAAAGCAAAATGGCTGTCTGGGGAGGCCTTACAAATAGCTATGAAAAGAAGAGAGGTGAAAAGCAAAGGAGAAAAGGAAAGATATAAGCATCTGAATGCAGAGTTCCAAAGAATAGCAAGAAGAGATAAGAAAGCCTTCCTCAGGGATCAATGCAAAGAAATAGAGGAAAACAACAGAATGGGAGAGACTAGAGATCTCTTCAAGAAAATTAGAGGTACCAAGGGAACATTTCATGCAAAGATGGGCTCAATAAAGGACAGAAATGGTATGGACCTAACAGAAGCAGAAGATATTAAGAAGAGGTGGCAAGAATACACAGAACAACTGTACAAAAAAGATCTTCAAGACAATGTATGCTCTCATCTTGTTAAGATTTAAGGCGATCAAGATGGTTTGTGGGCTTACTAATTTTAGGGAATTCAGCTTTAATAACAACAACTATTACTGTTACTGTTACTTTGGCAGCAATTCATTGACTCAACAAGTGCAAATGCCCAATATGTTGAAAAATCATATTTTAGGTGTTTGGAATAGCTCAGATATTAGTTTAGACTTAGGGAAACTTCACAATCAGATACAGACCTTGGAGCACTCTTGATTGGATTGACTTTTTCCACACCTTCTCTAATTTTATTTCTGGAAAAAACATTCTGTCTAATGTCTTCAGTTATGTTGCCGTTGGTGCTTTAATTTTGCTGCTTATAATCATTCTTCCTTGTATTGTCAGGATTCTTTGGCAGAGCATTCAGAAGCTCTCAACTGACCTGCACCTGATTATATTAAACAAAAAAGGGAGATATGCCGGGGGGCCAGCGTGAGGAACTCCGCCCATGGCAAAGGTCATGAGGAAGGAGGCTTGGCATATGCAAAGGTGTGATCAAGCCTCAGGAAACCCCCGGTTCCCGAGCATCTACCCCAAAACCAGAGTCTGTTTTATGCTCTCACCTACACCTCTGACTCTACGGGGGGCTCTCCCCCATAACCGTTTCTCTCGGAGAAGGAGTAAATGTGCAGCTCCAAGGCAATAAAAATTCCTGGGCGTGACAAGAGTGTTTCAGCTTACGGACTCCTCTGAAGGTTATCTAGCCCTCCTGTATAGGTTCGTCTGGCCACATGTGATTGTTTACAGCCTCCCAATCTGAGAGGCATGAGATGCTTTAGACTTACTAAAGGCAAATTCTTTTGGGGAGTTGGAAATTATTAGTATAGTGGCTTGGTTAGGAATTATGTTGGTGAATGGTTTTTCATTTGTTGTGCCAATAATTGCTGCTAATTCCCTACCCTGGGTGTGACAAGGGTGTCTTAGGTCAAACCTCTCTGCTGACAGACTAGCTTGTGTGACAGGATTATCCATACTCCTGCCACTAGCACATGATTGTTTACTAACTCTCAACCATAAACAGCACAGAGAGTTTTGGAGTATTTTGAAAGTTAAGACCAGGTGGCTCAGAGGTTAAAGTGTCTGCCTCCAATGCAGGAGACCCGGGTTCGATCCCTGGGTCGAGAAGATCCCCTGGAGAAGGAAATGGCAATCCATTGTAGTATTCTTGCCTGGAGAATCCCATGGACGGAGAAGCCTAGTAGGTTACAGTCCACGGGGTCGCAAAGAGTCGGACACGACTGAGCGACTTCACCTCACCTCACCTCACCTTACCTTGAAAGTCTTAATTAGCATAGGGCTTTTCTCATTGTTGAATCAATGATTGCCGCCAGGCCTCCATATCCTTAGGCACCTGGGAATATATTAATCAATGTATTTGGAATATGGAAAAGGAAATATAGTAGTTTTAAGGTTAGCAATACTAGACTTTTTGAGTTAATGAATTTTCTCTTTTGTAATAGATCACTGTACTTTGTTATAAATCACTGTGTCCTTGCAATGTAAAATGTAACTTTATTAGTATCTTAAGACTAAATAGATCTTAAGGGGAACATTGGTGAACGGATTTTCATTTGTTGGGCTGATGTTTGCTGCTAAATCTCCATATTCCCTGCCCTTATAATGAATATAACTAACATATAGGAGAAATAAGTATTAACCTTTAAGCATATAGGAGAAATAAGTATTAACCTTTAAGATTAATCATGTTAATCTTGGGTTAAATAAATTCCTTTCTTGATTGTAACTCACTACACCCTCACCCTATAGGAATGTAACTTTATTTGGAGGGTGGTGCCTGGTTTAAGAAAAAACACCCTTGGAAAAAATAAGTTTTTGGTTATCAGAAAGAAAGGATCATAAAATCCCTAAGACCTTTTTATGTGAAGCACCTGATTTTGCTAAAGGTCAGGACTGCTGACCCCCATGTGACTCTGTATTCATTCCTCTGTGTAACAAAAGGTATATAAGCAAACCCCAAAATAAAGAAATCGGATCAGTTTCTGGAAAGACTGATTCCACCATGTCGCTTCTTTCTTGCTCCCTGTTTCTCTGGCCAAGTTATTCAGCCTCTTTTTCTCCACTAATTTTCCTACTACACTATCCGTTTCTAATCTCTCTATATCTCTGTAATTAAATATGTATTTTTCCAAGGACGCCGACGCCGTCCCCACCTTCGAATTCCCTGGATCCACTGGGGCTGGACCCTGGTACCAGATAATCATGATGGTGTGATCACTCACCTACAGCCAGACATCCTGGAATGTGAAGTCAAGTGGGCCTTAGAAAGCATCACTACAAAGCTAGTAGAGGTGATGGAATTCCAGTTGAGCTATTTCAAATCCTGAAAGATGATGCTGTGAAAGTGCTGCACTCAGTATGCCAGCAAATTTGGAAAACTCAGCAGTGGCCACAGGAGTGGAAAAGGTCAGTTTTCATTCCAATCCCAAAGAAAGGCAATGCCAAAGAATGCTCAAACTACTGCACAATTGCACTCATCTCACATGCTAGTAAAGTAATGCTCAAAATTCTCCATGCCAGGCTTCAGCAATATGTGAACCGTGAACTCCCTGATGTTCAAGCTGGTTTTAGAAAAGGCAGAGGAATCAGAGATCAAATTGCCAACATCCACTGGATCATAAAAAAAAGCAAGAGAGTTCCAGAAAAACATCTACTTCTGCTTTATTGACTATGCCAAGGCCTTTGACTGTGTGGATCACAATAAACTGTGGAAACTTCTTCAAGAGATGGGAATACCAGACCACCTGACCTGCCTCTTGAGAAACCTATATGTAGGTCAGGAAGCAACAGTTAGAACTGGACATGGAACAACAGACTGGTTCCAAATAGGAAAAGGAGTACGTCAAGGCTGTATATTGTCACCTTGGTTATTTAACTTCTATGCAGAATACATCATGAGAAATGCTGGGCTGGATGAAACACAAGCTGGAATCAAGATTGCTGGGAGAAATATCAATAACCTCAGATATGCAGATGACACTACCCTTATGGCAGAAAGTGAAGAGAAACTAAAAAGCCTCTTGTTGAAAGTGAAAGAGGAGAGTGAAAAAGTTGGCTTAAAGCTCAACATTCAGAAAATGAAGATCATGGCATCTGGTCTCATCACTTCATGGGAAATAGATGGGGAAACAGTGGAAACAGTGTCAGACTTTATTGTTTTGGGCTCCAAAATCACTGCAGATGGTGACTTCAGCCATGAAATAAAAAGACGCTTACTCCTTAGAAGAAAAGTTATGACCAACCTAGATAGCATATTGAAGAGCAGAGACATTACTTTGCCAACAAAGGTCCGTCTAGTCAAGGCTATGGTTTTTCCAGTAGTCATGTATGGATGTGAGAGTTGGACTGTGAAGAAAGCTGAGCACCGAAGAATTGATGCTTTTGAACTATGGTGTTGGAGAAGACCTTGAGAGCCCCTTGGACTGCAAGGAGATCCAACCAGTCCATTCTGAAGGAGATCAGCCCTGGGATTTCTTTGGAAGGAATGATGCTAAAGCTGAAACTTTAGTACTGTGGCCACCTCATGTGAAGAGTTGACTCATTGGAAAAGACTCTGATGCTGGGAGGGATTGGGGGCAGGAGGAGAAGGGGATGACAGAGGATGAGATGTCTGGATGGCATCACTGACTCGATGGACGTGAGTCTGAGTGAACTCAGGGAGTTGGTGATGGACAGAGAGGCTTGGCGTGCCGTGATTCATGGGGTCGCAAAGAGTGGACACGACTGAGTGACTGAACTGAACTTATATTTGGGGAAACTAATAACTTTCGTCTATTCTTTTCTTTTGTGGAATGCATATTTGAATTAAAAGCTTGCAGTATGCTTATTCATTTTTAAAAGTTTCATGCGTGACTTCTGTAAACAAACGAGTTAGAGACTCTTGATTAGATGTATGGTTCTATAAAATGTAAGTGAGTCCACATTTGGGTCCCTCAAAGATCAGTATTTTGATTTTCTAGAAGCTTACAGATCTCTTGGAATGAAACCCCCAGATATCCTCTCGATGACTTGTCAAGAGGGTAGCTGTTACTGACTTCCCAAATAATTAGACCTTATAGGAATTGGCAAATTTGTTATAAGACAGACTTTCCTTGAGGATTTTATATTCTAAAAGGAAGATTGGGCCATTTAAAAATAGTACTGTCATATAACTGGCCTCAGAGAGACAGTAGAATCCACCTGCAGTGTGGGAGATCTGGGTTCGATCCCTGGGTTGGGAAGATCCCCTGGAGAAGGAAAAGGCTACCCACTCTAGGATTCTGGCCTGGAGAATTCCATGGACTGTATAGTCCATGGGGTCGCAAAGAGTCAGACATGACTGAGTGACTTTCACTTTCATTTTTCAAGGAGACGGGATAGCAGCTCTGAGGAGGGAAAGATTACACCTGATTGCGTTTTGCGTTCGAAGATATGGTGTCTCATTGAGAATATGCACTTGAGAAGATTGTACATTCTGCTGCCTTTGGATATATTCTATATGAATATTCTGAATTATGTTCTGCATTTGGAATGTTCTGTATAATTCTATGAAGGTTGATGAAAGTAGAGGAGTTTGAGGAAAAGTAAAACTAAAAAAAGGTGGGTCAAGGCCTAGTTTTGGACAGGCTGAAATTTTAGGCCACGAAGTTTATGCCTAAATTAAAGGATAATGAGGAAGCACTGGCCGACTTCGGAATTACAAGAGAGACATCTTAGAGCCTATGACTTGAATGGGAGAAGACTCTCACCAGTGGCGAAACCCATATTGTGGAACCCATTTTGTGGAAATGTTCCCAGGGGCCATGACTTGGATGGAAGCTCATCTTAGATTCTGGATGCAGATTTGGAGAGAGAATCACTAGGTTCAGGCAGATTGTTGGAGAAGGTAGTGTAGGGGGCGGGCAGCAGGGGTGGAGGAGTGGAGGGGATAAAGTTTTGAACAGATGTCTTCTGGCATTTTTAAATTTTTCCTTTGGCTTAATTGACCCCGTATTTGCTCAGTAGTTTAGTCTCCACACATTTGTAATTTTCCCAGCTTTCTTCTCATAGTTGATTTCTAGTTTCATACCATTGTGACTGGAAAAGATGCTTGATATGATTTCACTCTTCAAAATTTATTAAGAATTGTTTTGCGTTTGAAGATATGGTCTCTCATTGAGAATATGCACTTGAGAAGATTGTACATTCTGCTGCATTTGGATATATTCTGTATGAATGTTCTGAATCATGTTCTGCATTTGGAATGTTCTGTATAATTCTATGAAGTCCATTTAGTCTAATGTTTGGGAGAAGGCAATGGCAACCCACTCCAGTACTCTTGCCTGGCAAATCCCATGGACGGAGGAGCCTGGTGGGCTTCAGTCCATGGGGTCGCTGAGAGTCGGACACGACTGAGCGACTTCACTTTCCCTTTTCACTTTCATGCGTTGGAGAAGGAAATGGCAACCCACTCCAGTGTTCTTGCCTGGAGAATCCCAGGGACGGGGGAGCCTGGTGGGCTGCCGTCTATGGGGTCGCACAGAGTTGGGCATGACTGAAGTGACTCAGCAGTCTAATGTTTTACGTAAGGCTGCAGTTTGTTGACTTTCTGTCTTGGTCTATCCCTTGATGTAGTATTAAAGTACCCCTCTGTAATTGCATTGCTGTCAGTGTCCCCCTTTAGGTCTGTGAATAATTGCTTTATATATTTTAGAGCTCAGGTTCACATATATTAAAAACTGTTATGTCTTTTTGATGGATTGTCATCATTTTCATCCAGCTTTGCCTCTTGATGCCCTTTTTGGCTTGAAGTCCATTTTATCTGACATGAGTATGAGTCTACTCTCTTTCTTTGGCTGTCTGTCATTTGGTTGGAATATCACCTTTCAAGCTTTTACTTTGAGCCTATGTTTGTCTTTAGAATTGAGATGATTATCCTGGGGGGAAACATGTGGCTGAGTGTTGTTTTTTAATCCATCTAGTCACTTCATGACTTCGGATTGGTGAATTCGATCAATTTACATTTAGGGTGACTATTGATAAATTCTCAGTACTGCCGTTTTATCTTTTGTTTTCTGGTTGCTCTATATTTCATTTTTTCTTTTCCCTTGTGTTTCTGCCTGCCATTTTAATTTAGCAGTTTTCTATAATTTTTTCTCAGTTTTCTCTTTTATGTTTCATGTCTTTGCTCTAGATTAAAACAAAATTAATTTATATTTTAATAGGAGGCTAATTACTTTGCAATATTGAGGTGGTTTTGGCCATACATTGACATGAATCGGCCACGGTGTACATGTGTCCCCCCATCTCAAAGCCCCCTCCCGCCTCCCTCCCCATCCCATCCCTCTGGGTTGTCCCAGGGCACCGGCTTTGAGTGCCCTATCTGCTCTGGATATTCTTATGTGGTTACTGAGATGTGTGTGAAATGTCTCAAAGCTAGAATAGCCCTTTTATGCTGATAGCATCTTATCTTCATTTACCTGTGTGTTCTTTTCCTCTTATGTTTTTGTTGTCACAAGTTACCCCTTTTTATGTTGTGAGTTTGTTACCAAAATGAGTGTATATGTATTTTTACTGCTCTTCGCCCTTTTAACCTTTATATTATTATTGTATAACAACCTAATTTGATATAAAGTGGAATTTTTCTGATTTTTCCTGTCTGATCATCACCTTACTCAGTTTTGTGTACTTTTGCCTCTTCATTTCAGGTAGAAGAGCTCCTTTCAACATTTCTTGTAAGGCAGGTCTGGTGGTAGTGAACTCCCTCAAAGTATGTTTACTGGGAAAACCTTTATTTCTCCTAAAAACCTGAAGGATAACTTTGCTGGATATTCTTGGATGAGCGTATTTTATCTTTGAGTAATTAGAGCACAGCATGTCATTCTACTCTGTTGGCCTGTAGAGTTCCTGATGAAAAATCTGATGATAGCCTAATGGGGTTTCTTTGTAGTCTACTGGCTTTTTCTTCTCTGGTTGCTTTTAAAATTGATTCTTTGTTGTGGACTTTTGACAGTTTTAATATAATGTGTCCTGGTGAAGGTCTTTTTGTTTCAAGAGAATTAGATATTCTTTTGGCTTAATTGACTTGCATATCCAGTTTCTTCCCCAGGTTTGGGAAGTTCTCAGCAATTATTTGTTTAAATAAACTTTCTGCTCCCTTCTCTCTCTCTTCTCTTTCTGGAATACCCATTATCCTTATATTGCCCTTTAAACACATCTTGCCCTTCCTAATGGACAGTTCTTTTAGAATTTCCTCATTTAAAAAAATCATAACTCTCTCTCCTACCCAAGTCATGTCTAGATTTCTATATCCAAGTTCACTAATTCCATCTCCCATATGGTCTGTTCTGTTTCCAGTGCTTTCTAATACATTAAAAAAGTCTCATTTATTGAATTCTTCAGCTCCAGAATTTCTGTTTGGTTCTTTATAATTCCAGAGTTTCAGTCTTTTTGGCAAAGTATTATTTCTGTTCATTATTTATTTATTCCTGAGCTCATTGAAATGGCAACCCACTCCAGGGTTCTTGCCTGGAGAATCCCAGGGACGGGGGAGCCTGGTGGGCTGCCGTCTATGGGGTCGCACAGAGTCGGACACGACTGAAGTGACTCAGCAGCAGTAGCAGCAGCAGAGCTCATTGAACTGCCTTTCTGAACCTTCTTATAGCTCGTTAAGTTTCTTCATGGCAGCTATTTTGAATTCTCTGTCATTTAGATTTCAGTATTCAGACTTTAAGTTTGATTTGTGGAGAATAGTCATTTTGTGTGTGTGTATGTGGTACTATGTGTCATGATTTTTTCATGGCGCTTGGTGAGCTGTTGCTCTGCTCGTGCTTTTTACCTGTCTTTAGGTAAAGCTTTTTTCCATTCAATTCTAATTCAACAGGTTGGTAAGTAGAGGCTTTTCTTTCGTTTTTCAGTAGGTGGCGATATATCTCCAGTTTTGGATTTCTCTTACCTGAGGTGCCTCTGGCTCCATTTGAGAATTGGCACTTTGCATCCTCTGCTGCCTCTCTGGCAGGGGTGTTGCCTGGCGCCTTCGTTGTTGCGTGTGCCTCTGGGGTTGCTGGTGCTTGGTTGCTGCTGGTGTCACTGCTGGGAACCCTGGGATGATGGGCACTTCCGCCATGTCTGGGGTCCCCTGCGTTGCAGGCAGCTGCTGTGGTGGGGGTAGTAGGAAGGATGGGGAGGTGAGTTGGATGCTTCTGCTGTAGCTAGGGTTGTTGGGTTCATGGGCCTGTTGCTGCAAGTAAGGGGCTGGAGACATGGGCACTGCAACAGCTAGAGGAACTGCGTTGCAGGTCCTGCTGTTACTGCTGCAGCGGCCTCAGTTCCCTGGCGGGGGTTGCTGTTGGAGCTGGGACGCCAGAGCTGCGTTGCCCAATTCCCCTCCTGCTTCTGGGTTCCCTGGAACTGCAGGCTCAGCTGCCATGGCTGGGAGACGGGGGTCACGGGCACTGCCTCTGCTCTTCCCCTGCTTCCCCCTCCTCCGTGTTCTAGTCCACCCACCTTCAGGTGTGCGGATGTGTGGAAGTCTCCAGCTTCCTGGTGTGTTGGGCAGAGAAACCTTTGTTGAGTTATGGATGTTTTACTGTTGTAGATTAAAAGAGGAGAAACAAAGAGCGTGTCTCGTGCCCCCATGAAGCTGATGTCACTTCATTTTATCCATTTTTAATTGTATCTTTCTGTGATATTAAGTACATCCATTAACGTTGTTGACGGGATCCAATACTTTGGCCACCTGATGTGAAGAACCGACTCACTGGAAAAGACCCTGATGCTGGGGAAGATTGATGATGAGAGGAGATGGGGGAGGCAGAAGATGAGATGGTTGGACCTACTCAATGGACCTGAGTTTCAGCAAACTCTGGGAGGTAGTGAAGCCTGGCGTGCTGCGGTCTGTGGAGTTGCAGAGAGCAGAGAGTCAGACGTGACTTAGTGACTGAACAACAACAGCAACAATGTTCAGCCGTCACCACCATCTGCTCCATAGTTCTTTTCATCTAGTAAAACCGAACCTCTGTACCTGTTAAGGAATGCAAACTAGCGCAGCCGCTAGGAGAACAGTGTGGAGATTCCTTAAAAAACTGGAAACAGAACTGCCATACGACCCAGCAATCCCACTGCTGGGCAGTGGAAACACCGAGGAAACCAGAATTGAAAGAGACACGTGTACCCCAATGTTCATCACAGCACTGTTTATAATAGCCAGGACATGGAAGCAACCTACATGTCCATCAGCAGACGAATGGATAAGAAAGCTGTGGTACATATCCACAATGGAGTATTACTCAGCCATTAGAAAGAATGCATTTGAATCAGTTCTAATGAGGTGGATGAAACTGGAGCCTATTATACAGAGTGAAGTAAGCCAGAAAGAAAAATACCAATACAGTATACTAATGCATATATATGGAATTTAGAAAGATGGTAACGATAACCCTGTATGTGAGATAGCAAAAGAGACACAGATGTATTGAACAGTCTTTTGGACTCTGTGGGAGAGGGCGAGGGTGGGATGATTTGGGAGAATGGCATTGAAACATGTATAATATCATATGTGAAACGAATCGCCAGTCCAGGTTCAATGCATGATACAGGATGCTCGGGGCTGGTGCACTGGGATGACCCAGAGGGATGGGATGGGGAGGGAGGTGGGAGGGGGGTTCAGGATGGGGAACATGTGTATACCCGTGGTGTATTCATGTCAATGTATGGCAAAACCACTACCATATTGTAATTAGCCTCCAATTAAAATAAATAAATTTATATTTTAAAAAAAGGCCCAACATCTAAGCAGGCCTTAAAGAACACATACACACACACAAAAGGAATACCTCCACATTGCTTCCTTCCTGCAGTCCCTGGAAACCACCATTCTACTTTCTATCTCTCTGATTTTGACTCTGCATTTCTCATATAAAGGGAAGCACATAGTATTTGTATTTTTGTGACTGGCTTATTTCACCTAGCATAATGTCCTCAAGGTTTATCCCATGTTGTAGTATATGTTAGAATTTCCTTCCTTTTTAAGGCTGGATAATATTCCATTGTATATATAAACCACATTTTGCTTATCTGTTCATCCAATGATGGACACTAGGGTTGCTTCCATATTTTAGCTACTTTGAATAGTGCTACTGTGAACATGGTTGATCGTGGTACAAATATCTCTTTGAGTCCCTGATTTAAGTGCTTTTTGATATATACCCAGAAGTGCTAAATCATATGTTAATTCTAAATTTACTCTTTTGAGAAAGTATCGTAGTGTTTTCTACAGCAGCTGTGCCATTTTATATTCTCACCTATAGTGCATGAGGGTTTCATTTTATCCACATCATTACCAATGCTTGTTACTTTCTGCGTGTGTGTGTTTTGATAGTAAGCTATGCTTGTGGGTAGGAGGTGGTATCTCATGTCAGTACTTTTGATTTGCACTTCCCTAATGATCAGTGGGCTTCCCTGGTGGCTCAGAGGTTAAAGCGTCTGCCTGCATTGCGGGAGACCTGGGTTTGATCCCTGGGTCGGGAAGATCCCCTGAAGAAGGAAATGGCAACCCACTCCAGTATTCTTGCCTGGAGAATCCCATGGGCGGAGGAGCCTGGTGGGCTACAATCCACGGGGTTGCAAAGATTCGGACACGACTGACCAAGTGACTTAACGAAACTAACTAAATGATCAGTGATATTGAGCATCTTTCTATATGCTTATTAACTATTTATGTATCTTTGTTGGAGATACGTCTTTTCAAGTTCTTTGCCCATTTTTGGATGAAGTTATTTGTATTTTTTGTTGTTAAGTTTTAACATGCTGGTTTTTAAACTAACCTCTGGCAATGGGAGTGACAGCACTCCTAGATAATTGGGTTGATATTTGGATCCTGGCTAGGCAACTTATAGTGTCAAGTTGCGTGGAGAAGATTGTGTTCAGTTTAAACATGTCTAAGAAGCTAGTGAGATACCCAAGTGGAAATATGCTTAAAAGGCTACGTGATGGGTCTGGAGTATTAAAAAAAAAAAAGAGCAAGGGGAGGTTTCACTTTGTAATAAGTTCTTCAAGCATGGGACAATGAAGCTTTTAAAGAACTATCTGGCAGTAATGAGACAGCAGTGCCCACCAAGTATTCTAATTGCCTCCTGCATGTCCCAGCTCCCTTTGAGTCTGGCAGAGATGTACACATAGTCATGGTCAGTGAGCTGTGGGGGAAGTAGCGTGTTTTTCTTTTACACCAAGGCAGTAAAATATTGATGCAGGGTTCTTCCTGTTTTTCTCCCAAAGGGAGACTCAGGAGGCCATGGATTCCAGATGGGCAACTATAATATGGAAGCGCCTCCATTTAGCTCGAGTCCCTCAGTGTGTAGAACCAAGCCCCTTGACAATTCACACAGGCCATTCAACATGAAAGAGAAATGAAGCTTTTTTATATTCATCCACTGAACACACTCCATTTAGAGTTGTTGCAATTGCATAGCCTGCATGGGATTTTATCTCTTTGATGTCTCAGGGACACCATTATAGAGCTGCTGTGTTCTGTTGATCTTTTATTCCTTAACAGCATCAATGCCATTGGAGGTTACTGAGCTAAGTAAGATTGTTGACTTTGAAAAGATTAAAATGAGCAGGGTGGTAAAATGTATTATCTAAAAAAGCCTATAATGTAGATTTGTGTAACTGGAGTTAACCAGGCATGTGAAAAATCAGAGGCTAGGAAATTAACAGTGAGAGCTTGGTAACTTGATTTTATTAAATATATCAATTTTAACCCAGTTATATACTGTTACACTCAAGTTATACAACAGAGTGAACTAACTCTGATAGTTCACGTTTAATAAATCTCTTCAGAGTTACTCATGATGTCAGACAGAGATTTGGTTAATCTTTCTGAGGAATAAAGGGATACTTTGAAAATGAAATAGTCTTAAGAATCATAGGTCCTTATGTCCCAGGGGAACCGAGAAGCCAGGTTTTTACTAACATAGGTCATCAGAAATAAAGGACTCATACCCCATGAAAGGGCTTCCCAAGTGGCTCATTGGTAAAGAATCTGCCTGTGATGCAGAAGACGCAGGAGAAACTGTGAGGTTGATCCCTGGGTTGGGAAGATCCCCTGGAGGAGGGCATGGCAACCCATTCCAGTATTCTTGCCTTGGAGAATCACACGGACAGAGGAGCTGGCAGGCTACAGTCCATGGGGTCACACAGAGGCGGACACAGCTGAAGTGGCTGAGCACGTATCCCATGAAAATTCTCCTTGGTTTGGAGCACAGATCAAGAAGTGGGAACCATGCCTTTTTTCCCCACAAAATGTTTGTTACGTTACTGAAACAGGTGCCAACATTTAGAAATCAGATTTAATGTGAAAACTTGGCTTGTCTTTTAAAATGGGAGTGTGTCCCCTTTCCCCAAGCTGGTGCCAGCCATAGGCTGGAAGAGAAATGACAGAAGTTAGGCTTCCTGCTTTACACAGCCTACACTTGGCCCAACTTGCATTCACTGTACTTAACCCACAACTCCAGACATTTTGATTGGAGAGTTTTTTTCTCTATTATAATACCGCTGTACCCTGGGAGAATGAATCTTGTCAGCGATTTAGAATTTACTTTCACCTAATGAATTTTCACTCAGTTCATTTATTCTGATAAGCATACTCCTCAAAAATACCATATTTTGGATGAGTTAAGGAGACTTTGTAGAGTAAATGGCTCTTATCTCTGCTACAGCATGTGCTGTGTAACTGGAAAATCTCATATAAAGGGAACGTTTTCTGTTCCCTTCATAATTTCTTCCTCATCGCTGCTAATTACTTTACCAGTGCTTATTGAGATCCTAATAGCATATTATATCACTTATATGTGGAGTCTAAAATACGACATAAATGAAGCTATTTATGAAACTGAAACAGGATCCGGGACACAGAGAACAGTCTGGTGCTTGCCGAGGGAGTGGAGGGTGGGAGAGGGTTGGATCGGGGATTTGGGATTAGCAGATGCAAACGTAGAATGGATAAATGACAAGGTCCTACTGTATAACACAGGGAGCTGTATTCAATATCCTATGATAAACCATAGTGGAAAAGAACCCGAAAATGAATGTCTATGTGTATAATTGAGTCATTTTGCTATATAGCAGTAATTAACATTGTTCTTCAACTATACTTCAATAAAAATAAATTTTAAAAAGCTTAAAAATATAAAGTTATCTAGACCATACACCCATGATAAAGGTCAAAATACAGCTGTTGGCTACCAGGAGCCCAACTCATTTGTGGGATTGGTAATTTCAGCAAAGAAATAAGCACGATCATGCTGGCACAGCAAGGTGAGAATGGGGATGGGGAGAGAGAGCTGAACCTTGCCTGGGAAAGCTGGAGGAGTTTTCACAGTGGAGGGCACATTTCATCTAGGTTTTAATTGATAAGTAAGAGTTCTTTGAACTTTCTGAAATAAATGAGCTTAAACTTGCCTGTAGTGTAAATAGTTTAAAACCTCTTATCTGTGATTTTCAGTGGGGCGTTAAAAAGTTGTCTTCACCTTGTATAGTAATGTGGGACCCTAAAAACAAGCTTGCAAACTGAAACTGTGCAAAACCCTTTTACTAATCAATGGGAAAATGGAATGATCTGCAACCTTTAAAACATTTTGTCAAACATTAGAAAAAAATCTCTTCCTATCAATCATAAATTATAGGAAAATGAAAAAATAGTAAAATTAATAATTATTCAGAACATTGTATTTAAACATTAGAAACACTGAGAACTATTGTGTTTCATTTCTTTGTAAAATCTTGTCAAGTTGCAACAGCGCTAGCTTTCTTTTATTGCATAACTTACAGTATTGAGATAGCATCTTTTCTGTGCCTTGAATTATCATAGTAAGTGGAGAGTGAAGATGTTGGCTTAAAGCTCAACATTCAGAAAACGAAGATCATGGCATCTGGTCCCATCACTTCATGGGAAATAGATGGGGAAACAGTGGAAACAGTGTCAGACTTTCTTTTGGGGGGCTCCAAAATCACTGCAGATGGTGACTGCAGCCATGAAATTAAAAGACGCTTACTCCTTGGAAGAAAAGTTATGACCAACCTAGATAGCATATTCAAAAGCAGAGACATTACTTTGCCGACTAAGGTCCGTCTAGTCAAGGCTATGGTTTTTCCTGTGGTCATGTATGGATGTGAGAGTTGGACTGTGAAGAAGGCTGAGCGCCGAAGAATTGATGCTTTTGAATTGTGGTGTTGGAGAAGACTCTTGAGAGTCCCTTGGACTGCAAGGAGATCCAACCAGTCCATTCTGAAGGAGATCAGCCCTGGGATTTCTTTGGAGGGAATGATGCTAAAGCTGAAGCTCCAGTACTTCGGACACCTCATGCGAAGAGTTGATTCATTGGAAAAGACTCTGATGCTGGGAGGGATTGGGGGCAGGAGGAGAAGGGGACGACAGAGGATGAGACGGCTGGATGGGCATCACCGACTCGATGGATGTGTATCTGAGTGAACTCTGGGAGTTGGTGATGGACAGGGAGGCCTGGCGTGCTGCGATTCATGGGGTCGCAAAGAGTGGACACGACTGAGTGACTGAACTGAACTGATAAGTCTGAATCAAATTCCAACAGCTTATCCTTTGTACTTTCAAAGTTGTGAAATTTCGTAGTTTTTTTTAAATAATTAGGTTTGTGCTGAGTCTTCATTGCGTGCAGGCTTTTCCCTAGTTGTAGCGAGCGAGGGGCATTCTCTAGTTATGCGTGGGCTCCTCGCTGTGGCGGCTTCTCCTGTTGCGAGCATGGGCTCTAGGCGTGCGGGCTTCAGTAGTGACAGCTTCCGGGCTCTAGAACGGTCTCAGTAGTTGTGGTGCACAGGCTCAGTGGCTCTGCGGCATGTGGGATCTTTCCAGATCGAGGATCGAATGTGTGTCCTCCTGTATTTCCAGGTGGATTCTTTACCGCTAAGCCATCAGGGAAACCCCCTTGCAGAGTTTTTTTTTTTTTAACATGAGTTATTTGGCTGGTATCATCTCCTTTGGGACATCTTCATCCTTCTTGTCATGACTGCGTTCATTCTTTGATGTTGTTACTTCTGTCTTCACAAAGTTTCTCTGGCTGTGAATTCAAAGTCTCACATCCAGCATCAATGTCAAAATTCTCACTGTTAGCTATTGATACTGTCCCCATTGATACTGGATTTAAATTCCAGTTCCAGCAGTATAATCTTTTGCTTCTCTGCTTCACTTTAATCTTTGTTGACCAGTTTTCACTTTGGGTTATCCATTTTCATGTCCTTTGGTTTTATCACTGGAAGACAGAAAGTCACACCACTCCTTGCTTTGCTGTCTGTACGTGAACTGATTACAGATGTCTTGTGAGTAACCACAGACAGACTTTGAAAGAAGCAGCGTGACTGGTCACTGATCAAGCTGAACATCTGTTACATGTGTAGTGATTTGTGTACTGAAGAGCTGGCAGGGGAATTTCTATTTGATGCAGCTACTCAAAATCACAGTGAATAGACTGGTAACTGGAATATAAAGTTGTGTTGTTGGGGGTTTGGTGGTGTTGAACTGCAGCACTCCAGGCTTCCTTGTCCTTTATCATCTCCTGGAGCATCTTGTTCTCTGTCATCCCCTTCTCCTCCTGCCTTCAATCTTTCCCAGCATCAGGATCTTTTCCAGTGAGTAGACTCTTCACATCAGGTAGCCAAGGAATTGGAGCTTCAGCATTAGTCCTTCCAATGAATATTCAGGGTTGATTTCCTTTAGGATAGACTGCTTTGATCTCCTTGCTTTTCAGGGAGCTCTCAAGAGTCTTATCCAGCACCACAGTACCACTAACTGAACTGTGGTAACTAAAATCCATGTATCAAAACAGTGCAAAGCCAGGACTGTCTCTATGGATATCTGGTTTTTTTTTTGGCTGTGTGGCATGTTAGGTCTTAGTTCCCAGACTAGGGATTGAACCTGCATAAAGGCAGTGGCAACCCATTCCAGTACTCTTGCCTGGAAAACCCCATGGATGGAGGAGCCTGGAAGGCTGCAGTCCATGGGGTCGCTGAGGGTCGGACACTACTGAGCGACTTCACTTTCACGCATTGGAGAAGGAAATGGCAACCCACGCTAGTGTTCTTGCCTGGAGAATCTCAGGGACGGCGGAACCTGGTGGGCTGCCGTCTGTGGGGTCGCACAGAGTCGGACACGACTGAAGTGATTTAGCAGCTTAGCAGCAGCAGCCTTGCACTGAAGTGTGGAGTCTTAATCGTGGGACCACCAGGGACATCCCTCTGTGGGTATCTTGAGTGGCTATTCCCACTCTTTGTGGGAGGTTCAGCTGAGTGCCAGTGTGGCCCTCATTTGTGTCACGGTGACAACCAAATTGCTTCTCACATTCTCCATACATGCGTGGGGTGGGGATTCCTCCCTGGGTTGAACCGTTCTGGGACCACTTCTGGGTCACTGTGTCATTAATCAGAATGCGAGGGGCAGCCAGGCTGCCGCTGGTGAGCACTTCCGTGTTCACAGCAGGTTCTGACAGCAGCCTCCCTGAGTATGTGGTGCCTTCCCTTCCTTCACAAGCCAGGTGAGCAGAAATCACCCTTGCCTGGGGAGTCAGTCACTTATTGTCAAGCTGGGCTTTGCCACATGCCTATCTGCTGCTTAACCTCTTTGAATCCTGCTTTCCTCATCTGTTTACCTTTTTTTAAAAAAAGGTTTCACATACCTGATTTATAAGATTATCTTGAGTACATGGAAAGTGTATGTTAATATCAGGCAGATGTGAGCAGATGTTCTGGGGATGATGAATAACTGAATCATTGAGATACGTTTCTTGGATTTAAAATGAAATATAACAAAGACCTCTAATGTCTCAGCAAAATCAATATCCCCAGCTTTTGTTTATTTTGACGCACCACATGGCCCGCAAGGATCTTAGGTCCCCAGCCAGGGATTGAACTTGTGTCCGCTGCAGTGGAAGCGCAAGAGTCTTAACCACTGACCACCAGGAAGTCCCCTCCTCAGTTTTTAGACACGCCCTCATGTGAGACTTCACTGGTTTCCCAACTCCACCTTTCAGTGGCTTCTAGTTGCTCTTTTCTCACTTAGCTCCCTTCATGTTGAAGTTCAGCAAATTGACTCATAATCCGTCAGTACACGAAGTGAGTTCAGACAGCCTCCTCTGTGAAGGTGGACCTTATTTCTCCATTGATACTAACACAGGGAAGATAGAGCACACAGGAGTTGGTCTCTTAAAGAAGCAGGCTGCAGGTGGTGCCCAGCTGGTAGCCATTTTGAAGGATGAATTTTCAATAGCTTAGAGTATAAATGTCAAGCATTCTTTTCCTGGTTCAAAAATAAATATTTCAAGTAAAGTCAGCGTAAATAGATTTGTCTCGTGTTGATCTGAGATGCTGATTACTTACCTGTGGATTTTTAGCTTTACGTCTGGATTGAAGAATTTGGTGAAATAAGCACATTAGTAGAATGTTGTTGGTTTAGCAAAGGTTTCCTTCATCTGTAAGATATTATCCTATAATTGCTTCAGACCTTCAGAATGTGTAGTATAGTGAGCATTTGTAGACATGTTCTCTTTTTACATGGTGTACTAATGTGGAATTTGTTGGAGAGGGAAAAAAAATCTATGACTTATTATTGAAGAATAGAAATAGAGATTATTTTTATCATGAATGAAGCTACTTGTAGAATTTGATTAGGTTATCTTATTTATCTTATTCTAATTTTGGCAAGTTATTTAAGGAAAGTGAGATTATTTCAATGCTTCCATGTACATCCGTGATGACATTTTTTCAATAGCTGATAGAACTTTCTACCAATCACAAAAAGCTTCCGTATTCCAGCTTATATAAATGTTACCTTCCTTTCCTTCCCTTATTCCCCCAAAACTAAAACCAATGTAAGAATATAGGATTCCATTTTTATTAGGTACCTTTTTAATATAAGAAGCAGTGCTGTTACTCTTTGATCAGGGAAATTACTCCCTGCTTGTGAAAAGCAAATGTGAATTAGAACTTTAAGATGGCTCTTTAGCTTCCAAAACTGTTATCTATCCATAGTTTTCTGTTTTTTTCCATTAGAGGATAATTGCTTTACAATGTTGTGTTGGTTTTTGCTGTACGTCACCTCAAATCAGTCATAACTACTTATAGCATTCGATTTTCAACAGATTTTTCATGATGAAGAAGTAACCTTTGAAAGTGAAATAGGTGTTCTTTCTAATATCAGTCATCTTAATTTTAATTGCTTCATATATTTTAAAATTTGTGTTAGGTCAGATACTTTTGTTACTATGTATGCTCATTCACTTAGTCGTGTTCCACTCTTTGTGACCCCATGGACTCTATCCATGGAATCCTCCAGGCAAATATTGGAGTGAATTGCCATTTCCTCCTCCATTTTTTACTATAAATATTTGGAATTCATCACAACTGAGATTAGCATAAGAATTAAGTTACATTTTAATGATTAATTTCCTGTTAGTACAAGTCTAATGACAGAAATTTAAGAGTTATTTTTCAAATAATTGCATTTTTAGATCAACTCCTCCAAAATCTCCTCTCTCTTTGTGACATATAGAATTGCTGCTTATTATATATAACCTGGCAGAAATTAGTAGAATTGAGAAGAGATTCTTGTGAGAGTGAAGATACTCAGAAGCTAACACTGACCTAATTGAGATGGTATAAACATGAAGCATCCAGAATTATCAGTTAGAACAAGTCTTTAAAATATTTGAGGTGTCATTTAATATTTATTGAAAATGACTCAACATCAGATATTTGTTCTTCAAGGTCTGATTTTGTTAAGGTGGAAACCAGAACAATAATACAATTGGGGGAAAAAAACTAGCTGGAATTCATTTGAGGATTTTTTTTTTTTCCTGAGACAGAAGATAGTCATTTTCTTCTCAAAGGTTTTGTGGTTTTGCATACCCAGGCATTCCTGGCTTAACTGACATCAGAGTATTTATAGGTTTAGTTTCACATGGAAGCACTAGTGATTTTAGGCAGGTTTCCCAGCTTTCAGTTCAAATTTTACACAACTGGGGGACATCAACAACTTATTTTTTTGTAAAGAGGTTGGTCAGGAGTTGGGTATTTAATTGAAATTATTCCTTGAATGCAAACGAAAGTTTTTGGATATCATCCTGATTTGCTTGAAAATTAGGGCATTTAGGGACCCCGGCAGTCTAGTGGTTAAGACTCTGCCTTCTCAATGCAGGGGGTGTGGGTTTGAGCCCTGGTCAGGGAATGACGATCCCATATGCCACAGGGTACAGGCACAAATTCTTTAAAAATTAATTAAAAACAATTTAAAAATTAGGGCTTGTCATGGTTTTCTGGGAATTGATTTCTTTGTGAAGTTTTGCAGGATTAATTCATTTGTAGAAAATACATTTTCTTGAAAGATGTCAGTGTTTTCATACATTATAAAATCCACTGAATGAACTGCTCCAGAGTTCTTTCCTGTTTTCCAGAAAAATGTCACTTTAGTTTTGTGGTTCTCTATTAAAAATGTCTGGATTTTGTGAAGATGGTGAGAGATTGCCTGTAGCTCCTGTGATAGTTGCTCCTTTCATCTCCTTTCCCTGCGTGCTGACCCTTTAGATGCGCTAGGAACTTGTTGCATCCACGGCCCAGTCTCCTCAGCGACTTTGACATCATTTGTGTCTATACCCAAGCTGTTCAACTCGAGGACGAGGCCTCTGTGAAAACGAAGATAAGCCCTTAGGTCAGGGCTTATCTGGTAGCCCTGGAACATCTTTTTTTTAAAGTGTGGAATTCACCTGTAAACTTTCTAGGTCTTATTTTTGCCTTTATCTGAAATTTTCACTTTATCTCTGACCTCCATTCATTAGCTGCTTTGTTAAGGTTACAGCATCCAGACTTATGGGTTAAAACAAGCCTTTAAAGTATTTAAGGTGTGATTTAATGTCTGTAGAACATGATTCAAAATTAGTAGTTTCTTCTTTGAGCTTTGGCTTTGTGAAAGTGGAAACAAGGGCCATAGCAAGATTAAAAAGAAAGAACTAGCTGAAACTCACTTTAGGATTCCCCCCCCCCCCTTTTTTCTTGAGATGTAAGATAGTCATTTTCTTCTCAGAGGTTTTGTGGCTACTTTGATTTCCGCCACAAGCTTCCTGAGCTCATCTTTGCCAGTTCTCCTATCTGCTTGTTCTGACGACCACTTAGGGCATCTTTTTAAGCCAAACGTGCTAGTAACAGAGCCTCAGACTTGCTTAGCACTATAATTCTGCCTCTGAACTCAGGATGCTTTCTAAGATGCTCTCCAAGTGATTAAGATATTAGAAAGTTATGTCTTTCAACCATCTTTGACAAGGAAACTTCTTTATTAAGTATTATAATTATGGCACCTGATATAATTTACTGGATTACACAGCCAAATTATTTAATTCACAAAAGTATATAGATTATTCTCTTTCTGCTTCCCCACCAATATGATAGTAAGATCTTAATTTCCCATTTTCTCTCTTAAGCTATCTTAGAGGAAAATGTTCTATCTAATTTTAGTCACTTTGAAGATACGTGTACAGTAGCTGGAACTAATAGGTGATAAAACATGACCCATAAGAAAGCCCTCCTGATTGGGCCTTCCTGCCCTCATTTAGTGACTGATAACCTCATTCATAAATTGGCTTTTACTTGGCTGTCAGGACTTGAGTGACTTTGCAGGCTATATTTTGGGGAGCCCTTTACTAACTTTACCTCCAACCCCAACCTTTCACAGTAGGAGCCAGAACCACCCTTGTGAGTGGCCCTGTGCCAGCACCCAGCCCACTGCCTCTGATGGTCTGTCTGTGTCCCTGAACTTGACTGTAAACTTGTGAACACCAGGAATTGTTCCTTATTCATTGCTATGGGTCTTCGCATTTCACTGCACTGTAGAGACACTGGACTGGTGTGACGTTTAGAGGAAGTGTGTGTAAAGAAGGCATTTCCGCTCAATAGCTGTTACCTGCTGTTAAGATATTTTCTATGGCAAATTATTTTCTTTATGGAGCATCTATTGGTGTTTAATAAAAAGAGATATGCAAGGTAATTTCTGGGAAACTCTCCAAATGATGAAAGTTTCAGAAAGTTATATATTCCAACTGTCTTTGATGAGCAACTTCTTTATTAAGTATTATAAATATGGCACCGAAGTAGGTTTTTGATAAATATTTGCAGGTTGTTAAAACCAGTCAGTCTGCATAAATTCTAAAGCATATTTTCAAATGTGTTAGACACATTTTTTAAAAGAGAGAGGTCCTAGATTGCATATAGTATGGTGGTTAAAAGGCCAAGTCTTTGTCAGCTGTCTAAAGTATTTATCCCTACTCTGTTCCATCCCAGCTATTTGAGGAATAAAGAAATCTACTTCCTAAGGGTGTTAGGAAGATTCATTTATCCAGATAAATCTGTGCTTGCTGTGTGCAGGGTTTAGAGAGCTTTTATTTTGCAGAGACAAACTATAAACAAGTAAACACAGAAAATAGAATCTCAGATTGTGATAAGGGTTAGGAGGAAGATAAACAGAGAGAGGTGGTTGGGGTGGTGCATGAGTAGGGGCTGGGGGGCAGCTGGGGGGAGGGGGGGGCACAGGGCCCTGAAGTGATATCATATGATATTTGTCTTTTAGTAGTTATAGATAACTACTGAGGACCTATGATTTGGGAGAATGGCATTGAAACGTGTATAATATCATATAAGAAACGAATCGCCAGTCTAGGTTTGATGCAGGATACAGGATGCTTGGGGCTGGTGCACTGGGATGACCTAGAGAGATGGTATGGGGAGGGAAGTGGGAGGGGGACTTCAGGATTGGAAACACGTGTTCACCTGTGGCGGATTCATGTTGATGTATGGCAAAACCAATACAGTATTGTAAGGTAAATAAAATAAAAAAATATGGGTTTAGAGTTAAGTTTAGAAATTAATAAGTTCTTATTTCTAACTTGTTTAGAAATAAGTTCTCTTATTTCATGGAGAAGACAATGAAACCCATGAATAGGACAGCATAGATGGGAGGAGTAGAGGCAGGGGCTGGATCTGGAGAGTTGGGGCAATGGGCTTGCCTACCTGCAGGGCCAGGGCAGCCCCTTGACTTTGTGAAGACAGGGTGACTTTAGTTTTGGTTTTCAGTTTTCAATAGAGACACGGGTATAGAAGTGCAAACATCGTGATAAATGGCAAGTGAGTAATACACAGTGACAAGAAGGGCAAGTGGCTTGGGATCTCATTGTGGGAGACCCAGGGAGAGTTGGTGTGGGGGGACAGCACAGGGTCTCCTCACCCTGGGTAAAGGGGGCATCTGGTCCTCAGGCCCAGCTGAATTTTGCCACGTTGGGGTGTGGGCTCCGGATGCTAATTTTGCCACATTTTCCAGAGAAGCAGAAACCTGAATGTCTATGTGAAATTCCCAGATTTAAAAATGTTGGCTCAGATTTAAAAAAAACCTTATAGTGGGTGGACAGCATGCCTCTGTGGGCTGGCAGGCTGAAACATCTGCTGCAAGCTCTTTGCTGCTGTGATAAAGGGGATTAAATGAAGAGTGATGCCCGCTAACATGTTAACCATTTAGCCTTATGCCCAGAACATAGCCAATACAGAGGGAGAAGAGGGACTTTTTATTAACTACAGTGTTCATGAGTTTCATTGCCTTTGCCATGAATTTGTTTAGTTACCTCTAAATCCATATGAAAAATTAAATATTATCCCACTCAAGTGACTTACGAGTGGTAGTTGCTGTCATTTGCCTATGAATTAGGTCAGTTATTGGCTTTATTCATTTATTGAGTGAATTTTATATTCATGGTATGAAAGTCAACAATAACCTAGGCTAATTTGTGTGATAATAGAAAGGATGAGCATTTCTTGGTGATTCACTCATCTCTCATTTACCGTGGACTTCCTTTGCTGGGCACACCTTGCCTGCATCACTTGTCCTTGGGCTTTTGCACAGTGGATCTCCAGTCCTTCTGGCCAGTATTAGCTGCCTGGGAAGTGGGAAGGAACTGTGGCAAAAATGCCATCTCAGATCAGGCAAAAGATGATGGGAAATGCAGCCTTATGACGCAATGTCCTGTTTAGAGGATTTTCATCAGTTTTAATGAAACACAAATGTGCCCAAAGCAAGTTTATTTTCTTTCTCCAGGAAAAAAAAAAAAACAAAAACCAAAAACGCTTCATTTTGTAAGGCCTATCCCATGTCGTTTTATATTACAAGGATCGTGTTTGATGTGTTGCAATCCACTGGTGATTGTCATGGGGGAATTTTACTCAGCACAAGCATCTCGGGTGGTTTGGCAACAAGTTAAAATTCTGGAGCATCACAGAGAGGAATGCTGGGAGTAACAAATATACTTGACTATTTCTAATAGATTAAAGGCTTATAAAAGTGTGTCTCCCCTCCCCACTCTCCACCCCCATTCCAACAAGGTTTTGTTTTGTTTTTGAATTGTTTTAAAAAGAGGTCATTTTGTTGCAACAAGTTGATGCTAAGGACTTGAAAATATTTTTTTTTTTCTGGGAAAAAAATCTTACCTGTAAATGCAAGTTCTTAATCGAATCAATATTTTTCTCTAAATTTTTGTTGCAGATCATGGAGGAAACAAATACTCAGATTGCTTGGCCATCAAAACTGAAGATTGGTGCCAAATCCAAGAAAGGTAAATGATGTGAGATGGAGAAATCGGTGGTTGTGATAATGCAGACTGTGGAATATCCGCAGGTTTCCTGGGAATTAAAATCAACCTTTATCCTTATCATAGTTGTTCCCAAATATTTGTTACATAGCAGTATTTGGGAAGGATTATCATAATGCAAAATAACATATAACTTTTTGATTCAACAACAGAATAATATTTTTAAGTATTTTGTAATAATAGATATGCTATTGTAGAAGATTATTGTAGCATCTTATGATTTCAAGGATGACCATCTAGTGTCCATGAGTCATGGTAATTCCCCACACGTAATAATGTGTTTTCAACACACAGACTCCCTCTGTTTACACTTTAGACTTCTTGTTTATGTCCCAGATTTAACAGTTGATTATTTTCATCTCCAATTTGATAGGAACTTAGATTTCCTTTCCTGACTGCTGCTTCTCCTCTTTGTCTATCACACAGCAAAGAACACACAGGATTTTTTTTTTAGGCCAAGCGTTTTCCTTGTCTTTTTTTTTTTCTTCTGCTTTAACCTAGAGGACACTCACTGGTGCATGGATGGTCAGAAATGAAAGCATAGGACCCTTAGTTTCCTTCCAAGAGTACATATTATTTTCATATTTTCATTATTATGTATTATGGATAGCTTTTTTTTTTGTATAACCTCAGTGTCAAGAAGCTTTGTTGCATATGCTTATTAAAAGATGCCCGTAGTCAATAGGAGATAATGGAGAACCATCACCAAGCAATTCAGAAAATGGTGGTGTGAGCTGTCTGTTGTGGTCTAGCTTTTTTGTTATTGCTGTTGAGTTTTGTGTTTGCGCCCCCTTCTCTCTATGACCTTTATTGCTAAATGATGCTGAACACTGCAAGATTTGTCAGCTTTCTTGTTTCTGGTCATCCAGATTGCCTTCTTTTAATCTCATTTTATTAGAGCTACTCATCCCTTGGAATGTAAGTTATTTTTCAACTTGTTGCGAGTGTTGTTATCTGGACTTCAGTGGACTGGAATTCCTATTGACACCCTGACCTTGTTACTTCCAATATTTGTGACCACGGTGGCAAGAAAAGGGAAGCTTTTATGCTAAACAGTCCTAAGAAAACATAGTGAATTTCCAAGTGGAATGTCACAACTTTGTAGGAATCTTACGTTTGCTAAGTGTTATAGGATATATCTCGGAGAAGGCAATGGTACCCCACTCCAGTACTCTTGCCTGGAAAACCCCATGGACAGAGGAGCCTGGAAGGCTGCAGTCCATGGGGTCGCTGAGGGTCGGACACGACTGAGCGACTTCACTTTCACTTTTCACTTTCATGCATTGGAGAAGGAAATGGCAACCCACTCCAGTGTTCTTGCCTGGAGAATCCCAGGGACGGGGGAGCCTGGTGGGCTGCCGTCTGTGGAATCGCACAGAGTCGGACACGACTGAAGCAACTTAGCAGCAGCAGCAGCAGCATAGGATATATCTATCTCCATTGGGCTGAGATGTGCTATACTTATGCGGAAGGAGAAGCTGCCACTAGCTGGCTGCCTCCCTATTTGGTTGTTTGCAGCCGTTCAAAACTCCCTGGCCTGCCATTTGAAAAGTTGGAATTTGAACATGAACTGGAGCCTCCTCCTGTGTTGTCATGTATTTTTACTTAAAGAACGACCTGAGTTTCATTACTAGCCTAATAAAAATGTAATTTGATCAGTCCCTAAAGAAAAGCCCCAAGGAAACATGAATATTACAACAATCCCAGATAATTTTGGATGGCTTATTCTCTTGCATTATCCATGCTACAGTTTTTGTCCCCCTATCGTGGGAAACTGATAATTATTCATTTTATTCATTTTTTAAAATTTAAAATGTGGTTGCAACTTTAGAGATGTTAGATAATATGGATCGAATAGATTAAGATAATGTTTTAGATTGGTTTCTGGTCATGGATCCATTTAACCCATTCACAGTGGCCAACTCTATTCCACACTGTGATGATACATTTCACTTTGAAAATAAGAGTATCTCAGCAGTACATTTGAGGGCATTTAGCATAATTTCCACATGGTTAAAGTTAACTTTTGGAATCATGCCTAAGAATTGATCCCTGAAGGCCTATGTCTAAAGACATCCTTCAATTTTTTTATTATTTATGAAGTGCCATAAATGTACACAATACTGAATGATGAGCAGAATGTGCCAAAAGAGAGAGATTGAGCTCAGGGAAGAAAGAAAGAAAAAAAAGTGTTCCTCAGAGGAAATCACTCTTCAGCATTGACTTGATTTGCCCTTAGTGCTTAAACACACAGCTGCTGAATTACATTTTGGCTTACATCCCTGATATGTGTATTCCCATATATTTTTAAAATGGTCTGATTTAGAGATGAAATTTGTGTGACTATAGTTTGTATTTAGTAAAAGTCAAGTGGCAGGAGGCACTTTAGAAGGTAATTATTTGCTTTTTTATCTGACCCTTTCTTACCTCTGAATGTTGTTGAGAAAAGAGTTAGTGTTCTTAATTTTAAGCTTTCTTCATTCCAAACTATTATTATTCAAGAGACCAAAGAATATAAAGGTATCTAGGGACTCATGCCATGTTCTGGATGATTATTAACTTCTAAGTCCCTTGGTGATGTGAAGGTTTGGAATTTGCAGATGATCCCTCGTGTGCCAGAGAGACAGTGCGGCCGTGTGTTTGTATTGTATTTCACTGTTAGATTTATGATGCTTATTGATTGAATGTTTGAGCCTAGACAAATGTTTTTCATGGCTACTGTTACCATAGTCTGTCCTTTCTTTACTTTATGGGAATTAGTCCTGCATTTTTCAAGAAGTCCTGTCGAAACTTTATTTTTCAAGTCATCAATCCTTTATCGGAGCAGCTGTATGTGTGAGTAGCTGTATGACTCCTTGGGTTGATGTGTTAGTAGGATCCTGCTTGGCAGAAAGGCAGAAAGCCAGCATCCTGAATTTGCCATCATGTAAGAAACTTAAGATTCTTCTCTGGAGAAGGAAACAGCAACCCACTCCAGTATTCTTGCCTGGAGAATTCCATGGACAGAGGAGCTGGCAGGCTCCAGCCCATGGGGTCACAAAGAGTCGGACATGACTGAGCAACCAACACACTAGAGATTCAGGTTTAGTAGGTCTGAGATGGGACTGGAAATCCATATATTTCACAAGTTCCCCTGGTGGTTCTTAAGGTTGAGTTTCGGAAACAAAAATCTCACCATCTGATATGGAAATACCATTATTTAGTCACTAGGGAGACCATGTGTTCAAAAGGGAATGGATGGCTGATGACTGCTATCGGAAAACAGGCAGGATCCTTCAGCGGCCACTTCTCTGGAACAGTGTCCATCTTGGCTCCTAAAGAACTGCATCTATATGGATTCATTAATGTTATGTCTGTGTCCTCTTTGCAGTCAGCATGAGTGAGTTTAGAGTGACAGTGACCTCGTTGTTCAGTGCCTGTGTGAGATGTCATTTGGGGTACAAGACTGTCTGGTGTTTGTCCCCTCCATCTGCCCCTCTTCCTTCCATGTCACCCTTCTACCCCATTCTTCTCTCCCCTTATCCTCCCCTTTACCTTTCTTCATTCCCTTTAACCATAGAGAATACAGTGGAAAAATGTACTAGGAACATTGTCATTTAGTAAGCAGGGCATTTTGGGGAAGTGCATGTTTAATGATATAAACTCAGGGACTATAAAACTAAAAAAAAAAAATTCCCAAGTGTTTTAAATCATTGAGAGATTGAATCCTCAGTCAAAAAGAACTAAGAATTTAAGATTCAGTATCTTAAATTTATGTAGGCAATTGGGCATTCAGATAGGCAAGCCTAGGATTATCTTGATGGGGGCCATGATTAAGAAAATAAAGTAATTCATAGTATTTCTACTGCATAGCATAAATTTGTTTTGAGTAGAAGAAAATAAAAATCTCTCCAACTGTTAGATTTAGAATAATAGAAGGTTCTGCTTTCCATGGAAAGACGAGGTTTGTTGATGTGAGAGCAGTATTTAAGAATTAAGGGACTTCCTGGCAGTGCAGTAGATAAGAATCCACCTGCCAGTGCAGGGGACACGGGTTCGATGCCGGGTCTGGGAAGAGTCCACGTGCTGTGGGACGACTAAGCTTATGTGCCAGAACAGCTGAGCCTGTACTCTAGAGCCTTGAACCGCAACTACTGAGCCCACATGCCATGACTCTTGAAGCCAGGATGCCTCAGCACCTGTGCTCAGCAGCAAGAGAAGCCACTGCAATGAGAAGCCGTCACACTGTAACGAAGAGTAACCCCTGCTTGGCAACTAGAGAAAGCCCACACACAAAGCAAAAAAGACCCAGTGCAACCAAAAAAAGAGAAAGAAACAGAATTAAAGTTCTGGGAGTTCCCCAGTGGCGTAGAGTTTAGGATTCCGGCTTTCACTGCTGTGGTGCAGGTTCAGTCCCTGGCTGGGAAACTGAGATCCCACAGGCTGCACAGTGCAGCCAAAAATTAATAATAATTGTATAATACTGAAGAAGCATACTAACAGAGAATGAGTCCAGGTACTCATTAAAATTTTGAATGTTATTCTGAATCACAGCCTATTTTAAAATAAATGCAGCTTCAAGTACAGATTACATTCTGAACAAGTTTGACTGTTTTGCTAAATACAAGTCCTGCCAAAGCTGCCTTAACAAATAGATAAAAGTGATTTGTAAGGAGAACTTATTGCGTTGTTATGATCATCCTGCATGCTCCTTGATGTTAGATGGGCTTATTCCCTCAAATAGGTAAACAAAAATTTTTCTTAAAATCTTTCTTTTAATTTGCTTATCAGTCCTCTGTCTTCTTAGACTAGCCAAGGTGGATGTGGCTACAAATTGTTTAAAGTTTTAATGCCAAATTCCATGTAAGTAAGATCAGCATTAATAAAGCTTTATTGCCTTTTGTTCTGGGAAGAGTTGTCCTGCAGAGTTTAACTAAGTGATAGCAACTGTTGTCTGCAAGTGTTTCTCTTACGACAGTTTCAGTGCCCCAAGACAGCCGGAATGGAAGGTGTTGGCTGGGTTGCCTGATGTTTTGGAGGCCATTGGCACCAAGTCTGGCCATTCTCTTCCTCCTGGAATAAACAAGAAGATCATCAGAATTCTATGGGGCTTTATTATTGTTGGTTGTCTTCCATCAGAACAAGCAACATCTAATATAGAATCTTGGCATGAGAAAAAATGTAGACTTTTCACTTAATTTTTTTCCAGAGGAAAATGTATTGTCAAGAGTACTAAAGCTTCTGTTGTGTGTTCACATGGGACTTGATGATGCTTTTACCTTGGTATTTATTGCTCAAAGGGTAGGGGGAAGAAAGAGGGCCTGGCACAGCATATGGATGACAGTGTTCCTAGTGGTGGGTTTTGACCACGATATTTGTGTATTGTGGGGTCACAAGCAGCATGTACACAGACCACAACCAGATTAGAGAAGCAAACTTCAGAGTGTGAGAGCATCGTTTCATGAAACCTTTAGTCAGGTCTGTCACTGTTTTTATGTATGAACAAACACACATGTATATATTATTCAGTCATGGTGTGAAATGGGACTTCCCAGGTGACTTGGTGGTAAAAGAATCTGCCTGCTTTTGCAGGAGACGCAGGACACACTGGTTTGATCCCTAGGTGGGGAAAAATCCCCTGGAGAAGAGAATGGCAACCCACTCCAGTATTCTTGCCTGGAGAATCCTATGGACAAAGGAGCCTGGCGGGCCCCAGTGCATAGGGTGGCAGACAGTTGGCCATGAGTGAGCAGGTGTGCATGCCGTAATGTGAAATGGGTGATAAAGAAAGGTCAGAGAACACACCATTCTAGGCAGTTAGTTCCTCAGATGGTAAACAGTACATGCATTTTGTTCACCGTTGTGTCTCTTCTCTGGTGGCTCAATGGTGAAGAATCCACCTGCCAGTGCAGGGAAAGCAGCCAATGCAGGTTTGATCCCTGGGTTGGGAAGATCCCTTGGAGGAGATAATGGGAACCCAGTCCAGTATTCTTGCCTGGTAAAATTGCATGGCCGGAGGAGCCTGGTGGGCCACAGTCCATGGGGTCCCAAAGAGTTGGAGAGGACTGAGCAAGCCCACACCCGTACATGGTGGACACTGAGTCAGCATTTGTAGATTGTCCGGTAACTCAGTCATGATCATAGTGAAACTACAAATAGAGATGAGAATGTATATCACCAAGGTGTGTTGTGTAGGAGAAAGATTTAGAATCACAGCCCTCACACAGGAGTAGCATTCACTGTTGAGAAAATTGACTATTGATATCTTTCCTGTAGACCTCTCTAAGTGAATGAAAGTGGACATGATTTGTGGCTGAAGCTTATGTGGCTCAAACTGCTTTTCACGGTCTGAGTAGCCCGAGTCAGAGAAGTGGAAGGAAACTTAAGGAAAATGATCTGATGGCTGCCATTCATGGGAACTTGAATGAATGAAACTCTAGTACTGTTCATAGTAGGTGTGTCAATGAGACTCAACAAGATAGAGCCTCCTGATTATCTTCCAGACCAAACTTGTTTTGGTTGTGGTATTTTAATTAGGATTTGGTTATGTCATTGACATGTCGATAGTAATATTGGCTACTGCCATTTATTGAGACCAATTGGGGCACAGCATTCTGCTAAATATTTTATGTAAATAATCTTATTTCCTGATCAGAACACCATGTAAGTTAGGTGATGGTATTTTCATTTTACAAGTGAAAAAATTAAGGCTCATAAAGTCAAATAACTTGCCCTGGGTTTTACAGTTAGTAAATAGCAGACTGGTAAGGCATCCTGTATGATTCCAATTCCATGAACGTTTTAGAAGGTAAAAAACATGGAGATGGTAAAAAGATTTAGTGGTCAGTATTTGCTAGGGACTTGGAGGAGGGAAGGATGAATAGGCTGAACACAGAGGACTTTTAGGGCAGCTAAACGATATAATCTAAAATAGTAAGTACATGTCATCTTATATCTGTCAAAACCCACAGAATGGTTTGTGATATTGATGGTCGGGGAGCCAGTGGCTGTGTGTGGGGAGGGGCATATGAGCACTCTGTGCTTTGCATCAATTTTGCTGTGTTCCTGAGACAGTCTAAGAAACAGAGTCTATATTAAAAAATAGTCCTAGATATTAGGCACAACACTTTAATCAGCATTTAAAAGTGTATGATATGCAAAGATAATGCTGTATTATCAATAACTTCTTAGTTGTATGTTTAAAAGCACTATGAAATCTCTTAAGAACTAATGAAAATTTTTGTAAAATTTAAAAAAAGGAGAAGAATGTGAGGAGAAGGATGGTTAAATGGTATATCATGCCTTTGTGTTCCCCAGAAGGGACTGGAGCCAAGTCACAAGCTTTCTGAATTCACCTGCCTCTGTTACCCTGTTCCTGGGGAGAGAGCTCCTTTCCCCTCAGTGGTCTTGTTCCTGAACAGATGTTTTATTTCAAGTCAGTTACCTTTAAAAGTGAAGAAATTGCCATCCCAAGATCCCTGCTAACTACAGCTCCTTTTCCTTGTTAAACCCCATGAGGAGGAAGGGCAAAACTATTCTTGATTTGTCTGCCTTGTAATATGTGTTGTCCCAGGTGTGTTCTCTCTCTTTATCCTCACAGTAATCCTCCACGAATGACCATGGTTATCCCTACTCTGCACATGAGTGACTGATGGAGAGATGGTGTAACTTGTTCAGTGTCATACATAGGGCTTGAAATGATGGAGTTAGGCTGGAAACCTTGATTGCAAAATTCAAGGGCATTCTCTCCACTCCTAAGCACATGTGTAGGTGCTCATGGTGAGTGAGTGCTCACCAGAGGAATAAAAATTCACCAGCACATTCATTTAGGAAAACTCAGATTGAGAATATGTTTCTTAACTATTTCTTCAAGAAGAAATGCAATGCTCAGTCCTTACCCACATTTTAGAACCTTGCTGGATGACCATCTTTAAAATTACTTTCAACCTCGGTTTTTAATTTCTATTGGTGCTTTTTACAGTATTTTTCCTTCCTTTTCTCTTTTAAAATCCATTAATGGTTTCACTAGGATTTGTATACTATTATGTGGTATCGTGGTTCTCAAGCTGGGTTGATTTTATTCCCGGGGGCATGGTAGCACTGTTGCGATAGTTTGGTTATCACGTGTGGGAGGTGGTGCTACTGGCTTCTGGTGGGTAGAGGCCAGGGATGATGCTAAACATCCTACAATGCAAAAGGCAGCCTCCACAATGAGAATTATTTGACACAAAATGTCAACAGTGCAAGGCTGAAAAACGCTGAGCTTAGAGGAACAGGTGTGGTATCAGGAGATGGCTCTACACAGCACTGGATTCTTCTTTAAAAATTTACTTTTAAAGTTGACTTAGTGTGTCATGTTAGTTTCAGATTACAGCAAAGTGATTCAGTTACACAAATACATGTATTCATTCTTTTTCAGATTCTTTTCCCGTATTGAGTATTGAGTAGTAGAGGGTATTGAGTGGACTCTTCCTCTGTGCTATACAGCAGATCCTAATTGTTATTTACTTTATATATAGCAGTGTGTGTATATGTCAATCTCAATCTCCCTATACATCCCTCCCCTCCTTAATCATGTTTGTTTCCTACATCTGTGACTCTACTTACCTTTTGTAAATACGTTCATTTGTATCATATTTTTAGATTCCACATATAAGCAATACCATATGATACTTAGCTTTCTCTGTCTGACTTCACTTTGTATGATAGTCTCTAGGTCCATCCATGCACTGGATTCTTATTAGGCCATTTCATGCAAATGGGTGTCTTGTGTAACTGGTTTTCTTTTGCAGCGTTAGGAACAGAGTCAATCTATATGAGTGACTCCTGAAGGAGGGCATATATCCATAGTAACATAGGTGGATGGACAGGATTTCAGTAGGAGAGATGAAACACAGTAGGAGGGCAGACCTGCACATTTTAAAAGCTAGTTTGTAGTCCGGGTTGAATTACGTAGCTGGTGCAACCTGCGTTGTTTCTTCCCCCTGAGTGTTTCAGCCCTGTCTCAGTTGTGTCTGTAGCTCTGGTGCCTGTAGGGCTGGCTGCCCTCCCAGTTCCAGCTGTCTTCTATTCCTCCTTTCTGGAATGTGTGCTGGTGATAACTGCGACACTGTCTATGGTTTAGGACCATATTTGAGCACCATGAGGGTGCCGTACACTCCTGTCTTGGTCTAGAGATGGGTACGAGATTTTGATGGTTGCCCCAGCCACGTGTGGGATCTCCCTGGCTTTATTCTGCCTGTTACGGCACCACTGGACAGAACTCGGTGACATCTGTCAGGCCTGTCAGTAGCAATTAGATTATTTTTAAGAAGTCTTTTGCAGTTGCAAACATGAGCAAACCACCATGTGGTATTTCTCATTAGCTAAGGAAAACAAGTCAGAGTAGCACCCTCACTTCTTCAAATGGTCTTTCTATTGGCACTAAAGCATGGTTTGTGGCTTATTATAGCCATTTTCATACAAACCTCGGTCCTAAGAGACATTTTTATCAAAAGGTAATAGAGAGGTTTCAGGAATGAGAAGTTACATTCTCTTTATATCTTGTTGCCAGAAATTACTCTTAAAGCAAAATAAGTCTCGCCTGAAATAAAAATAAAACAAGAACACAGCATATGTCTACTTTTGGCTATTTGGTCTATGCCAAGTTATGTATTATCACTTTATGAAAATTGGCTCATTTTTTACAAACAAGCATTTTTTTTGCAATTGGATCTTTCCTCTTAAAAAATGAGAGGTTGTTCACTCGCTCAGTCGTGTCCGACTCTTGGCGACCCCATGGACTACAGCACGTCAGGCCTTCCTGTCCATCACCATCTCCTGGAGCTTGCTCAAACTCATGTCCATCGAGTCGGGGATGCCATCCAGCCATCTCTTCCTCTGTCGTCCCCTTCTCCTCCTGCCTTTAGTCTTTCCTAGCATCAGGGTCTTTTTTAATGAGTTGACTCTTCTCATCAGTTGGCCAGCATATTGAAGCTTCAGGATCAGTCCTTCCAGTGAATATTTAGGATTGATTTCCTTTAGGATTGACTGGTTTTTATCTCCTTGCATTCCAAGAGACTCAAGAGTCTTCTACAACACCACAGTTCAAAAGCATCAGTTTTTCGATGCCTGTCTTTCTTTATGGTCCAACTCTCACATCTATACATGACTACTAGAAAAACAGTTTTGACTAGATGAACCTTTGTTGACAAAGTAATGTCTCTACTTTTTAATATGCTGTCTAATTTGCCATAGCTTTTCTTCCAAAGAGCAAGCATCTTTTAATTTCATGGCTGCAGTCACCATCTGCAGTGATTTTGGAGTCCAAGAAAATAGTCTCTCACTGTTTCCATTGTTTCCCCATCTATTTGCCATGAAGTGATGAGAAGAGATGCCATGATCTTAGTTTTTTGATTGTTGAGTTTTAAGTCAGCTTTTTCGCTCGTCTCTTTCACTTTCATCAAGAGGCTCTTTAGTTCCTTTCCGCTTTCTGAGATTAGGGTGGTATCATCTGCATATCTGAGGTTATTGATATTTCTCCCTGGAATCTTGATTCCAGCTTGTGCCATATACAGCCTTGCATTTCGCATGATATACTCTGCATATAAATTAAATAAGCAGGGTGTCAATATACAGCCTTGACGTCCTCCTTTCCCAATTTGGAACCAGTCTGTTGTTCCATGTCTGGTTCTAACTGTTGCTTCTTAACCTGCATACAGGTTTCTCAGGGGGCAGGTAAGGTGATCTGGTATTCCCATCTCTTCTGGAATTTTCCACAGTCTGTTGTGATCCACACAGTCAAAGGCTTTAGCATAGTCAATGAAGCAGAAATAGATATTTTTCTGGAATACTCTTGCTTTTTTATGATCCAGTGGATGTTGGTAATTTGATCTCTGGTTCCTCTGCCGTTTCTAAATCCAGCTTGAACATCTGGAAGTTCTCCATTCCCATACTATTGGAGCCTGGCTTGGAGAATTTTGAGCATTACTTTGCTAGCGTGTGAGATGAGTGCAGTTGTGAGGTAGTCTGAACATTCTTTGGCACTGCTTTTCTTTGGGATTGGAATGAAAACTGACCTTTTCCAATCTTGTGGCCACTGCTGAGTTTTCCAAATTTACTGGCATATTGAGTGAAGCATTTTCACAGCATCATCTTTTAGGATTTGAAATAGCTCAACTGGAATTCCATCACCTCCACTAGCTTTGTTCATAGTGATGCTTCCTAAGGCCCACTTGACTTCACACTCTAGGATGTCTGGCTCTAGGTGAGACATCACACTGTCATGGTTATCTGAATCATTAAGATCTTTTTATATAGTTCTTCTGTGTATTCTTACCACCTCTTCTTAATATCTTCTGCTTCTGTTAGGTCTATACCATTTCTGTCCTTTATTGTGCCCATCTTTCCATAAAATGTTCTGTTGGTATCTCTGATTTTCTTGAGATCTCTAGTCTTTCCCATTCTATTGTTTTCCTCTGTTTCTTTGCACTGATCGCTGAGGAAGGCTTTCTTATCTCTCCTTGCTGTTCTTTGGAACTCTGCATTTAGTTCAGTTCAGTTCAGTTGCTCAGTCGTGTCTGACTCTTTGCGACCCCATGAATTGCAGCACACCAGGCCTCCCTGTCCGTTACCAACTCCCAGAGTTCACTCAGAGTCACGTCCATCGAGTCAGTGATGCCATCCAGCCATCTCATCCTCGGTCGTCCCCTTCTCCTCCTGCCCCCAATCCCTCCCAGCATCAAAGTCTTCTCCAGTGAGTCAACTCTTCACATGAGGTGGCCAAAGTACTGGAGTTTCAGCTTTAGCATCATTCCTTCCAAAGAAATCCGAGGGCTGATCTCCTTCAGAATGGACTGGTTGGATCTCCTTGCAGTCCAAGGGACTCCCAAGAGTCTTCTCCAACACCACAGTTCAAAAGCATCAATTCTTCGGTGCTCAGCCTTCTTCACAGTCCAACTCTCACATCCATGCATGACCACAGGAAAAACCATAGCAGATGGATATATCTTTCCTTTTCTCCTTTGCATTTCACTTCTGTTCTTTTCTCAGCTATTTGTAAGGCCTTCTCAGACAACCATTTTGCTATTTTACATTTCTTTTTGTGTGTGTGTGTGTAATAAAGTTTTATTAAAGCATAAAGGAGATAGAGAAAGCTTCTGACATAGACATCAGAAGGGGATAGAAAGAGTACCCTGCTTGTTAGTGTTAGCAATGGAGTTATATATTCGCCAGTAAATCCAAAGAATGTCTGGAGGTTGTAAAGACCTCACCAGACCTACTCCCATAATTTACATTTTAAGATAACAGAATTAACCAGAAGGTTTAATCCAGAGACTATCCTCAGGCAGAATACATTGTTGTTATATAATCCTTGTAAAGAGCAGGTCTATTCCCATAATTTACAGAATTAGCCAGAAGGTTTAATCCAGAGACTGTCCTCAGGCAGAATACATTGTTGTTATATAATCCTAAGGAATGTAGAGAAGAAAAAAGTTTGTCCTTTCTTCCTCCTTGAGAATTCCAGACCCCTCTCTCCTGGGGGACCCCTAGACTTCTTATCAACCTGCCTAGGAAATGACTCTCATTCCCCCCTTTTCTTTTAGGAGAATTATGTTGCCTAGGGAAAATGGGCGTCGTTCTCATTCCATAACTGCTTCCGAGCTGAGAAGGGGCGTTGTCCCTAAATTGGCAAGGCAACATATTCTCCTAATCCTCATATTAAGGATATCTGATCCAGGGGCCCCAAATAGTAGTTGGAGGAAGGTGCAGCAGTAGCAGGAGTTTGAGCAACCATTTGTAACTTAAAAGCTTTCATGGGCTAGAAACAAATTTAGTTACACAGTTACAGATGCAGGGAGCAAACAATAAAAACAAAACAATCAGAATCAAAATTAAAAGTCGCATTATGTCCATAGTTAAAGTGCAACATGTTGCACCAGTCCATTTTAGGGTTGGTAGAAGTCATCAGATGAAGAAGAGGCATCGCATGTGATTGTTGTTGAAGGTATTCACCGACTTGGAGTAAGTCCTTTCCTTGAAGTGGAGGTGTCCACCACGGGAAGCCTTCCACTGACGAAGAGAATCTTTATAACCTCCTTAGCCTGTTCACTACGACAGGGAAAATCCTCAGTCCATCCAGTAAAAGTATCTACCCAGACTTGTAAGCAAGAATATCCATTAGCTTTTGGCATATGAGTAAAATCAATTTCCCAGTCCTCTCCAGGATACTTCCCACTTCGTTGTAATCCAGATGGAGAGAGATTTTGCTTCCAAAACCTGTTCAGCAGTCACCTCGGCATAACCTGCTTTACGCTTTCCATCCCGAACAAAAGAACTGCCATCCGTAAATATTTCCATGTCAGGATTGTCTAATGGGGGTATCGATTAGATCTTCCCGAGCTGCATAGTTTAAAGTTAGGAATTGAGAACAATCGTGATCAGGTGTTTCATTTTCCTTCTCCGGAAGGAAAGTGGCAGGATTTAAATTTCCACAAACTTTAAGCTTAGTTACTGGTCCTTCTAACAACAATGACTGATATTTAAGAAGCCTACTGTCTGTCATCCAAATGTTAACCTTAGAATTTAAGATTCCACTCACATCATGAGAAGTCAGTACAGTAAGGTTTTGTCCATTAATTATTTTTAAAGCTTCAGGTGCTAATAAAGCTGCTGCCCCAGTTACTCCTAGGCAGTGGGGCCACCGTGAAATTACATCTAATTCTCTGCTTAGACAAGCAGTAGGTTGCTGGTGAGGCCCTCGGGGTTGTGTCAAAACTCCCAAGGCCATACCTTTTCTTTCAGTAACAAACGAATTAAATTCTGACCCTGTGGGCAAGCTCAGAGTGGGAGCTTGCAGGAGAGCAGTCTGAAGAACCTTAAAAGCCTTTTGAGTTTCTGGAGACCAAACCAGTTTGTCAGTTTGGGCCTGCTGAGTTTCAGCTATAAGTTTATATAAAGGCCAGGCAAGTTCCCCATAACCCGGAATCCAAAGGCGACAGTAACCTGTGATTCCCCCAAATCCTCTCAATTGTCGTAAAGTCATAGGTAGGGGATGATTTAGTATAGGTTTAATTCTCTCAAGGCCTATGGCCCTAGTCCCTTCTGATATGATTAGGCCCAGATATCTAACAGATTGTTGACACAGCTGAGCCTTTTCTCTTGATGTCTTGTAACCACAGCCTGCCAGAAAGTTTAAGAAATCTTCTGAGGCTCGAGAACAAGCTTCCTCTGTCTCAGCACAGAGCAAAATATCTACATATTGTAACACCACCGCTTCAGAGCTATTAAAGTTTTGTAGATCCCGTGACAAACTTTGTCCAAATAAGTGAGGACTGTCCCGAAATCCCTGGGGCAAAACTGTCCAGGTTAACTGAGAAGCTGGCTGCGTAGGGTCTTCAAAGGCAAATAGAAATTGACTTACCTCCGCCAAAGGCACTGAATAGAAGGCATCTTTTAAATCAATTACTGAGAAATATTTGGCTTTTCAGGAATTTATGGATTAGGCACGACGGGGTGTAAAGGGCTACAGCCTCATTTATTATTTGTAAATCTTGAACTAGTCTCCATTTACCATTTGATTTCTTTATACCCAAAATAGGAGTGTTGCAAGGGCTGTTACAGGGAATTAATAGTCCCTGTTCTTTTAAATTTTCAATGATAGGTTTTAACCCGTCCTTAACCTCAGGTTTCAGTGGATACTGCTTCTTATGTGGAAATAAGTGTGGGTCTTTGAGCTTGACAACTACAGGAATAGCATTTTGCGCTCGACCCACAGATTTTCCATCAGCCCATACTCTAGGATTTACATTTTGTTCAACTAAAGGGAGAGAAAGGGAGGGCTCCATATTCATAAAAACAGAGGCATGGACCTTGCTCAGTATATTCCTCCCCAAAAGGGGTGAGGGAGATTCTGGCACGATCAGAAACTCATGTGAAAATAGCACAGAATCCCAGCTGCAAGATAAAGAATAACTGAAATAGTACCTTTTGGCTCGTCCAGACAGTCCCATTACGGAAGCGGATGGGGAAGAAAGTGGGCCAGGGGCTTCAGTAAGCACAGAGTAAGTTGCCCAGTATCTAAAAGGAAATCAACAGATTGCCCCCCCACAATTATTAATACCCGAGGTTCCTCAGGTGTAATTAGGATGGGAGCTTGTGTGGGGACCCCCAGGCACCTTCAGTCCTGACTGTCTTGAGAGTCTGACCCCCGGAGACCTACGCCTCTGAGGGCACTCTCTCTTCTAGTGTGGTCCTTTGCAGACCAGACATGGAGCTAGGGGTGGCTTAGATGCCTGAGGGCAATCCCGCTTGAGGTGCCCCTCCTTTCCACAGTAATAGCAAGCCCATCCCTTTTCACCTGGGTCCCTCTGGGGATTTTTCTCCGGCTATTTAAGAACATTTTTCATAGCCATTTCGAAGGCTTCCGCCTTTTCCTTGGTCTTTTTTTTTTGCCTTTCTTTCTTTTCCTCATATTCCCTACCATAGTAGACTGTCTGAGCCAGTTGTAACAGAGTATCTAAAGACTGATTTGGTCCATACGCCCATTTTAATAGCTTACGGTGGATATCTGGAGCCGACTGAATGAGAAATCTGTCTTTTAAGATCACTTTTCCTTCTTCACTTTCGGGATCAATCTCAGTCAATCTGCGAAGGGCTTCTCTTAGTCTATCTAGGAATTTACCAGGAGTTTCCTTCTCCTCCTGTTCTGCGTTTGCCAATTTGCTATAGTTTAAAGGCCTAGAACGCGCCTGCCTAAGTCCTTCAAGGATACATCTGACAAAATGACTCTGATCCGATATTCCTTTAGCTGTATTGTAGTCCCAGTGTGGTTCTATAGTTGGGACCGCCTGATTCCCAGTGGGGAGGGCCGCTATCTCGTCCTCCCTCTTCCCTACTAATTCATTTCCAAGCCATTCATCTCCATAAGCAACTGCTTTTCCCAAAACTTGAGTCTTTGAGTCAGGAGTCAGCGTTTGTCCCAAGATATACATCACATCCTTCCAAGTAAGGTCATAAAGCAGAGTAACACCTTTAAAAGCTCTAATATATTTTTCTGGGTCCTCTAAATAGTCTCCCAGATCCTCCTTGATTCTTTGTATTTCTCGATAAGAAAAAGGCTTATTTACTCTCATAGACTGATTATTTCTCCCGGTGGGTGTTTCATGAAGAGGCAATAGCTTGTGTGGCTGTTCCTCAGCCTCTCTGGCTGCTCTGAGCACATGATCCCAGGAATAGACTGGAGAAACCTGTTTTTCTTTTTCTCTTTGTCTTTGTCTCCTGTTCTCCATCTCATCTCTTAGCCCCGGGTACGGGGCCAAAGTAGGAGGACAGGAGGGAGCTGAAGGTTTCACGCCCAAATCTATACCCTTAGGACATAAGTCTGGCATGTTTCGCAGAGAGAAAAAGGGCAACACATATGCTGCTTCTACCCACTTCCCTTGTTCCTTACAGAACCGGTCTAATTGTAAAACAGTATTATACTTAAGAGACCCTCCAACCGGCCACCATTCGCCGTCCTCCAGTGGATACCGTGGCCATGCATTATCGCATAGGAAGACCAGGTATGTCTTCTTTAAGCCCTGGAGATCAAATCTATCCCAGTTTTTCAGGATACAGTTCAAAGGAGTGAGGCTGGAATTGTTAGCGCCCATCTGTAAGAGAGAAAAAAAGCAACCAGGGCCATTTTTCTACCAGAGGCGTCCCTCCCTGCTCTAGATGGGGGTGTAGACAGACTTTACACCAAAAGCTTTTCCTTCCTGGTCGGACTTAGTCTGTCCCTTACCGACGCAGGCACCATCTCGACCCTCCCAGTTCTACCACCGAGATGGGGTGGGGATGTACCAGGGGTAGACCTGATAGCATCTCTACCTGATGTCCAGCTCTTCACCTTTAACCTTGCTTCCCTCTGATGCCACCGAGGGTGCAATCATAGTAACCTTCCGGAATGCCTCCCAAGCTAATACCGCTGGGGGAAACATTCATCACCTGAGTGCCTGTGCATGACCTTGAGTATATTCCTGACCACAATAAGACCGATATGAACATAAAGCTGAGATGTTCTTTTCAAGCATACCACACCAGTATGAGAGCCTCCTCTGGTCCACTAAGAGCCAGCGTTACCAAAGGAAAAAAAAACCCATTGCAGTCCCAATCTGAGTAACCTTTAACCTCAGAGAAGTTCTTGGAGCTAGAGCTCCATCTAGTTTCTGAACTTTCGATTCCTAGCGAAGCTAGGCACTTTCTTGACTACCAATCCAAGTCTGGGACCTAAGCCACAGTACACAGTAACAGTATAGATCACAAGTCCCTTGAAAGTCTAAGATCTGATAGATTAGGTTAGTACTTCTAATTCCCAAGGAGTTATGAAATGGTCAAAGAGACCGAAAAGTTTGACCGAGAAAGGAGAGTTCGGTCCACACGCTTTGCCCATTTCTGGTCGGTTCCCAAAGGAGACATTGGGTGCCTCTTGGCATTGGCAGGTCGGTATAAACCCCCGACAGGTTTCTGCCATGAGCCGTATGAGATCACCGTGGAACTGCAGAGCAGGGCTCCTCACTTGCTTCGCGCAGGGCATGTCATTCATTCACACAAGCACGCCGTAGAGTTAGTAAAGCACAGCAGAAAACGTGTTTGCTAAGAGAACAAAGAACTAGAGCTCCAAGCATCCTTACCTTGTCCTGAAGGATCCCGGATGAGCCCCCAAGATGAAAGGTTGTTGTTGAATCACAACGCCGGGATTCTTGGCCCCCAGAGGAGAAGAATTCAATCCGGGGCCAGAGACGAGGCTTGATCGCTCAGAGCTTTTGTGTAATAAAGTTTTATTAAAGTATAAAGGAGATAGAGAAAGCTTCTGACATAGACATCAGAAGGGGGTAGAAAGAGTACCCCTACATTTCTTTTTTTTGAGGATGGTTTTGATCACTACCTCCTGTACAATGTTACGAACCTCCATCATAGTTCTTCAGGCACTCTATGTATCAGATCTAATCCTTTGAATCTATTTGTCACTTCCACTGTATAATTGTAAGGGATTTGATTTAGGTCATACCTGAATGGTCTAGTGGTTTTCCCTACATTCTTCAATTTAAGTCTGAATTTGGCAATAAGGAGTTCATGATCTGAGCCCACAGTCAGCTCCCGGTCTTGTTTTTTCTGACTGTCTAGAGCTTCTCCATCTTCAGCTGCAAAGAATATAATCAGTCTAATTTTGGTGTTGACCATCTGGTGACGTCCATGTGTAGAGTTGTCTCTTGTGTTGTTGGAAGAGGGTGTATGCTATGACCAGTGTGTTCTATTGGCAAAACTCTATTAGCCTTTGCCCTGCTTTATTTTGTACTCCAAGGCCAAATTTTCCTGTTACTCCAGGTATCTCTTGACTTCCTACTTTTGCATTCCAGTCCCCTATGATGACATCTATATATATATATTTTCTGTATAGATACTCTACTGTGTTTATGTGGGGTGTGGATATATTATAATGTGTTTTGACAAGTCTGTTTTAATGGAGTTTGGACTATGTTCTTTTTTTTTTTTTTATAAATACAATGAATATCAGATTTATTTACCCCTTGGTATAACCTTTCTTCTTACATACATTTTTATAAGTAGAGTTCCCAGGTCTCAGGTAATGAGCAACTTTGGTAATTTTTAGGATTGCCATCTGTCCTCCCAAATGACTGTTGAAATTCTACCAGAAGGTTCTGTCTTCTGGAAAGGAAGTACCCCTTTCCTGTCATCTCTGCCAACTCTGTGTTTTCCCATCTTTGGGTAGCCTAAATATGTAGTGAAAAATATGTTTTTCCATACACTACCTTAATTAATAGAAAAGCTGAGCCTATGTCATCCATTCATGGAACATTTATTTGCATTATTGCTGTGAATTACTTGTCCTTGCTTTTTATCCATTGATTCATAATCTTTCCCTATTTAGTGAGTAGTTCATCTTTTTTTTATAATGAAATAAAGACCTTTAAATTGTTTTCTCTAGTTGGAAATTTAAGATTACTTATGCTTCTCTTGCCTGGAGAATCCCAGGGATGGGGGAGCCTGGTGGTCTGCCGTCTGTGGGGTCGCATGGAGTCGGACACGACTGAAGCGACTTAGCAGCAGCAACAGCATGCTTCCCTCTAACCATAGTGTCCACACATCTCATTTCTCACTATTAATAGTTACTTACAAGTCATTCATGAATCATTTCTATTCAAAACTAGAAAGAAATGAATTGACCTTAAGTGATAATAATGTATTGATTTTTGAAGGACTGTAGGAAAGTATGGATAAACTTTTAAGACATTGGATTTCCAAAGTAAACAATTTATAAAGATTAGATCAACAATATTAATAGCATGGAAATTATGTAAATATATAGGTACACACATACACATAGATATATATTTATGTATATACATGAGTGTGTATGTATTGGCAAAGCATGAGAAATAATTAAAATGCTATTGAAGAAGTTATTGAATTCCTGAGTTTTCTTGGTGTAACAGAAGTAAGACCCAGTAAGTCATTTGCTTTTATTTCCATGTGTTGAGCTTTAGTTTTGTGTTTTAGTGGGAAAAATTTGTGAAAAATTTTCCATTCCTTTATATTCAAGGGATGGACACTTGAATATGTTATTTTGGATTGACTTGTATTCCATTTCTATACTGTCTCCATTTTTAGAGTGGGATCTGTATTCTTGCCTGGAGAATCCCATGAACAGAGGAGCCCGACAGGGTGTAGTCCTTAGGGTTGCACAGAGTCAGACATGACTGAAGCAATTTAGCATGCACTGTCAATGAGAGTGTTTAGTTTTTGGTGTAATTTACTTCCTCTTCAACATTGAGCTTGCTTAATGGAACAAAAGCCACCTTCTGCATTGCACTGTTTTGCTTTTGTTTGGGTGGTTCATGCTCTTTCTCAAGTCTGACACAGTACCACAGAGTCTAGATTTATTTCATTTAGCTGGGAGACATGCATGAACTCAGCAAAATGAGGGAGAAGAAAGGAAAAAGGTCTTTCAGCCACTAAGGATATACATAATTTGAGATCAAACTGTATGCCCCTATTTCTTTTGCTTTTACCATCAAGGGGGATATTTTAATCTAATCCTCTTGGGTTTTCTCTTTCCATCAATGCCTAATGGATTTTTACATCATAGGCAAGTTATGAAACACTGTTTCCACACCTGCAAAATGTAGTATCCATATGACCTAGGTTTGGAAATCCATTCAAGTTCATTGCAGAATTTTGTTTGGAGTAAAGTTTTTTCCAGCCACATCGACTTATGCTCTCTTCGCTAACCTAGGAAGCCATCTCACACCTTTGCATGTGCTGTGCCTGCTGCGTCTCCACCCTTCTTTGCCTGACTGGTCAGCCCCTAGTCTTTGTTCCACATCCATCTGAGATGATGTGTCTTCCTGGAAAGCCTCACCCATCCACACTGAAACAGAGTTAATACTCAGTTCCCTGTGCTAACTCGGTACCATATGCATTTTTACATTTTGGCACTTTCTCAGCTTGTGTTGCAGCAGCCTAGACTTTTGCCTTTCCTCCTGGACTCTGAGCTCATGGTCCTGCGTCAAAGGCCAGCATGCCTTATTCCCATCTGTGTGCATGGTGCCTGCCAGGAGTGGAATTATAACTTAGGAGGTAAAGTTTACATTATAACTTAGGTTTAGAACAAATTTGAAATTAATTCAACAGTGATTTAAGTCATTCTGGTATCTTTTGAGTCACTTCGGAGAAAGTGAAAAATGGCCCTGGCAGCCTGGCCGCAGTGTTCCCAATTGAATATAAATACCTCTCACGGAGTATAAATAATCAGACAGGGTTACTCCTTGGTTAAGTCTGAAGCAAGGCTGAAAACATGGACACTCTGCAGCCACAAAATTAATTAAGCATCTCTTTCTTACGAGCGACCTCAGTAATTGTTGCTGCTTGAACAGTGATGACTCCAACTCTCCTTTCATCCTCTGCCTTCTATGTTACATTTGCCAAGATATTCATTCAGTAAATTTCCCCCGCTTTCTGGCAGCTTCCGACCCAGATTTGGCCACCTCCACTTTCCTAAGACCTCAGTGGAATCACCCAGAACAAACCCAGATTCTGTAATGAGCTTCCTTCAGTTTCCTCTTCAATGCTTTGCATTGAAGAAAGCTCGCTTTATCTACTGCAGCTGTGTTCTTGGTGGTCTTTGGCCAGTGGGCACTGTGGTGAATGTTGTAGAAACATAAGGACGAAGCACTGAGCTCAGTCTCTGCCCCTTGGCTTCTTAGAGTTTGGCCAGGGTTTCCTGCCTTACTCACTTTAAACAGCTTTTTAAAAGTGGCATTGTTTGCTGTCAAGACTAGAATAGTTCAGAGGAGGAGGAGAAGAGTGTAAGCCACAGCCAAGGAAAATATTCCTGAGCAGTAGGTACTTGATTGTGTGGATTTCCAAAGGGTGGGTAGGGTTAAGCCTTTCTGTGTGGGGAAGGCTCAAAGCTGAGAAGGATCGTTGTGTGTTAGAGAAGAGAGGAGAGTGATTGGTGAAAGGGGGAGAGGGGGAAGAGCTGGTGGCCAGTCAGTTTGGACCTCCTGAGAACCTTGTCCATTCTGTAGACAGTGGACAGCCTGGGGTAGGGGATGGTTGCAGGAGATAACTGATAACTGTGGTAGGAAGGGGTTAAAGGTTGGGAGGCCAGTGCAGTACATCATATTTGATAACAGTGGGATCAAGGAAACTTCTTTTTTTAAGTTTACCTATTTTTAATTGAAGGATAATTGCTTTACAATATTGTATTGGTTTCTGCCATACATAAACACGAACCAGCCATGGGTATACTTATGTCCCCACCCTCTTGAACCTCCCTTCCACCTCCCACCCAAAGTGAGTTCTTGAAAGGCGAATCATCATGACATGGCGGCTTGACACAAGCAAGGAATTGGGCAGTTGGCAGGCACAGCAGATGTTCTTATGCTCTGGGTTTGTCTCTGAGTTTACCTGCGGTGGGCATCTCCCTTGCAGGCTGACAGTTCCCAGCTCGGGTGCTGGGTCGCTGCCCTTCTCTCTGGGGTCAGCACAATGAGAACCTCCCCTTCTGGGGCAGAGCAGCCTGGAAATGCTGGCAGTGATGCTGGAGGATGACCTCCCCCAGGAACAGGCTTCAACCAGTGAAGGACCAGAGTCAGAAGACAAATGTCCAGTTTTCCCTTCTCTCTGTGGAATGTTCTAAGGCATATTATTCATGTCTTCTCTGGATAGCCCAGGGGACTCGAGCCCTAGTAGCAGCTGCTCCATACCACTCCCTTAATTGGCTTCCCTCTCTCCTCACCCGTGTCTTTTTCCTTCCTAACTTGTGATCCCTGGGATCACCTCCCAAATAAACTATGCAAGTAATTATACACTAACCCAGGTTCTTGTCTCAGGGTCTCTTTGTGGGCAATACAGGCTAAGATGGCTATCCTGGGTGATCGAATTGTCATTATGCCATGGAAAAATGGAGTTGGCATTTTCTTCCAGTGGTTAATTAATGACTCTTGTTATTTTAGTGAAAAAAAAAAAAAGACTGCATTCATCTCAAGTGTATTTTATATATCAGTGCAAATATGGCAAATGATTTAGAGTTCATGGCTCATTTTGAGAAAAAAATGCTCCAAACCATCTGCTAAAGTATTAAAATGATCCCAAGTGGCATATAGGCACTTGAAGCGGTTTCCAGGCACATTAGGTTGTTGTCAACATAGAGAAAAATATACACTACAGGGAGAAGCACGAAGAGAGAAAGGTCCTGAAAACCCATGATTTCAGCAGATCAGGAAGAAGAATGTCAATGAGTGAGCAGGGCAGGCGCCGTGGGCGTCCTCACCTGGGTGTCAGCCAGGTGGCTTAGGAATCCTGGGCCATTGGCAGCTGTGATGCAATTCACTGACAGTCATAGGGAGAGGACCCAGCCATAGGATCATTTCTGTCCATGTGCTGTGATCTCCTGAAAGTCATGCTGAGTGACTGGAGCCAAGTTAGGAAAAATATTTCCGTTACTAACAATATAGTTGTTAAGTGTGCTCCATGGGGATTCTGAAATATTTACTTGATGGTAATCACAAGAATTTCATTATTTTCATTTTTTTTTCCTGATGATCCTCTTAGCATCCAATTATTGTAAAAGTCAGCACTTGATAGTGTTTTATAGACAAATGGCAAGAAAATTGCTTCTAAGGAAGCAGTGAATGCATCCGGTTTCCATGAACAATTGTAACTGCATTCTTCAGCATTTGGAATTTGATGTTTGAATGAAAAGATGCCCACACAGGCGTGGTCCTGTCCATTACACTCTCTTGCAAAATGAAACCCTGGCTTTATTTAGCCACATATTCTGTTTTTCTTTTTCTTCCTTTTTTTTTTTTGCCATGCGGGACCTTAGTTTCCTGACCAGGGATCAAACCTGTGCCCCTTGCATGGGAAGCACAGTCTTAACCACTGTACTATCAAGTCCCCAGCCCTGTGTTTTTTGGTGGACCTTATTCTAGAAGGGAAGGAATAGTGTTTACTGGTGTTTTTCTTCTAAAATCTATTGTGCAGGCTTCCCAGCTGTCTGATGGTAAAGAATCTGCCTGCAGTGTGGGAGACCCAGATTCGATCCCTGGGTCAGGAAGATGCCCTGGAGGAGGGCATGGCAACCCACTCCAGTACTCTTGCCTGGAGAATCCCATGAACAGAGGAGCCTTGCAGGCTACAGTCCGTGGGGTCACAAGGAGTCAGACACCACTCAGTGACTAATAGATCATCTACACATACAACACCATAGATGATCTATCAATTAGAGATTCTTAATTCCCTTGAGAAGAATTTAAAACATGGATTGTTTGTTTACCATTTAATAAATTTTGGGGTGTTCCTCTGCATTATCATTTTATAATCTCATCCATCATATGAATTAAGGAATAAAATAATAAAACTTGAATAGTTTTTGGAACATGTATTTTTTAAAAATCAGAATATCCTCACCTCTATTGAATGAAACATCATGTATAGGAAAGTGAAAATAAGTACTGATCCTATTAGTGATCTTTGAGAGAACAACAGAATCGAGAATACTAATACTGAAGATTGTCTGTCTGTAAAAGAAAATGATAATGGATGGGGTGGTTTTTGTGTCCTTGATTTGAGGTGAAATGATATCATTTTCTTTTACTGTTTCATTCTTTTAAGAATAAAAGTTGAGAGAACTTTGAGGCTAAGAAAGTGTAGAGAAGAGAATGACACTAGAGAAGATAGGAGAGCAGAGCTAGATTGAAGATAATAGGTGCTAGGCTGGGGTTAGTCAGCCTTGAGCTGTTCCCTCACTTTGTGAGTCCTTCTGCTGGTGTTATTATGCTCATTTCCGGTAAAGCGTCTGCCTGCAATTCGGGAGACCTGGGTTCAATTCCTGGGTTGGGAAGATCCCCTGGAGAAGGAAATGGCAATCCACTCCAGCACTCTTGCCTGGAAAATCCCATGGACAGAGGAACCTGATAGGCTACAGTCCATGGGGTCGCAAAGAGTCGGACACAACTGAGTGACTTCACTTTCATATTTCATTGAAACAACCAGTTTCAATTTTTGGTTCGTATCTATAATCCTCAATAGGCTCTGCTAGGTATGGTCATGGGCTTAATGGCTGTGGTCATTGATTCTGCCAGATCCATACCTCGTAGAATGCTTGGCTTGTAGTATGTCCTCAATAAAACTCTGTTAAATGGGTTTGAACATATTTTCCTGAGTTTGGTAAGAAGGAGAGAAGAGTAAAGATTATGGTGGATTTAAGAGAAACAGAAAATGGAGTATAAATTTCCTTTATTTTTCTCAATCTTTTTGGAGATGAAGTAATCTCTTGGGGGCACAGAGGGGTGTTTTGGAGACTTGAAGAACCTGGGGAGAGTTCAGAACAGCTGCTTATGGAAAATGCAATCGAAATGAATAAAAAACTTGCCAAACCAAATTATTATACAGCTGAAACTGTGTAGTATAAATTTGTAGTCAGATTTCTTGGGATAGTTATACGCCTTTTTCCAGTTCTTTACAGATTGGGGGTGGATTTTAGAGTGTGTGATGAGAGGGTGAAATGGTTACCCTTGGGGTGGGATGGCACATGAAGAATTACAGCCAACAGGAAGACATAATATTCTAGAGAACTTTCTGAGTTGAGGGCTTTCAAGAATAGCACTGGTAGGAGGTTGTAGCCACAGAAAGAAATGACCAGTTAGAAGACGTCTTAGAAGTGATGGAGTCTGGTTGTGATGAGGTCCAGTTTATGGCTGGTTTTGTGGGTTACTAAAGTAATGTTTCACAGTTTAATAATTCTTATCAACTTTAGGATTGTTTCACAAACTTAAATTTGATTCTTAAACAAGCAAAAAGAAACTTGTTAAGGAGTTAAAACCAAGTATGATGGAACCAGTTAGTGTCAATATGATTCTAGTTTACTGAATTCTGTGTGATTTTTAAAGCTGAATAGCCAAGTTCATATTCCTTTAGTCATTGACTTTCATGTATGGGAGAATAAATTACGTAACAGCTGATCAGTGCTTTTTGCTAGCCAGTTTTAAAATGTTACATGTGGGAACACCTCATAACTTATGCATGTTTTCCAGTGAGAATTGCATCATAGGTGGAAAGAAAATAAATGCATCCATGGTTCTTAGATGTTACATAATCTAGGAACTTCATAACTTCCTAGTTATACAATTTGAAATCATTATGTAATCTCATGGCTCCTTACAAGGGAGAAAAAAGTTATATTTTTTATAGAAAATCAACAGGATGATTGGTTGAAGAACATTTGTGTGGGGGTGTAATTTTGCAAATCAACAAATAATAAGTACTAGTTAGAATTGATCTGACCATCTCTTTGGCTACTGCTTGTGGACCACCAGAGTGATAAGGTAGGTCACCTTTCAGTTAACAGAACATCAAAAACTTGTGCCAACCCAGAGCTATACACAGGATTCCTTGGAGTCACAGGGAGTGTTCTCCACCCTCTGAGCCATTCTGTTTGGGGCCTTGGACTGAAAGGCCATTTATACTCAACCCTCTTTACCTTTCCAGCATCTCCTGAATTGCTGTAGAATCTGCTGGTGATTTGCAGGATGTGAAGGCTGTGGCTTAAAGACTGGCTGTCTTTGGAGCTTGTCTGCCCCAAACCCTGGCTGCTCTGTCCTGACAAGGCAGACAGTACACCTTTAGGTTTGATTCTTGTACCTCCAGTTACTCATCATGGGATCTGGCCTCCTTTACTGAGAAGTAAGTTCAGGAGATGAAGGCATTTAAGAATATCTAAGGATCTTGTTGTCTGGCTGTCTCTCTCCCTTTACTAACCAGAATCTTATTTGAACTTGGATCCCTGCCTGGTGCAGGTATAAGCTGAAGTCCACTACTCCCTTTGAAATACAAAAAAATTTTGCTCATATCCCTCCCTATTTGCAGTGAGAGAGAATCCGGAGTTCTCCAGAGCAATTTGATGGGGGTGTGTTTTAGGGAGAGTTTCATTTAGTCATTTCTACCTTATTTAAATTATGCTGAATTTCCTGTCGTGGGCCCTTTATTATGCATTGATGGCAAAGAGCACAGCCTTTCCGTTTGGATTTTCATCTTGTAAATATTAGCCATTCAAGACGTGTGTGTTTGTGGCAGACGAGACCTGTGAGGCAGCGAGAGATTTTGCTTAGTGTGCTCTGTTCCTTGGAGACTTGCTGTTTCTTCACAAACCCCCACACTATTGCAATCCTCAACTCCAGGCTCTGCCCAGATGTAATTCAGCAAACATTTAAAAACATCAGATCATCTCTGCCTTCATCTTGACCCTGGTCTCCACTTGGGCTTCTTCGAAGTATGGATCATGTACTCTCAGTTCTGGCTTGGGAAGGTACCTTCTCCCTCACCTGCCAGTCTGGAAGAGGGGAGAGGAGCAAGGTTGAAGTGGATTTGATCACAGTGTGAACACATATCAGAAGGCAGAGACACTTCAGCTGCATGTGGTTTTGTTTGTGAGTTTGCTTGTTTTACTTTCACAAATCCACATGATTCTTAAGTCTTTCAGACTGTGAACCAGTGGGCCCTCATCTTCTTTTAAATACATTTATTTGGCTGCACTGGGTCTTAGTTACAGCATGCAGGATCTTTAGTTGTGGCACGTGGGATGTAGTTTCCCCACTAGGAATCAAACCCAGACTTCCTGCATTTAGAGACTGGAGTCCTAACCACTGGACCAGCAGGGAATTCCCTTGGGCCCTGATCTAATTCCTAGCGCCTTCCTGGCCACCTCAGGCTTGGGAGGCAGATAGGATTACTAGTCTTAATACCATAAATTTGGCAATATCTAAGGAAAAAGCTAGTGGAGGTGATGGAATTCCAGTTGAGCTATTTCAAATCTGAAAAATGACATTGTGAAAGTGCTGCACTCAATATGCCAGGAAATTTGGAAAACTCAGCAGTGGCCACGGGAATGGAAAAAGTCAGTTTTCATTCCAATCCCAAAGAAAGGCAATGCCAAAGAATGCTCAAACTACCGCATAATTGCACCATCTCACACGCTAGTAAAGTAATGCTCAAAATGCTCCAAGCCAGGCTTCAGCAATACGTGAACCATGAACTTCCAGATGTTCAAGCTGGTTTTATTTTTAATTTTTAATTTTTTAATTTTTTTTTTTGCTACATATATATGCATATTTTTACAAGCTGGTTTTAGAAAAGCCAGAGGAACCAGAGATCAAATTGCCAATGTCCGCTGGATCATCAAAAAAGCAAGAGAGTTCCAGAAAAACATCTATTTCTGCTTTATTGACTATGCCAAAGCCTTTGACTGTGTGGATCACAATAAACTGTGGAAAATTCTGAAAGAGATGGGAATACCAGACCATCTGACTTACCTCTTGAGAAACCTGTATGCAGGTCAGGAAGCAACAGTTAGAACTGGACATGGAACAACAGACTGGTTCCAAATCTGGAAAGGAGTATGTCAAGGCTGTATATTGTCACCCTGCTTATTTAAGTTATATGCAGAGTACATCATGAGAAATGCTGGGCTGGAAGAAAGACAAGCTGGAATCAAGATTGCCGGGAGAAATATCAATAACCTCAGATATGCAGATGACACCACCTTTATGGCAGAAAGTGAAGAGGAACTAAAAAGCCTCTTGATGAAAGTGAAAGAGGAGAGTGAAAAAGTTGGCTTTAAAGCTCAACATTCGGAAAACTAAGATCATGGCATCTGGTCCCACCACTTCATGGGAAATAGATGGGGAAACAGTAGAAACAGTGGCTGACTTTATGTTTCTGGGTTCCAAAATCACTGCAGATGGTGACTGCAGCCATGAAATTAAAAGACGCTTGCTCCTTGGAAGGAAAGTCATAACCAACCTAGACAGCATATTCAAAAGCAGAGATATTACTTTGCCGACTAAGGTCCGTCTAGTCAAGGCTATGGTTTTTCCAGTGGTCATGTATGGATGTGAGAGTTGGACTATAAAGAAGGCAGAGTGCTGAAGAATTGATGCTTCTGAACTGTGGTGTTGGAGAAAACTCTTGAGAGTCCCTTGGACTGCAAGGAGATCTAACCAGTCCATCCTAAAGGAGATCAGTCCTGGGTGTTCATTGGAGGGACTGATGTTGAAGCTGAAACTCCAGTACTTTGGCCACCTGATGCAAAGGGCTGACTCATTTGAAAAGACCCTGATGCTGGGAAAGATTAAGGGCAGGAGGAGAAGGAGACGACAGAGGATGAGATGGTTGGATGGCATCACTGTCTCAATGGACATGGGTTTGGGTGGACTCCCGGAGTTGGTGATGGACAGGGAGGCCTGGCATGTTGCGGTTCATGGGGTCACAAAGAGTTGGACGTGACTGAGTGACTGAACTGAACTGAACTGAAGGAGATACCCTATAAACTCTTGGTTTCCTGAAGACATATTTTTAGGGGAGAGTTAGTTAAAAAGAAAGATTTTTTTTAAATGCTGAAGTAAGTTCTTGAAGGCTTGCCTTATTATTTTGATTGATGTTTCTTAACAACTTTGTGGGAAATGATTGCACACTCAGTGTATTAAAAATACCCTTTATAATTGGAGATGTCAAAATTAACTTTAATGTAGATTGTTAGTGTTGTTTTCACTTATAAAATTTATTTAAAAATTTCTACCTCTTTCTCTCTCATATCCGCAAAGAATGAGAATTTGCTCCTTGTGTAATATAATCTTAAAAATAATTTTATTTATGTACTTATTTTTGGCTATGTTGGGTCTTTATTGCTACACAAGCTTTTCTCTCATTGCAGCAAGTGGGGACTACTCTCTAGGTGCAGTGAGCAGGCTTCTCCTTGCAGTGACTTTCTTTGTTGTGGAGCACAGGCTGTATGGAGCACAGGCTCAGTAGTTGTGGCACACAGGCTTAGTTCCTCCATGGCATGTGGGATCTTCATGGACCAGGGATAGGACCACATCTCCTGCGTTGGCAGGTGGATTCTTTGCCACTGAGCCACTAGGGAAACCCTACAATTTTAATTAGCCTGAAAATTCAGTGATTTGACTAACTCTTCCCTGCCCATTAAAATTAAGTCTTTGTACTCTTGAGTAGGATGAGTTAAAAGTAAAAATTAGATCAGATATTAAGCATGCCAGTTTTCATACAGATAAGACTGGGTTAGTATACACAATGAGTTTTATCTTTCAACTTGTTTCAATAATAACAACTATCATTTATTGAACACTTATTAAGTCAGTCATTGGATTACAGTATATGTGTTTTCTGAATTACCTTACTCTAATGAGTTCTGTGACCTAAACCTGTCATCCTACATGCAGAAACAGAGTCTCAGAGAACTCCATATGGTTAGGCAATTTATAGGTGCCCTGACTGGAAATTTGCACCTACAGTTAATTTAGCTGGTAGATCATCTTCTTGACAGTGCTTGGAGCTGCTGGTATAGAGCCCTGAACCTGACCTTTTGCACTTGGATAGCATGTGTATGGCTCTCTGCATGGCTGCAGATGGTGACTGCAGCCGTGAAATTAAAAGACACTTGCTCCTTGGAAGAAAAGCTGTGACCAACCTAGACAGCATATTAAAAAGCAGAGACATTACTTTGCCAACAAAGGTCCGTCTAGTCAAAGCTATGGTTTTTCTAGTAGTCATGTATGGATATGAGAGTTGGACTATAAAGAAAGCTGAGCACCGAAGAATTGAACTGTGGTGTTGGAGAAGACTCTTGAGAGTCCCTTGGACAGGAAGGAGATCCAACCAGTCCATCCTAAAGGAACTCAGTCCTGAGTATTCATTGAAAGGACTGATGTTGAAGCTGAAACTCCAATAATTTGGCCACCTGATGCGAAGAACTGACTCATGGGAAAAGACCCTGATGCTGGGAAAGATTGAAGGCAGGAGGAGAAGGGGACAACAGAGGATGGATGAGTAGTTGGATGGCATCACCGACTCAATGGACATGAGTTTGAGTAAACTGCAGGAGTTGGTGATGGACAGGGAGGCCTGGCGTACTATAGTCCATGGGGTCGCAAAGAGTTGGACATGACTAAGAGACTGAACTGAACTGAGCATGTGTATATTTTTAAGCATTTTAATAGTTAAATATATGTGATTTTAAAAGATAATGTTTTTATTACATGTCATATGCATAGATTGGAGATGACTGTACAGGCACCATCTGTCCTGTGTCTCTTTCTTACACAAAAGAAATTAACTGATAGCCTTTTCTTCTGGAACAGCTAATAATCTACTTTTTTGTCATCATCTTAAAAATATGCACCTATTACCACGGAGTGTTCTGCAGTTGTTTCTTAAGGCTGAATAACTCAATCGATGGTAAATATCTTTTAATCAGTGTACAAAAGAACAAGTTTACCCCAGGGAAAATCAGATCTGTAGACTGCCGTTATATAAAAGGAAAGTCTTTCCTCCTGGAACTTGGCAGGGTTCAGAGCCCAGGAGGAAAAGTGTATGTGTGTGGGTGCGAGACTGAGAATTTGTGAAGGAGTTGACTGAGAAATGTAAGCAGTCAATTAAAAAAGTAAGCAGAAATGTTAACCTTGCAGAACTTTATAACTTTATCTCACTAATGTTAATGTTTGCCTTTAAAAGATGATAGAATTTATTGTTGCTGTTCTCATTTCAAAGTCTAAATGAATTTTATTGAGAGAAAATGAAATTTTGCATGTGACAGTAACAATATATACCGGGTTAGAATGCTGATTCTGGTCATATTTTATGTATTTATTTCTCCTTGAGAAACCTTAAGTGTCCAATGCCAGATAGTTAAAAAAAATGGTTTTCATACTTTACAATTACAAAAGGATTCAAAGTTCTATTAAATAGTATATCTCTTTAGTATTGGAAATATGGTGGTGAGTGGTTTAGTCTCTAAGTTGTGTCTGGCTGTTGTGACCCCGTGGACTGCAGTCTGCCAGGCTCCTCTGTCCATGGCATATCCCAGGCGGGAATACTGGAGTGGGTTGCCGTTTCCTTCACCCAGGGGACCTTCCTGACCCAGGGAGTGAACCAGTGTGTCCTGCCCTGGCAGGTGGATTCTTTAACGCTGGGCCATCAGGGAAGCCCTATTGAAGGTATAATCTCTTAGAAACTGAATTTAATCATTCACTTAGCAGGACACCTGAGTAATATCTGTCAACAGCCTTTTAATAAAGTAATAAACTATTCATGTGTAGGGAGATTAGGTAGACAATCATGATGGGACTGAAATAAGCATAACTCTGTGAACACTTGCAATTCTTCTAATTTTTATGAATCACTGAGAATGGCACTTTGTGAAACAGTTACCAGCCCTTGAGGTAGTACCTCGTGCACAGTAGGTGTTCAAAACTGTGTGTTTGTATCTGTGAGTGAATAAAAAAGAGTGAATGAATGGTTGATGCCTTGATGAATGGGTTGACGTATGACTATATGAATTTACCCCCTCCTTTTGCTGCCAGTGCAATTCTAATGAACAATTAATGGTTCCTCTTCTCTTCCCTACTTCCTTACTCTTGTATACTTAGATACATGTTCAGAGAACATGCTGGATTAAAGCTAGAGTAGTAATCCCAGGCACAAAGTCCAAAGAAAGTTTGGTGGCGATTGATGTTTATGGTGGTGGTGTTGGTACGAACCATGTCTCACCCCAAATAGCCTCAGTACCCTAGACATTCTCAGTCGCCAACGCAATCAGACCTGCTTCCCTGCCTTCCCAGATTCAGCTGCAGCTGACGAAGTCAAATGGCTTATTGACTGTAGCCAGTGCATGATCAGATAGCCTAGCTGGGTGAATACGTGTGGGATTGGCCTTGGTTATCTTGGAAGGACTTTTTCTGTGCTTTAAAGATCTCTGCTCTAGTCTCTGCTCTAGTGCAGGGCAGTGGTTAGGAGCGTGGTGTCTTGATTGAGAACTCCCTATGTTGGAAGACTAGCTCAGCTGCTTACCAGTTATGAAACGTGGGCAGTGGGCCCCCTTAAACCTCTAGATTGTGTGTGTGTGCATGTTCACTGTTTTGCAACCTCGGGACTGTGGCCCTCTAGGCTCCTCTGTCCATGAGGATTCTCCAGGCAAGGATAGTGGAGTGGGTTGCCATTTCCTCCGCCAGGGCATCTTCCTGACCCAGGGCTTCAAACCTGTGTCTCTTATGTGTCCTGCATTGGCAGGCAGATTCTTTACCACTGAGCCCCCTGGGAAGCCCCGTTAAACCTCTAGATTCCTCATCTGCAAAATGGGAGCACAAGTAGTGGCTACCTCTTAGAGGATTTATTGATGTCTACCTTAGATTGTAATAACTGCACTTCCATCCATGGGAAAAGTGTGGTCTGTAACTTCACACAGCTCTGGACAAAAATGAGGACAATTCTAACACGTAGCCTAGGCTATATTATTTATGTGCCACCCTGCCTCTGGTCATCTATACCTGTTGGAGAGCAAACATGCCCACTCAATGACTTGTAAGGTTGACAAGGACTTCCAGTCAGTATATCCATCCAGGTGCACATGTTTAATTAAACTCTGTTCAGAGCATGTGATCATTATGATAAAAAATATTCATTCTGGAGAAGTTCGAAAATGCTTTCTGGTTAGCATGAGATTTTTGGCATGTATTGACTGTGGTTTTTGGCTCTGAATTCCTGAAATGCTGACATAGTTGAATTTATTTTTGTTTTAAATACAATTGCTGACATTTCCAAGCATCCATATGGACTCAATAAATACTTCACTTCTGCCCACTGGATGTAGGAGCTGGATGAAGAGGAACAATATGATTTGGGAATTCCTGAACATTTTTCTTCTTTTAGCTGGATGCTGAAGCACACTGGAAACATTTCTTTGTTATCATATTTTGGGGTTTCAAAAATTGTGTTTGGATTTTCAGGAAATTTGTGGTAACTTTATATTAGCTGAGAAAAGTGAATTTTAAAATTCTCAGTGAAGAGGCGAATGAATGATCCATCTTGCAAAGGAAAAACTCCTTTTTCAAGGGAATTTGTTGCCAAATTGTCTGCAGTGGCTCTAGGCATTACTTGACCTCTTGGCACTTCAAGAAATTGTTTTCTTTGTCTAAGTATTAAATCAGTGTTTGAGCAAGGCTGGGTGTACTACATGGTATGCAGAGCAGGGGGATGAAAGCAGTCAGCCATGTGTATTTCCACATTTGCAAGTAGATTTGGTTTCTGTAACTGTCAGTCAAGCAGATCTTATGGAATGAATTTTCATTCCCTCACTACAGATTCTAGTTCTCCAGGAAATAAATCACAGCGGCCTTTCTGATGGAGGCAGATGGTGAAAAAACTGTATGAGGATGTAGTACATTCACTCTTAAGCAGAAGCAAATTGCTTTTTAAATTTCTTTTATGCTCTGAAAAAGAAAACCATTTTTTTCTAAACATGCATTGTCTGTGGTGTGATAGACTGTGTCCTCTTCATGACTGTCTTGAAATTTCTGCTTGCCGCAGGGTCTACTTGGAACATGTGGTCTCCTGTTTGGATGCCATTGGCAGGGGTATTTTCTCCTTGCTTCTCCTAGTGTTACTGGAAGCACTTGCTCTCTACATTAGCTGCCATGTAAGGGGAGGCAATAGGGACATGCCATGCGCTGTTCAAATCTGTGGAGCCATCCAGGTTTCACAGGGCACAGAGCCTTCCTTCTAGGATGTTTTCCCAAATCCTTCCATGTGTGTGTCTGCGTAATGAAGGTGTTAGGTGGAGAGAGGAGCCTGGTGGGCTACAGTTCATGGAGTTGCAAAGAGTCGGACACAAATGAGGGACTAACACTTCTCTTTAGGAAGAACTGGCAGTGCCGTGGCAACTGGCTAGTCAGCTGACTGCCTCCAGCTGCAGGGCCTTAGGATTCACTTCAGCTTTTCAGCCCAGGCCACACTCTTGCCCAGCAACCCCTTGTTGTTTTCGTTTAGTTGCTCAGTCAAGTCCAACTCCTTGTGCCCCCTTGGGCCGTAGCCCACTAGGCTCCTCTGTTCATGGATTTCCCAGGCAAGAGTACTGGAGTGGGTAGCTATTCCCTTCTCCAGGGAATCTTCCTGACCCAGGGATCGAACCCGGGTCTCCTGCATTGCAGGCGGATTCTTTAGCATTTGGGCTACCAGCGAAGGCCAGTTCTTTCTGAAAGGGAGGTCAAAACAGCGACCCCCGCCTGCAGTGGCCACCAACTCCAGTTTCTTCACTCACACCCAATCAGCTGCCGTCCGCTTTCCCCTGTACTACAGTACTCCAACCACTCTTGCTGCACACTAATCTGTTCCTACACTTGATCTGTTTTGTTTTGATTTTTCAGAAGGTGGTTCTGTCCAATAAATTCAATTTAAAAGTTGCTTCTTCTTGATAGGCTATATCTGGATAAAAGACTATATTTAAAATGGGCTTGTATGCATCACATTGAATGAATTGTCTTTGGCAGAATTATGGTTTATTTGCTACCACCTTTTATGTAACTTGTAAACCAAAAAAATAGAGCCTCTAGAGGTGTTACATACAAAAATACCAAAAGGTGGCAACATGAAGATATTTTCAATAAATTTCCTTTGGTGTGACTTTTACACTACCTGAAATATTAAAATTGCAAAGTCTTATTTAACAAAAAGGATTTTTCTTTTTGTTAATTTTTCTACTAGAAAATAGCTGTTATGATATATGGAATGGGATTTTTTTCTTTTATTGTTATGTGATTCCATACAAGAATTTTTAATGAATGCTCTAGTATTTCTAACCTAAAGCCTTTGAGCCTCACAATCCCTGTATAAGGGTTGGATGACCAACAGTACACAAACTGGAGTTTAGTCCTATTATATCAGAATTTCAAAATAATTTCCTTTCCATAAAAGGCTTTGAGTACATCTACCCTGATGATCAGATCACCTGGCCTCAAGGTCTGGGGAGAAATTCCTAGTGGGTGACTTTTTTTCCTCTGATGTTCCCTCTTTGTATTCTCTTGTCCTCCTTTAGGATTTGCCTCTGATGATGTTAAAAGGGCTTCCCTGGTGGCCCAGAGGTTAAAGAGTCTGCCTCCAATGCGGGAGACCCGGGTTCAATCCCTGGGTCGGGAAGATCCCCTGGAGAAGGAAATGGCAACCCACTCCAGTACTCTTGCCTGGGGAATCCCATGGACTGAGGACCCTGGTGGGCTGCAGTCCACGGGGTCACAAAGAGTCGGACATGACTGAGTGACTTTACTTACTTACTTACTTACTCTGATGATGTAAATAGTGATCTTATCTGTCACACCTTTATTGTAAACCCTTAGGCTGAGTTCCAGGTGGGGCCCTGAGTGTGCTGTCCTCTGTCAGCATTTTCACCTCTCTTCCCGGCTCACACTGGATCCCAGAGTTGGAGAGCAGACTCTGAGAGGGAGTTTCCTGTATGAGACATTTGTCAGGGAATGCCTTTGCCCTTGAGATCAACCCATGTGGCAGGGAGGGGTGGAGAAGAAGGCCTGGCTGTGTGCAGGGAGGAGGGGCTGCTGTGCAGGGCTCACAGCAGGCCCCCGCCATCAGTGGAAGCTTTGGAGTCGTGAGGCCCTTCAGAGCTGTCCCCAGTTGGGTGAGAGGGCCAGGCTTCTAGACCATGGGTTGGATAGTCCCTCCATGACACAGGAAGGAGGTGTCACCAGGGAGGGGCATTTTCTTCAGCAGAGGCTAAAGTGGGGACAGAACAGGCTGACCCCTCCCAGCACCTGAGGGGGTGAGTCCTTAGATCCCACAGGGAGATCTGCTTGGCTCCCTACCTGGGCTCCTCTCCAGCTCTGTGTGACTTGTCCCTGAGGCCTCTGGACCTGCTTGCCTGTTGTTGATGCCGAAATTTGGTCTCTGTTCATCGGTACCAAATTGAACCTTGGAGAGAGTTTTCGATGAAGTAGAAAAGACTACCTTTATTGCTTTGCCAGGCAAAAGGGAGCCACAGAGGGTTAATACCCTCAAAACTGAGTGTCCTAACCCAGGTGCATTTGGGAAGGAACTAAAAGGAACAGGGTGCATGCAGGGCCTGCAGTCCTTAAATCTAGAGATCTTCTGGCATCCAGTGGTCTCGTGATCTGTGGTTCTCAAGGTTACTGAGCTGTGACCTTCTCTCTGGAACATCTTCCATTTGGTGGGGGTTTTAGTTCTGCAGAAGAGCTCGATACTGTTCTGTGTTTCCCTTGAGGGGGAACCAGGACCCTGCCCCAAGGCTACACGTTGTTCCTTAGGGCTCCATTGTCTCTTCATCCCTCTTCTCCCCAGGTAGCAACTGTGTGAGCCTTCTCTTTGGAACTCAGGGAATGGGACACAGAAAGGCTTTTATGCCCAGGAGCTCTTCAGGGTCCTGTCTTCTCAGATTCGTTACTTCTCTTACTTGGAAACTTCTTGTTTGCTGTTTTTCCCTACTTTGTCTGCTTGTTTCCTCTTCAAACCTTATTTTACACAAAAGCCACAGCACCCTATATTTCTCTTCCTTTATAGTGCTCATTTCACTTGTCATTGTTTGTTTACTCTTTCTGTCTTATCCAAGAGGCACAACTCACTGCATCCCTGAAGGGTGGAATATGGTACATGCCAGGCATTCAACAAATAAGGATTGAGTTGAAGAGTCGGACACGACTGAGCGACTTCACTTTCACTTTTCACTTTCATGCATTGGAGGAGGAAATGGCAACCCACTCCAGTGTTCTTGCCTGGAGAATCCCAGGGACGGCGGTGCCTGGTGGGCTGCCGTCTGTGGGGTCGCACAGAATCAGACACGACTAAAGCGACTTAGCAGCAGCAGCAGCAGCAGTAAAATGAGGGAGAGTGTTAAAATGTTTTAAAAATTATTTTGCTTATCAAATATTTCTTCTTTCATAAATAATTTAAATAATATGCAGAATTCTGTGATTACAATTCATACTTGATTTATTCATTACTTTATCGAATATAGCATCTTTTTTTCTTATGGTCTAATTCTTGGGAAAAATCAAGTACCAAATAATTTATGTGAGTCATCACAGAGGTGAAAACATTGGTCAATTTGAAGCATATTGAATGACTGAGAAAACGAAGATCATGGCATCTGGTCCCATCACTTCATGGGAAATAGATGGGGAAACAGTGGAAACAGTGTCAGACTTTATTTTGGGGGGCTCCAAAATCACTGCAGATGGTGACTGCAGCCATGAAATTAAAAGATGCTTACTCCTTGGAAGGAAAGTTATGACCAACCTAGATAGCATATTCAAAAGCAGACACATTATTTTGCCAACAAAGGTCCGTCTAGTCAAGGCTATGGCTTTTCCTGTGGTCATGTATGGATGTGAGAATTGGACTGTGAAGAAAGCTGAGTGATGAAGAATTGATGCTTTTGAACTGTGGTGTTGGAGAAGACTCCTGAGAGTCCCTTGGACTGCAAGGAGATCCAACCAGTCCATTCTGAAGGAGATCAGCCCTGGGATTTCTTTGGAAGGAATGATGCTAAAGCTGAAGCTCCAGTACATTGGCCACCTCATGCGAAGAGTTGATTCATTGGAAAAGACTCTGATGCTGGGAGGGATTGGGGGCAGGAGGAGAAGGGGACGACGGAGGATGAGATGGCTGGATGGCATCACCGACTCGATGGACGTGAGTCTGAGTGAACTCCGGGAGTTGGTGATGGACAGGGAGGCCTGGCATGCTGCGAGTCATGGGGTCGCGAAGAGTCGGACACGACTGAGCAACTGAACTGAACTGACTGAAGTATCCATAAAGTTTAAGAAAGACTAAAATGCTGTCTTCCAAGTGGATGTATCTGTGATTTATTGCTGCATTTTCAGAAAGTATAAATAACCAAACACATTTTATAATTATCTGCATTCCAGGTAAGAAAGACTGTTTGTGAAGATAAATATGTATTTGTAGAGTAGTTATAATCAAGGTCTGTGTTATGATATAGAAGTCTTGTGTTCATGGAAGACTCACAATACTCTTTATGATCACCCAGTACTTGACAAAAAAGAAGTGAGCCAAGTAGTCTGAGGGCGCTGTTTGTCATGTTCAGTCACAATAAGAAATATCAATTTGATTGGAGAAATGAAAATAGAGCTGGATTTACAAAACCTTGGTTTAATATTTTTTAGACTTTATTTCCAGCAATTCTTACGTGAACTGCAAAATTTCTGCCCTCTTGTTTGTTTGATAAACTTTAGCTTAAAAAACTCCTGTGATTTAGACTAGATTTTTCTTAAATTGAGTTTACTGTTCTGTCAAATTATAAAAATATTTATATATCATTTTCTAAGGAAATTTTAAAGTTGCTCACTTTATGAGGAAATAAAAATACTTTTGATAACTTCATTTAGCTGTCTGGTGATCAGTATATAAGTCTTAGATTACAGAAGCCCCCTGATTACAGAAGGGTGCCCCTTTGAAGTGAGCAAGTCCATGGTTATTTCCTCACAGAGGAGTTACCCCGTTGACGCAACTTTTGGTTCTGTATCATAGCTTATAAAATGTGTGCATGCGCCAGGGAGCCATAGGGTCTGGGTTTGAGTCTTCACTGGATAATATCTAGGTGGATTCCCTTAATCTTTTTGACCAACTTCCTTATCTAAAACATTGGAATAATGACTCTTACTTCATGGAGTAGCGGCAGGAATTCTATGCAGGAGTCTGCAGGGACTGCCCCGAGGAACCAGCATGAAGCCCTCAGCAAATGGTAGAGACTGTTACTGGGACCAATCTCAGTTGTGTCTGACTATCTGAGACCCCATGGACTGTAGCCCTCCAGGCTCCTCTGTCTGTGGGATTTCCCAGGCAAGAATACTGGAGGGGGTAGCCATTCCCTTCTCCAGGGGATCTTCCTGACCCGGGATCAAACCTGTGTCTCCTGCATTGCAGATGGATTCTTTACCATCGGAACCACCTGGGAAACCCGTTCTTATGACTGGTGCCTGGAAGTGGCATATGTTTTTATTTCCCAATATCAAAGTTGAGTTTTGAAATGAAAGTTTATTTCCCCATTGAATTCTAAAAGTTTTACACATGTATGAAGAAAAGACTGTTACAATTTAGAAATTAAATTTTGGAAACTTAGGAGAGCCTTAAAATTTTTTGGCTGTTCCCTGAAACTCCTTTGACATTTAAAAATTGTCAAGACACCAGCAGGTATTTCAAAATGAGATCAGGCCTGATTCATTTGGATGAATATGATGGTTTCTGAATTTATTTGATTATGTCGAGGCTCTTTGTTCCCAGTATTTCCCTTGGATCTTGTGTATATGTAATCAAGAGAAAGTATGGAGTGCCTAGGATTTTGGTGGAAAAAATTCATTAGGAATTAATAATTTTAAGATCACTATTTATGTCGTTCGCTTTTGTTCTTGAGTTTAAATAGCTTGCCAGGACAGAGTTGAGAACAAAGTGCCGTGGGAGTCCACAGAGGGAGTGACTAACTCATTCTGGAAGACCTCATAGAAGAAGTGACATTCGGGTTGGCTTTGAAGGATGAATTGTTTGCCAGATGGAGATTGGGATGGGTGTGGTTGGTTTTCACAGACCAAGGGAGTGATACGTGAAAAGGCACAGCCCTGAAAGCACACGTATTTCATTAACAATAAAAAAAAAAAATTATCTGCTGGGACCCTAGGACATGACAATATGAAAGCTGCCTCCAGGCCTGTGCAAGAGAGGCCAATGGGGAATGGTGTGTCGAGATATTGGAAGAGGATTGGGGCCAAATCCAGAACGGTGTATATCCTAAGGAATGTATTCTTTACCTGAAAGGCAGTTGCTCACATCTGTATTTTAGAGAGGTTTCTGGGTTGAGCCAGGAGGTGAGAGAATCGCTGAAATCTTGGAAGGTGTTGACCGTAGTCTAGATGGGAGACTAGATGTGATGACAGAAGTCGGAACAAAAGAAGTTAAGAGTGGGATACTTAGGTGATAGAATTGATTTGCCGAAGGAGAAAGAATTTTAATTAATGTGTATGGGATATGTATGATATTACATGAGCTTTAATCTCATATTGAAACCTTTTTCTTAAAGCACAGACACGGGAGTTTTATTCTCTAAGGTATATAGAGTTCCTTTCACAATAGGGAATGTTTTCTTTTTCTGGCCTCTGACTCCTTAAAAGAAAATCCATGCTACTGGCATCTGCGTTGCTGCAAATGGCCTCATCCCGTTCTTTTTCATGACTGAGTAGTATTCCACTGTGTATATGGACCATGTCTTCTTTACCATTTATTTGTCTTCGGCCCTTTAGGTTGTTGTCCTGTTTCAGCTGTTGTGAACTGGGGAGGGGAGGACTTGGAGTTTGGGATTAGCAGACACAACTGTCGTATATAGATAGGATGGATAAACAACAAGGTCCTACTGTATGGCACAGGGAACTATCTCCAGGCCCCTCTGAAAAACCATAATGGAAAAGAGGATGAACAAAGACTGTCTATATGTGTGTAACTGAGTGACGTTGTACAGGATTGGCTATATTATACTTCAGTCACTTTCATGCACAAGCGCACGTGCATGTGCACACACACACGAAGTGATTGGCTATATTATACTGCAGTCATGTGCACGTGTGTGTGCACACACAGACACACGTGCATACACACACACACATGAAAACCTGTCCTATTTAGTCCTACCCTGGGCAGAAACTGCCCTGAGCAGTATTCTGGACCCAAATGTAAGGCTAATGGGGAGAGGGTGGGCACACACCAGGGAGCCCCCAGACACCCTAGGAACTGGTGGGACAGCTAGGAGGGATGCAGTACAGAGTGAAATCCCAAAAGACACCTATGTTTCCACACACACAGCCATGGAGTCAACCCCATGAAATAGGTTAGTGTTTCACAGCTAACTTTTTCTTTTTTAAGAAGAAGAAATGTCAGTGCATTCCTTAAAAATAAGCCAAGTAAGTTTGGGAAAGAGTAATTAAACCAAATGAAATAGTTTTTGCTGTCATTTTTTTATTTCCCATCTCCTTGAATCTGATAGCACGTTTTGTGAATTCCAAGAGAACGATAATAGGATAATAGAAATCTATCTCAAAACCCATTTATTTATTTTTAAAAAATCTTATATGACTCATAGTCTCACTGAGAGTTAATAAGATTAAATATGTTTTCCAAGGGTTTTATAGTTAATAAGAAGCCCTGATATTTAAATCCATGCTGTTTGTTTTACCTGATATTGTTTCCCTATTGAAACTGTTGAATTTAGGATTTGACGCTGAGAAGCAAGTCAACGCTGACTCAATGGCTTCTAGTTTGAGTGACCACAGTTACTGGCACTTTTAACTGGAACAGGAAATATGAGTGAAGGAGTAGTTTTGTTTTTATTTTGTATGTGTGGGAATGGAATGGGTCATCATTTAAGCTTTGGACTTGTTACATTTGAAGTAGCTGGTGGCGATGTCTGGTAAGCAGTTGTAATACAAGAAAAATGAAAGACATATTTTTGGACTTGACAGAACTGTAACTTTTTCTGTTATTAAATGAGCCATTAAAGTTTGGATATGCAATTTTATTCTAGCCTTAAAGTCTCGAAGTTAATGTCCCAAGTGGCCAAGGTAGTCCCTTTGAAAACCTCTATTTTTTTCCTTTCTAGATGCAATATTACTTCATGCCCAAGGATCATACTTCATTTTGTGTATATGTATTTTGTCAGAAAGGTGTCTGGAAAAATATTTAGGAGAAAAATGTCTTTAATCAATATCTTTAGAGAGAATTGTGGTATATCTAGCTCCTATGGAGTGTTTTAAGGATTTTCTGACACCAATGAGTGTCACCACATGAATAGATTATATCTCAGTGGTGTTTTCAAGAGTTGTTCATCTCTGCCATGAGGTTACCCATATGATTTTTTTTTTTTAATTTCTGTGTCATACAACTCTGGCATGACCTGCTTAAAGGTATTAGTAGATGCTGGTTGTTATCAATATTCCTTAATTTTCTATGGTCCCTTCTACTGTTGTTGTCCAAGTAACTGGAGAACTAGCTATTAGATCACAAAATATAACCCCCTTCCTAAATGGTCAGTGTCAGGGAGAAGTGAAGTAGACCCCTGAATACTCTGGAAGGCAAAAAGTTAATATCAAATAAGCAATTTAAATAAGGTAGTTACATCAATTCAGAAGGCACTTTTGGTGATTTTCCTGGTGGTCCAGTGGTTACGATTCTGCACTCCCAATGCAGGGGGCCTAGGTTCAATCCCTGGGCAGGGAACTAGACCCCACATGCTGCAATTAAGAGTTCAGATGCAGAAACCAGAAAAGAAAAGAAAAAAAAAAAAGACCCCACATGCCGCAACTAAGAGTTCAGATGCCGAAACTAGAAAAGAAAAGAAAAAAAAAGACCCCACATGCCGCAACTAAAGATACTGCATGACCCAACAAAGATTTAGATCCTGTGTGCTACAAGTAATACCCAGTGCCACCAAATAAATAAAAATTGAAAAACACAGGCGCTTTTGCTGGGTGGAGATTGGTCATGGTTTTTCTTTAGTTTTGAGTGGAGGATAATTGCTTTACAATGTTGTGCTGGTTTCTGCTGTACATCGACATGAATCAGCCACAGCCATATGCCCCCTCCCTCTTGAATCTCCCACCGCATCCCACCCCACTAGGCTGTCAAAGAGCACACCGCAAACTCCCACTGGGAATCTGTTCTACACGTGACAGTGTGTATGTTTTCATGCTACTCTCTTAATTCGTCTCACCCTCTCCTTCCCTTGCTGTGTTCACAGTCTGTGCTCTATGTCTGGGACTCCCTTCCTGCCCAGAAAACAGGCCCATCAGTACGATTCTTCTAGATTCTGTACACAAGCATTGATACACACTATTTGTCTTTCTCTTTCTGACTTAGTTCACTCTGTACAATAGGCTCTAGGTTCGTCTACCTCAAATGTGTTCTCTTTTATAGCTGTAATATTCCACTGTACATAGGTACCACAATTTCTGTATCCATTCAGTTGTCGTGGACATCTAGGTTGCTTCCGTGTCCTAGCTATTGTAAATAGTGCTGCAATGAACATGAGTTACATGGGTCTCTTTCAGCTACGGTTTTCTCAGGCTATATGCCCAGTAGTGGGATTGTTGAATCATATGGTAGTTTTATTCCTAGTTTTTAAAGAAATCTCCATACTGTTCTCTGTAGTGGCTTATCAGTTTATATTCCTACTAGCAGTGCAGAAGGGTTCCCTTTTCTCCACATTCTCTCCAACATTTTTGTAGATTTTTAAATGATGGTCATTCTTACCAGTATGAGGTGATAGCTCATTGTAGTTGTGATTTGCATTTCTCTAATAATGAGTGATGTTGAACATCTTTTCATGTGTTTTTGACCATCTGTATGTCTTCTTTGAAGAAATGTCTGTCTAGGTCTTCTGCCCATTTTTTGATTTGGGTTGTTTGTTTTTCTGGTATTGAGCTGCATGAGCTGTCTGTATATTTTGGAGATCAATCCTTTGTCAGTTGTTTTGTTTGCAATTATTTTCTCCCATTTTGAGGGTTGTCTTTTAATCTTGTTTATTGTTTCCTTTGGTGTGAGAAAACTTTCAAGTTTAATTAAGTCCCATTTGTTAATTTTTTTTCCCCATTACTGTAGGAGGTGGATCAAAGAGGATCTTACCGCGATGTATGTCAGAGTGTACTGCCTATGTTTTCCTCTAAGAGCTTTATCATTTCTGGCCTTACATTTGTATCTTTAATCCATTTTGAGTTTATTTTTGTGTATGGTGTTAAAACGTGTCCTAGTTTTATTCTTTTACATGTAGCTGTCCAGTTTTCCCAGCACTACTTATTGAAGAGGCTGTACTTTCTCTATTGTATATTCTTCCCTCCTTTGTAATGATAAAGTGCCCATAGGTGCATGGGTTTATCTCTGGGCTTTCAGCTTATTCCATTGTTCTGTATTTCTGTTTTTGTGCCAGTGTTATGCTGTCTTAATGACTGTAGCTTTGTAGTATAGTCAGAAGTCAGGAAGAGTGATCCATCTAGCTCCATTCTTCTTTCTCAAAATTGCTTTGGCTATTTGATATCTTTTGTATTTCCATACAAATTGTGATTTTTTGGTTATAGTTCTTTGAAAACTAGCATTGGTAGTTTGATAGGGATTGCATTGAACTGTAGATTACTTTGAATTAATCTACATTGAATTTGTAGATTACATTTTCACAATATTCTTCCAATCCAAGAACATGATATATTTCTCCATCTGTTTGTGTCATCTTTGATTTCTTTCATCAGTGTCTTTATAATTTTCTGTATACAGGGCTTTTGTCCCTTTAGGTAGTTTTATCCTTAGGTATTTTATTATTTTTTTTGGTTGCAATGGTGAATTGGCTTGTTTCCTTAACTTTCTGAATTTTAATCATTAATGTATAGAAATGTAAGGGATTTCTGTGTGTTGGTCATAGTTTTATAGATCATTTTACTCCCTGTAGGACGAAGGCTCAGAGAGTGTTCAGGTGGTGGGTACAGCAAGGGAAGGTCAGAAGGACACACAGCATGTGTATGGAATGACAAGCAGGCAGATTTGGCTGGAATGCAGAATTCATGGAATAGTGTAGTTAGAGATAGGCTTCAAATAAGGTTGCTTGGAATCAAACTGAGGAAGACTTTATAATATCTGATTTCTTAAGAAAACACAGTCTCCCAGTCTCTTAGTAGGAGCCTGGCTATGATGCTTCTGTGGGCTGGAGTTTGACTATCAGGCCAGCTGATAGCATGGCGCACAGGCTTCCAACTAATTGGAAATCAAGGCCTCTCCCCTTTTCCCCACTTGCATTTTCATTTCTCTGATGCCTTTTGATTTAGGGCAAAGTTATCTGTTATTTTGATGGTGATTTGTGGGTGAGCTTTAAGGAAAAGATGAAGTTACCAACAGAAATAAAAAAGGAGACAGCATCAGTGAAAATACATGCCAAACTTCTCAGCTGTGGTCTTATCATGTTAGCTTTAGTGCAGGCTCACAATGTGTGTGTGTGTGTGTGTGTGTGTGTGTATGTACTTTAGTTGCCATGACGACCTGCTAGGCAGCAGTATCCCCCCATTTGGTATGCTCTACCATCAAAATTTGTCATGGAAAGGAAATTTAAGACTTTTCAAAGAGTAAAGTCAGTACTTAATTTTTTTAAGCAGATGGATTGTACATTTTTAAAAAAAGATGGTCGCTACAGTTTTGACTTCCAAGTTGTAAGTAAAGCCAGACCTGAAGGCAGTGTTCCAGGGGGTTTGAAATTCTGGCATTTAAATGGTTTCTCCTATATGGTCCCCATGACAACAAAACTCCATGCAGGTATTGAGTATCATCTCTGCTATAAAATATTCATACCATAAAAATGCCTTTGATTCTCAATGCTGCCTAATAAACTAAGACAGGAGAATTTAGCTAGTTCAAGGTGTTATATGGGCACATATTTCAAAATCTTTTTTGTTAAGAGCTTAATAAAAGTACAATTATAAGCAATCTGTTAAAAAATTGAATGATGTTAAATTTATGTTTTGTCCACGTAAAAACAAGTAAATACTATTTCAGTTGCCAGTTGGGAAACATACTGTTTTATGATTGAAATTTTTAAATTTCTTAAGCATAGAAAATGAATGTTTTAATAATGGTGATTTTATAGTATAATAAATAGTCTCTCAGTGTTCTGGCATATACCTTCTCCCCCTAATTTTTCTGCCAAAGATAAATTTCATTTTCAAGTTAATACCTGATGAAGCTATATATTTATTAAAAGATGTAATTGAATACTAGTTTTAATGTTTATATCAGTAGCCATTGTGTGCTTTTTGAAGCTTTGTGAAGGATTTTAAACTGTTACTCAGGTACAATGAATGAAGTGCCATTTTTAGGGAATAAGTTGTTTATTCGTTTACCAGTATCACTTGAATTTTAAAAGGATCACTTTTTTCTAAAAGTGACAGTATTCTTCCTATATTTGTTTATTGTTAAACATTCTGTTTTATTTATTGACCATTGAGGGGAAAACAATGAAATCTTTAGTTCGCATCTGTATCCTTATCTCGGGTAAGAAGGCCTGCTTTGTCAAATCCAGATGTCTCTGCCTGGTGCTCATTACAGTGTCCCCTTCTGGACCACAGTTCCAAGAGAAGGATGTAGGGAGTCATGGCAAAGACGCTGGGAGCTGGAGGACCCTTGAAGGGGAACAGGGGTAACTTCCCAAGAACTGAACCATGGGAAGGAAGTTAATGACAGCAGATGGAGGGGATGGATGGTCTGGAAGAAATGAGAAAGCTGGACTCATCTTGAGAGATCTTATAAGGGTGTTCTTGTTTGGTCTCTTTCCACAGATTCAGTCAGGCCTTAAATTAGATTTTCTCTTGTCTCCTGTTATGACCTATTCTAATATATCCACATTCCTGATTGTTGTAACAACCCACTTCACTTCCTTTGATGACCACATTGATGACTCTAGTCTTCCAGTGACTCTTCATCATAAAACTTTAAATTTTAGCCACAGGGATGTACTTGTCCATGAGGTGTTCTCTGCACCATCATATCTTTCACAGCGTTAACTATTGGCTGGCAGTGTGGTTGCTAGAGCCTGATTACCTGGGCTGGAATTCTGACCCTGCTCTGTGACCCTGGGAAGGTCATTAACTTCTCTTGTCTCAGCATCTTCCTCTGTGAAATGGGAACAATAATGGTACCTGATTCATACAATTATATAAGAATTGATATATTAGGGACATCCCTGGTGGTCCAGTGGTTAAGATTCCACTCTTCTGCAGGGGATGTGAGTTCCATCCCTGGTTGGGGAACTAAGATCCGATATGCCCCAATGTATGGCCAAAAAAAAAAAAAAAAAGAATTGCTATATCATAATTGTCTAATATGTTAGTTTTCTACTGCTGCTGTATCATGTCACCACAAACCAAGTGGCTTAAAACAACACAAATTTTGTCATCTTATGGTTTTATAGGTCACACTTCCCTCATGGGCCTCACTGGGCTAAAATCAAGGTGTTTGCAGGACTGCATTCCCTAGTGGAGTCTTTAGAGGAGAATTCATTTTCTTGCCTTTTCTGGTTCCAAAAGGCCACCTATATTTCTTGACTCATAATGCCACTCATCCACCCTTAAAGCCTTTTTTTCCCCTATAGTCAACATCTCCCTCTGACTCTCCCCTTCTGCTTCCCTCTAAAGGACCTGTGGTTATATTGAGCCCATTTAGATAACCCAAGATAATCTCCTTATTTACAAAAATATTTTAATTATTTATTTAATTAGCTGCTCCGGGTCTTAATTATGGCCTGTGAGATCTTTAGTTGCAGAATGTGAACTCTCAGTTGCAGCAGGTAAGATCTACTTCCCTGACCAGGGACCAAGCCCGGGCCCCCTGCATTGGGAGTGCAGAGTTGTAGCCATTGGACCACTAGGGAAGTCCTGATCTCCCTGTTTGTAAAATCCGGTTAATAATAACCTTGATTCCGTCTGCAGCCTTAAGTCTCCTTTGCCATGTAACCTAATGTCTTCACAGGATCCAGGGAGTTAGGAGATGGATGGAAACCTCTAGCATGGAGTGGATGATAATTCTGTCCCTTTTCACCTCATGATATCCTAGTGTTTGAGTAGATGTTTTTATTTTTCCACAATTCTTTTTTATTTGGGGGCAGGTATGTTACCCCAGGCAGAAGAGAGGGGCCAAAGAAAGAGAGAAAAGTGGGAAGGATTGTGTGACAATGCTATTATTATTATTATTATTTTTTTTTTTGCATCTACATGGACTAGAGCTAATTCCTTTGTCATATGTTTATAACTACCCAAATTGACCTTCCCCTTTGGTTAGTACCTCTGAAAGGTTTGCTGACAGCAGTGAAGAAGGCAACATGTAATTCATTTATCCATGAGAGGTTGTTTTCCTACTGACACTTATTCTTTTTTTGCTTATATCCATAAAATGTGACCTAATTACATCAAGTATTATGATTTAGAGTGGGCAGAGACTCAAAACAATTAAATAAAATGGGTCAACATTTGTGAGGTGGCTCACAGTTTATAAATGTTTTCATAAAAATTATTTTATGAACCCTGTCAGCATTTTGAGAACTAAGACAGCTCAAATCTTTTAGATAACAAAGTCATCCCTAGAGATCTGCCTTCCAAAGAGGACAGGGTAAGAAAAGCACCTACCTTCTTCCTTTTTAAAATTTTTATTGGAGTGTAGCTTTGTAGTGTTGGGTTAGTGTCTGCTGTACAGCAAAGTGAATAAGCTATGTGTCTACATATGTCCGCTCTTTTCGTTTGGATTTCCTTCCCATTTAGGTCACCGCAGAGCATGGAGTAGAGTTCCCTGGGTTATACAGTGGGTTCTCATTAGTTATTAATTTTATACATAGTAACAATAGTGTATCTGTGTCAATCCCAATCCTGTCTCCTTCCTTGATTAAAATTTGGAGGTAGGATTAGTGTGAAGAGGGAAAGATGAACGAGTAGGTTAGTTCCCATTTCTATAGCCCGGGAAACCGGGAGGAGACATTGTTTGCACCTGTGTTTCTATGTCAGTCTGGTTCTCTTTGATTCTTGATATAACTCCGTTTGCAAGGGAGGGATGGGAGAGAGAGGCATTCTCTTCCTTTCTTAAACCAGGCCAAGGATGTATTAAGCCATTGTTTTCTAGTACAGTGTACACTGACCAGCACACTCAGTGATCATATTTCATAAAAAGGGGGTGGAGGGGAAAGTGTTCACAGAACTCACCAAAGAAAAAAAGTCAGCTGATAGGTCAACAACAGCGAAATAATTCATTCTCTCTTCGAAAAGTGAATGCCAATAACAATAGCCATGATTCTGACAACAAAATAATGCTTCAGAGGGTGACTTTCAGCTCTTGGCTCTCTCCTTTCCCTCCATGTCCAAAGGACATTTTCCCCAGCAACAGAACCAAGTGATTTATCCTTGCTCATGTCAGCTGCTGAGGTTTGCAGGACCACACAGTATGGCTGGTGGGCCAGGTCTGTCTTCCTTTGGCTCTAATTACAAAGGAAGCACGCTTTATTTTTTTAAAGAGAAATACAAAGTGATATATTTCTTTGGGATGCTGTGGAGAAGATTAACCTTACAGCTTTGGGGTGCCAGAGTAAATTGTATTTAATAAAGTAATGCTCATTTTCCTACTTCTTTGCCCCCAAAACTTACAAGGTCAGTGAAGTGAAGGAAGCAGGCTTTCTTTAATGTCCATCTTGGTTATACCTCTGTTTTAAAAATGTTAAAAGATACTGGAATGAACTTTATGTTAACTGGCCTCTAAGTAAATAAATAACTGACATTAAGTCTGTACAACTTATCCTAATTTTCTTAAGAGGATATAGATTTTATGTAATAAGCATTAATGTGCTCTTTTAAAAAATAGGTATTAGAGAGCTGCTTATAGCCTTTGGGCCTTCCCTGGTAGCTCCCACGGGAAAGCGTCTGCCTGCAATGCGGGAGACCCGGGTTTGATTCCTGGGTCGGGAGGATCCCCTGGAGAAGGAAATGGCAATCCACTCCAGCTCTCTGCCTGGAAAATCCCATGGATAGAGGAGCCTGATAGGCTATAGTCCATGGGGTTGCAAAGAATCGGACACGACTGAGCAACTTCACTTCATTTCACTATAGCCTTTTATTTGTATCTGTTAACTTAGTCTTTAAAATATAACAGTAATAATAGTTGTTAGTTCTGTTGCTTTGATCAGCGATCAGCAAACTACATAGCACAGACCACATCTGCCCTGCCTGTGCATGCTTTTGTCAAGAAAGTTTTATTGGGATGCAGCCACATCCATCATTTACAAATTGTCTGTGGTTACGTTCCTGCTTCAGAGACATAGCTGCTGCTGCTGCTGCTAAGTCACTTCAGTCGTGTCTGACTCTGTGTGACCCTATAGATTGCAGCCCACCAGGCTCCTCTGTCCCTGGGATTCTCCAGGCAAGAATACTGGAGTGAGTTGCCATTTCCTTCTCCATTGCATGCATGCTAAGTTGCTTCAGTCGTGTCCGACTCTAAGAGGCATAGCTGAGTAGTTGAAAGAAAGACGTTATGCCCTGCAAAGCCAAGATGTTTACTGTCTTGCCCTTTACAGAAAAAAATAGTGTCAACTGTTAGGTATGGTACATTATACCTTCTAGGTGATGTGGGTTCAAGAATCATTGAAGGCCGAGTCTCTAATAACTTAATATGTAATTGGAGAAACAAGATCCCCAAATTTAAGTGACAGTACAAGTCAAATTGAAGTTCATTTATTTGTTGATTCAAATTGAGTGCTTTTTGAGTGCTGCCTCAGAGCTGGGCATTGTTCTAAAGTAAAAGAAATAGAAGTAATCAAAGAAGACAAAACACCCTTGTGGCTCTTGCAGCCTAGTAGAGCAGGCAGATAATAAACAGACAAACATCTCGTCTAACGCCTGGTATGTACTATATTTTTATGTATATTGTGGGCACAGTAATGGTGTTGTTTGTCATTAGCAATAAATTGGTTAATTTTCCAAAATATCTGAATCTCCGATGAGGTTTAGATTTTTAGAAAAAGGGAGGGGGTGGAGAATGACATATTTCAAACCAATAATTCTTTCTCTGAGCTTTTTATACATGGTTCAAAATTGCACAAGGATATAACATGGCAAATAAAATATACACGTTTTGGTATGGTAGAAGAAAATTTGATTAGACAACAGGCAGCCTGTGTTTTAGTCCCTGTTTAGAAGATCATGGCATCTGGTCCCATCACTTCATGGGAAATAGATGGATAAAGAGTGGAAACAGTGTCAGACTTTATTTTGGGGGCCTCCAAAATCACTGCAAATGGTGACTGCAGCCATGAAATTAAAAGACGCTTACTCCTTGGAAGAAAATTTATGACCAACCTAGATAGCATATTGAAAAGCAGAGACATTACTTTGCCAACAAAGGTCCTTCTAGTCAAGGCTATGGTTTTTCCAGTGGTCATGTGTGGATGTGAGAGTTGGACTGTGAAGAAAGCTGAGCACCGAAGAGTTGATGCTTTTGAGCTGTGGTGTTGGAGAAGACTCTTGAGAGTCCCTTGGACTGCAAGGAGATCCAACCAGTCCATTCTGAAGGAGATCAACCCTGGGATTTCTTTGGAGGGAATGATGCTAAAACTGAAAGTCCAGTACATTGGCCACCTCACGCGAAGAGTTGAGTCATTGGAAAAGACTCTGATGCTGGGAGGGATTGGGGGCAGGAGGAGAAGGGGACGACGGAGGATGAGATGGCTGGATGGCATCATGGACTCGATGGACGTGAGTCTGAGTGAACTCCGGGAGTTGGTGATGGACAGGGAGGCCTGGTGTGCTGCGATTCATGGGGTCGCAAAGAGTTGGACACGACTGAGCGACTGAACTGAACTGAGTCTCTTTTGGGCTTCCCAGGTGGCTCAGTACATACAAAGTCTGCCCGCAACATGAGAGACCTGGGTTCAATCCTTGGGTCAGGAAGATCCCCTGGAGAAAGAAATGGCAACGCACTCCAGTATTCTTGCCTGGAGAATTCCATGGACAGAGGCGCCTGGTGGCTATAATCCATGGGGTCACAAAGAGTCAGACCTAACATTTTCACTCTCTCATCTCTTTTTGGCTGAATGGCCTTTAAAAATTCTCTGTGACATGTAGTGGATTGTAGTCTGTCAGTGCTTCTCAAAGTTAAGTATCAGAATCATCTGGAGGGTTTGTTAACGCACAGGTTGCTGTCTCATCTCCCGAGTTTCTGATTCAGTGGGTCTGCGGTGGGGCCTGAGAATTTCCGTATCTCTCAAGGTTCCAGGTGAGGCCAGCTCTGCTGTTGGCCTGGGAACCACATTGAGAGAACCACCACCCTCCATGATCATGGGAGTCCTTCCAGTCCCTCTAGTATTTTTAAATTCCCTAAAAAAGCTTTATAGCTCTTTAAACTAGACTAAGAGATCCCACTAACAGCTTGACCAAGGAAACTACTCAATATTCAGGACTATTTTCTGAAGAATAACTTCCAAAGAAGTGAGAATTCTAAGACACTTTCTTACAGTCCCCTAGACTTATGTTCATTAATAAATTTTACATTATTTCTTTGGGGACATTGATGAACACTCAGTTCTAAGGGTGGAGGCCATGACTGTTCCTGATTTTCTCTTTGTTTTCCAAGTCCACAGTGTGTGGTATGTACCCAGTACTAATATGTTTAATTGACGTAAGCTTAGGAAAGGGACAGAATATCTCTTAAGGTCATCTTCCTGAGTTGCTGCTGGTTTTCTGTAAAATTCCATTTAGAATTAAGGAGAATTAATTCCATTGGATGCCAAAGTTTTAAACTGTTCATAGCATGTATTCTATGTCTGCAAACTGTACTGTTGTTATTTCTAATAGAAATTCCCTAAAAACCTTCATTGATATTGTCTGTCTCATTTCTTAAGTATGAATATACACAGAAAACAGGAAAATATAGAAACCATAATAAACAAAAGTTCACCACATTTTCTGTTACCTGTAATAAAATTTACTTAATTCAGTGTAATTTAAGACATTTTGTTTTAAGATTTGGCTTTTGCAGAGCATCCCCCAAAGCCATAATGTGAGTAGAGTGTTTTTTTTTTGTTTGTTTTAAAGGATGTATTCATTTCAGCCTATGTTTAGAAAATACCTACTATGGGCCTACAAAGGTAAAATTTCTACCTTAAGGCACCTTTCAGGCCTTTAGTTGGATAAGGCAGAGATTGCAAATTCGAATTCTAAGGTGCTAGGCACATAATACTCAAAAGTTTGGGGTTTTGTGAGTTTTTCTTTTAATGTTCACACAAGTGAAAAGTAAACAAAGCTAAAACATGAACTAGACAAAGCCTAGTTCACCAGCTGAGTTCCAGTATGAGGAAAGATCCCCTGGAGGAGGGCATGGCAACCCACTCCAATATTGTTGCCTGGAGAATCCCATGAGCAGAGGAGCCTGGCAGGCTATACCCCATGGGGCCACAAAAGAATCAGACACGACTGAGTGCGCGCACGTGCACACACACACACACACCACACTGCATGAGAAAATAGCAAGAGAAAACATGAGGGAATCCTTTGGGAAGCAGATGAAGCAGGTATTCAGTACATCATGAATAGTTCATTCCTAACTAGCAAGACAGTAAGAATAGTAGCTACTGAGAGAGAAGCTGGGGAATGTATTTAAGATTCTATTGTGTGCAGCCCTGATGGCCAGTGGGAAAGCTTTATACTCTGTGTTAGACAACTTGAATCAATAGTCACGGACAAGTACTGCTTATCTGAATTATATTTATGTCCTGCGTTACTGACTGTGGGTAATCTCATTGAATGTTAGAAACATATCCAGCATGCAGGAAGAAAAAAACACTACTATTTAAATCAGGACACATACTTTCTTGTCATTTGGAATTATTATTTTAAACTTATATTGCTCTTTTAGAAGTGTTTTGTCACAGGACATATGAAAATATGGACCTTTGTGTCTCAGTTTGCACAGTGGAATTATACCGACCATGGTCAGTACAGGACCAAGAGCCATATAGCCTGTCATTTAAAAAATATTTTATTGAAGTGTAGTTGATTTACAATGTTGCCTTAATTTGTACTGTACAACAAAGTGATTCAGTTATATATATATATATTCTTTTTCATATTCTTTTACATTATGGTTTATCACAGGACATTGAACACCGTTTGCTGTACTATACAATAAGACCTTTTTGTTTTTTGTTGAAGGTGAACATGTTACTCGCTCAGTCGTGTCTGACTCTTGTGACTCCATGAACTGTAGCCCCTCAGGCTTCCCTGTCCATGGATTTCTCCAGCAAGAACACTAGAGAGGGTTGCCATTCTCTTCTTCAGGGGATCTTCCCAACCCAAGGATCAAACCCAGGTCTCCTGCATTGCAGGCAGATTCTTTACCATCTGAGCCACCAGGGTGCCCTGTTATTTATCTGTAATGTATATAATAGTTTAGTTTGCATTTGCTGATCCCAAACTCCCAGGCCTTCCCCCTCCCTCCTTCTCCCCTTTGTCAGGCATGGGTCTGTTCTCTGCATCTGTGAGTCAGTTTCTGTTTCATAGATATGTTCATGTGTGTGTTGTATTTTAGATTCCACATATAAGTGGTATTTTTCTCTAACTTACTTTGCTTAGTATGGTGATCTCTAGGTCCATCCATGTTACTGCAAATGGCACTGTTTCATTCTTTTTTATGGTTAATATTTTCTTGTGTCTATGTATACCATTGGAGAAGGCAATGGCACCCCACTCCAGTACTCTTGCCTGGAAAATCCCATGGACAGAGGAGCCTGGTAGGCTGCAGTCCATGGGGTCTCATATTTTCTGTTTCCATTCATTTGTTAATGGACATTTAGGTTGTTTTCCCTGTCTTGGATATTGTAAAGAGTGTAGGGGAGCATGTAGCCTTTCAAATTCTACTTTCATCCAGATATATGACCAGAAGTGGGATTGTGGGATCATAATGGCAACTCTTATTTTTAGTTTTTTGAGGAATCTCCATATTGTTTTCCATAGTGACTGCTCCAGTTTACATTCCCACCAACAGTGTGAGAGGGTTCCATTTTGTCCATGCCCTCTTTAGGATTTATTGTGTGGTACTTTATTGTAGTTTTTCAGTCAGTTCAGTTCAGTTGCTCAGTCATGTCCGATTCTTTGTCACCCCATGGACTGCAGCACCCCAGGCTTCTCTGTCCATAACCAACTTCCAGAGCTTGCACAAACTCATGTCCATCAAGTCAGTGATGCCATCCAACCAGCTTATCCTCTGTTGTCCCCTTCTCCTCCTGCCTTCAATCTTTCCCAGCATCAGGGTCTTTTCCAATGAGTCAGCTCTTCACATCAGGTGGCCAGAGTATTAGAGTTTCAGCTTTAGCATCAGTCCTTCCAGTGAATATTCAGGACTCATTTCCTTTAGGATGGACTGATTGGATCTCCTTGCAGTCCAAGGGACTCTCAAGAGTCTTCTCCAATACCACAGTTCAAAAGCATCAGTTCTTTGACACTCAACTTTATGGTCCAACTCTCACATCCATACATGACTACTGGAAAAACCATAGCTTTGACTAGACAGACCTTCACTGGCAAAGTAATGTCTCTGCTTTTTAATATGCTGTCTAGATTGGTCATAGCTTTTCTCCCAAGGAGTAAGCATCTTTTAATTTTATGGCTGCAGTCACCATCTGCAGTGATTTTGGAGCCCCCCCAAAATAAAGTTTCTCACTGTTTCCCTTGTTTCCCCATCTATTTGCCATGAAGTGATGGGACTGGATGCCATGATCTTAGTTTTCTGAATGTTGAGCTTTAAGCCAGCCTTTTCACTTTGCTCTTTCACTTTCATCAGGAGGTTCTTTAGTTCTTCGCTTTCTGCCATAAGGGTGGTGTCATCTGCATATCTGAGGTTATTAATATTTCTCCTGTAAATCTTGATTCCAGCTTGTGCTTCCACCCTGGCATTTCACATGATGTACTCTGCATATAAGTTAAAGAAGCACGGTGACAACATATAACCTTGACATACACCTTTCCCAGTTTGAAACCAGTCTGTTTTTCCATGTCCGGTTCTAACTGTTGCTTCTTGACCTGCATACAGATTTCTCAAGAGGCAGGTCAGGTGGTCTGGTATTCCCATCTCTTTAAGAATTTTCAAGAGTCTGTTATGATCCACACAGTCAAAGGCTTTGGCATAGTACATAAAGCAGAGGTAGATGTTTTTCTGAAATTCTCTTGCTTTTTCGATGATCCAGCGGATGTTGGCGATTTGATCTCTGCTTCCTTTGCCTTTTCTAAATCCAGCTTGAACATCTGGAAGTTCACGGTTCATGTACTGTTCAAGCCTGGCTTGGAGAATTTTAGACATTACTTTGCTAGCGTGTGAGATGAGTGCAATTGTGTGGTAATTTGAACATTCTTTGGTATTACCTTTCTTTGGGATTGGAATGAAAACTGACCTTTTGCAGTCTTGTGGCCATTGCTGCGTTTTCCAAATTTCCTGGCATATTGAGTGCAGCACTTTTACAGCATCATCTTTTAGGATTTGAAATAGCTCAACTGGAATTCCGTTCCTACACTACTTCACCACCACTTCAGTATTCTTGCCTTGAGAACCCCATGAACAGTATGAAAAGACAAAAAGGTATGACACTGAATTACGAACTCTGCAGGTTGGTAGCTGCCCAGTATGCTAATGGAGAAGTATGGAGAAATAACTCCAGAAAGAATGAAGAAACAGAGGCAAAGCAAAAGCAATGCCCAGTTGTTGATGTGGCTGGTGATGGAAGTAAAGTCTGATACTGTAAAGAACAATATTGCATTGGAACCTGGAATATTAGGTCCATGAATCAAGGTTAATTGGACGTGCTCAAAAGGAGTTGGCAAGAGTAAACATCGACATTTTAGGAATCAGTGAACTAAAATGGACTGGAATGGGTGAATTTAACTCAGATGACCATTATATCTACTACTGTGTGCAATCCCTTAGAAGAAATGGAGTAGCCCTCATCATTAACAAATTAGTCCGAAATGCAGTACTTGTATGCAGGCTCAAAAATGACAGAATGATCTCAGTTCATTTCCAAGGCAAACCATTCAGTATCACAGTAATCCAAGTCTATGCTCCAACCAGTAATGCTGAGGAAGCTGAAGTGGAACAGTTCTATGAAGACCTACAAGACCTTCTAGAACTAACACCCCCAAAAGATGTCATTTTCATTATAGGGGACTGCAAAAGTTGGAAGTCAAGAGATACCTGGAATAAGAGGCAAATTTGGCTTTGGAGTACAAAATGAAGCAGGGCAAAGGCTAACAGAGTTTTGCCAAGAGAACGCACTGGTCATAGCAAACACCCTCTTCCAACAACACAAGAGAAGACTCTACACATGGATATCACCAGACAGTCATACAAAAATCAGATTGATTATATTGTAGTTTTGAGCGTTCTCAATTTTAAGATGCATCACCACTTCATTGGTGTTGAAATGTACATCTTATAATCAGTGAAATACAATAAATGAAAAGTTCTTTGTGCTGGATATTATGTTTCTATGCATAAAGTAAATTGAGTAGAAGATTTTTGAAATGAAATGGCTAGATCATAACTACCATTACCATCCAAGTGTTGTCCCTTCCCAGTGAAAAGTTTGTTGTTGTTGTTGTTGTTGTTTTAAGAAAAATCTAACTTCTAGAAATCTGAAGGGCACCTGCTTTTTAATTGTAATCAGTCTTTACTCTTTTGAAGCCACAAATACTTTCTTACATGAAGGGTTCTCACTGAATACTGCTGATTTCTGTTTCATGTTTGTCTTCTTCTTCAGAAAAGTATTTTGCTTCTGCAATTTTTTTCTCTTTCTACTAAAAAGAAGTTTGAAGACTTTGTGTAATAGAAGCACAACCCTGGAGAATAAGTTGTTAGTCACAGGGCTCATTGAAGAGATTTAAAATGGAAAATGCATATACCCAAATCAATAGCAAGAAAAGTGTAGTGGGGCTGCAGACTTCCAGAAACTCTTCTGAATTCAGGAAGGGCTATGCACTCCGAATAATTACAGTTGTTTTTCTCTTTTCCACTAAGTTTTAAAAGTTTATTTATTTTCATGTATAGAATGGACTTTTGGACTCTGAGGGAGAGGGAGAGGGTGGGATGATTTGGGAGAATGGCATTGAAACACGTATACTATCATGTAAGAAACGAAGTGCCAGTCTGTGTTTGATACAGGATACAGGATGTTTGGGGCTGGTGCATGGGGATGATCCAGAGAGATGATATGAGGTGGGAGGTGGGAGGGGGATTCAGGATTGGGAGCTTGTATACACCCGTGGTGGATTCATGTCAATGTACGGCAAAACCAATACAGTATTTTAAAGTAAAATAAAGTAAAAAAAAAAAAAAATGTTTATTTTCAGTTGAAAGATAATTGCTTTAAAATGTTGTATTGGTTTCTGCCATACCTCAAACATGAATCAGCCATAGGTATATATATGTCTCCTCCCTCTTGAACTTTCCTCTCACCTCACACCCCATCCCACCCCTCTAGGTTGTCACAGAGCCCTGATTTGAGTTCCTTGAGTCGTAGAGCAAATTCCCAGTGAATATTTTACATATGATCCATGAATTTTTTATTATCCATTCCTATAAATTATCTAAAATCTCCTTTGAAATTTCTCTACTAGTAAAGTGATTCTAACACAAATGATAACAGTTGCCAAATACTGACTGCAACCTTTTCCTAATATCCCTTCTGTGGTGATTTTGACAGATGTCAGGCAGCCTAATGTGCTGTCAATTTTTGTTACTGATAAAGATTGTAATACAATAGAATATCATAAAACTATGTCAACTATAGATTTTGTTAGAATTTAAGTGTTTCATCTGTAGTGCCTGGGATATATTTTGTATTTCTGAAGTAGTGTGCCTAGTAGGAATTATTTCATCTTTGTGTGTGTGCATGCATATACACACCCATCTATGTTAGGGACTCAATACTTACGACTTAAGTTTAAAAGTATTTCATTACTAGAGCAAGCAGATTGGTTTTGCTAGAGAAGAATAGGCCCAGGAACTAATACAGCCCCAAATATAACTGGGGCTTACTGTTAGTCAGAATGCATACTCTGCTTATATTTTAATTTTCCTTTATTGAACCACGAATACTTCAAATTTTGTTTCTAAAAGGCAAAGTTGATTTATTTTTAAAGTGCCTAAAGCATTTCTAAAATCACATGTAGATTTGGACCCAGAAGTACCCAGGCTTTGTATTTTTAGGTGATCTAATTCACTTGGGAATTGAAACTGTACGTGTAACATACCTACAGGGTACATTTATAATTTTTTTTTCCAGAAAATCAAGGAAAGAGAAGGTGTTAAAATGGAAACATGCCTCCCTGTGTGTGATAAAGTTCTCTAGTAAACATCACTAGGATTTAACATGAGCCACTGAGGTTTGCTTACTTTGAGACACAGGATTTAATGTTGGGTGCATTTTCCTTTTAGACTTCTTTAGATAAGGAAGAAAAATGGCCACCCCCCAATCCTCCTCAAAAAACCCAGTTTGTTATAATTACAGTTCTGAATCTGAGGCATTCCTCAATAATTTCCCAGAAAAGTCTGAGATTGTTTACTGGAGGCACACTTGGCTCACTGTATGGCACTCAGACTGTTATGCAGTTGTTTATTTAAACAAATAAATAAGTTTTTGTTCTCAGTGTTGTATTGGTGGCATTTACAATGTATTGTTATGCGATTCTCTGATAGCAAAGGGCCCAGGAACAGAGTTTGAATATCTGCTTGCAAAAGAGCTTAGTAGATAGGCCTGAGTAGATGCAAGATTCAGGACTTCCTCAGCTATCCCAGTGTCTGTCCAAGGCCAGTTCCATCCTGAATGTCATCAGACCCTCAGTGGGCAGCAGTCAAGCCATGCCCCAAGACTGATAAAAGAGGAGCTCTCTTCCAATACTGTTATCTTTTGCTACTGGGCCACCGTCTGTCTCATGTCTATTCCTCCTGAATCCTCCTTTGATATGTGAATCCTCCATTGAATCCATTGAGTGTTTTAGAGACACTATTGAGTGTAGAATTACTTTTGATTATTTTTAAGAGCACATCTGCCCTCTGTATTAGGAGCGTGTGTGCTCAATCTCAAAAATGACAGAATGATCTCTGTTCGTTTCCAAGGCAAACCATTCATTGTCACAGTAATCCAAGTCTATGCCACAACCAGTAATGCTGAAGAAGCTGAAGTTGAACGGGTCTATGAAGACCTACACGGAGAAGGCAATGGCACCCGACTCCAGTACTCTTGCCTGGAAAATCCCATGGACAGAGGAGCCTGGTAGGCTTCAGTCCATGGGGTCACTAAGAGTTGGACGTGACTGAGTGACTTCACTTTCACTTTTCACTTTCATGCATTGGAGAAGGAAATGGCAACCCACTCCAGTATTGCCTGGAGAATCCCAGGGAGAGGGGAGCCTGGTGGGCTGCTTTCTATGGGGTCACACAGAGTCGGACACGACTAAAGCAACTTAGCAACAGCAGCAGCAGCAGCAGCATGAAGACCTACGAGACCTTTTAGAACTAACACCCAAAAAAGATGTCCTTTTCATTATAGGGGACTGGAATGCAAAAGTAGAAAGTCAGAAAACACCTGGAGTAACAGGCAAATTTGGCCTTGGAATACAGAATGAAGCAGGGCAAAGGCTAATAGAGTTTTGTCTTCCAACAACACAAGAAAAGACTCTACACATGGACATCACCAGATGGTCAACACCAAAATCAGACTGATTATATTCTTTGCAGCCAAAGATGGAGAAGCTATATACAGTCAACAAAAACAAGACCAGGAGCTGACTGTGGCTCAGATCATGAACTCCTTATTGCCAAATTCAGACCTAAGTTGAAGAAAGAAGGGAAAACCACTAGACCACTTAGGTATGACCTAAATCGAATCCCTTATGACTGATTATACAGTAGAAGTGAGAAATAGATTTAAGGGACTAGATCTGATAGATAGAGTGTCTGATGAACTATGGATGGAGGTTCGTGACATTGTACAGAAGACAGGGATCAAGACTATCCCCATGGAAAAGAAATGCAAAAAAGCAAAATGGCTGTCTGGGGAGGCCTTACGAATAGCTGTGAAAAGAAGAGAAGTGAAAAGCAAAGGAGAAAAGGAAACATATAAGCATATGAATGCAGAGTTCCAAAGAATATCAAGGAGAGATAAGAAAGCCTTCCTTAGGGATCAGTGCAAAGAAATAGAGGAAGAGAACAGAATGGGAAAGACTAGAGATCTCTTCAAGAAAATTAGAGATACCAAGGGAACATTTCAGGCAAAGATGGGCTCGATAGAGGACAGAAATGGTATGGACCTAACAGAAGCAGAAGATATTAAGAAGAGATGGCAAGAATACACAGAAGAACTGTACAAAAAAGATCTTCATGACCCAGATAATCACGATGGTGTGATCACTCAGCTAGAGCCAGACATCCTGGAATATGAAGTCAAGGGGGCCTTAGAAAGCATCACTACTGACAAAGCTAGTGGAGGTGATGGAATTCCAGTTGAGCTATTTCAGATCCTGAAAGATGATGCTGTGAAAGTGCTGCACTCAATATGCCAGGAAATTTGAAAAACTCAGCAGTGGCCACAGGACTGGAAAAGATCAGTTTTCATTCCAATCCCAAAGAAAGGCAATGCCAAAGAATGCTCAAACTACTGCACAATTGCACTCATCTCACATGCTAGCAAAGTAATGCTCAAAATGCTCCAAGACAGGCTTCAGCAATATGTGAACCGTGAATTTCCAGATGTTCAAGCTGGCTTTAGAAAAGGCAGAGGAACCAGAGATCAAATTGCCAACATCCACTGGATCATGGAAAAAGCAAGAGAGTTCCAGAAAAACATCTACTTCTGCTTTATTGACTATGCCAAAGCCTTTGACTGTGTGGATCACAACAAACTGTGGAAAATTCTTCAAGAGATGGGAATACCAGATCACCTGACCTGCCTCTTGAGAAACCTATATGCAGGTTAGGAAGCAACAGTTAGAACTGGACATGGAACAGACTGGTTCCAAATAGGAAGAAGAGTATGTCAAGGCTGTATGTTGTCACCCTGCTTATTTAATTTATATGCAGATTACATCATGAGAAACGCTGGGCTGGAGGAAGCACAAGCTGGAATCAAGATTGCTGGGAGAAATATCAATAACATCAGATATGCAGAGACTCCACCGTTATGGCAGGAAGTGAAGAGGAACTAAAAAGCCTCTTGATGAAAGTGAAAGAGGAAAGTGAAAAAGTTGGCTTAAAGCTCAACATTCAGAAAATGAAGATCATGGCATCTGGTCCCATTACTTCATGGGAAATAGATGGGGAAACAGTGTCAGACTTTATTTTTGGGGGCTCCAGAATCATTGCAGATGGTGACTGCAGCCATGATATTAAAAGACACTTATTCCTTGGAAGAAAAGTTATGAGCAACCTAGATAGCATATTCAAAAGCAGAGACATTACTTTGCCGACTAAGGTCCGTCTAGTCAAGGCTATGGTTTTTCCAGTGGTCATATATGGATGTGAGAGTTGGACTGAAGAAAGCTGAGCACTGAAGAATTGATGCTTTTTAACTGTGGTGTTGGAGAAGACTCTTGAGAGTCCCTTGGACTGCAAGGAGATCCAACCAGTCCATTCTGAAGGAGATCAACCCTGGGCTTTCTTTGGAGGGAATGATGCTAAAGCTGAAACTCCAGTATTTGGTCACCTCATGTGAAGAGCTGACTCATTGGAAAAGACTCTGATGCTGGGAGGGATTGGGGACAGGAGGAGAAGGGGATGACCGAGGATGAGATGGCTGGATGGCATCACTGACTAGATGGATGTGGTTTGAGTGAGCTCCAGGAGTTGGTGATGGACAGGGAGGCCTGGCATGCTGCGATTCATGGGGTCTCAAGGAGTCGGACACGACTAAACTGAACTGAACTCTGCTCAGTCACTACTTCTGTTCGATTCTTTGTGACCCCCATATACTGTAGCCTGCCAGGTTTCTCTTCCATAGGATTTTCTGGGCAAGCATACTAGAGTGGGTTGCCATTTCCTTCTCCGGGCTATATTCAGAGACATTTTCACAAACATAGTGTGGGTGTGGTTTTGTTACCTTGGGGGTACACACAGCATTTGGGCTTCCCAGGTGGCACAGTGGCAAAGAATCTGCCTGACAGTGTAGGAGACACAAGACTTGGGTTAGATCCCTGGATGGAGAAGATCCCCTGGAGGGGGCAACCCACTCCAGTATTCTTTCCTGGCAAGTTCCGGGGACAGAGTAGCCTCATAGGCCATAGTCCATAGGGTCACAAAGAGTCAGACACTGCTGAGAACATGCACGCACGCACACACACAACATTTACTTTTGCACACTTTTCATTCATGGCTGCAAGGAACAGAAACCTTAATCAGCTGTAGTTTCCAAAAGTGGGAGTTGTTTTTTTCTTGTATCACAGGATATCTGGAGGTCAGCAGCCTAGGGCCGGTTCCACTGATTGACGGTGTTTATGGCCGGGGACCCAGGTGCTGACATTCTCTCTGTTTTGTACTGGCTGTCTTCATGCTTGTCGTGTGTGGTCACAAGGTGGTAGTGCCATAACTCAGCAGTCCGGAGGAAGCAAGAGACGGGTGCTGGGTCGGGGGAGAGGTCTGTGTGGTTTTCATCACTCCTTCCTCTGCTGATGGAAAGTTCAACTGTCTCTGCTGGTCTTCCCCCAGCCCAATGGCTCAGAGTTACCTTATTTTTTTTTTTTCTATTTAATTTTGCCTTTCAGGCATAGATCTTTGATCCATCCACAGTGTGTTTTTGTATATGATGTGAGGTAGGGATCCAAATTTATTTCCATGAAAGGAGTCAGTTTTCCCAGCACCAATTTATAGGTTATCTATCTGTCCTTTCTCACTGATTTGTGATTTTTCTTGTTAACCAAGTTGATCGACACACACACGTGTGCATTTTTCCTCCTTCCCTCATATTTTTCTGGAACTTGTTCGTTTTGTCTCTTAGATCGCATAATGTGTCTTAGTATATGGTAGGCAAAGACCCTTTTTGCTTTTCTTTTCCTGTCCTTCCCATTGGCTGCTCTCGTCTATCTTGATGTTTTCCCTTTTTCTTTCTTGCTTTTCCCTTCTTATAACTGACAAATGATGGAGATGGTAGACATGATGTTTCTGCATACTGATGTGATAGAGCTTATTAATGTCTGTGTTTCTATTTCATGGGCCACCAATTTAAAGTAGTTAGCCTCCAATTAAAATTTTTAAAAAAGAAATAAACTTCCATAGGGTCAAGAAAAACAAAAGCAGTTTGAAGTATTAGGTATGTAAGAAGCCTAGATTCAACAACCACCCCTAAAAATAGCAATATGAAAATCTTAATATACAGTCTGTCTCAGAAGTTAGTGGTTTGGTTTTGCTTTGTCCTTTTACCACCAGATGTTACAGTGTGTTCTAAAATTATAACAGCCCTGAACAGTGTTGCCATGTTTTATTCTTGTCTCTCTCACCCCTTGAAAGTGAAAGTGTTAGTTGCTTAGTCCTGTCTGACTCTTTGCAACTCCATGGACTGTAGCCTCCCAGGCTCCTCTGTCCGTGGGATTTCCCAGGCGAGAATACTGGAGTGGGTTGCCATTCCCTTCTCCAGGGGATCTTCCTGACCAAGGGATTGAACACAGGTCTCCCTCGTTGCAGGCAGATTCTTTGCTATCTGAGCCAGCAAGGAAAGCCTCCCTCTTATCCCTTATCTGACTAAAAATAGTGTATTGGGAATTGAGAGCAAACAGCTTTGAGCGGAAGTACTTATTTCCTTGTATTCCAAGGAGAAAGTGACTTTTTAAAAAATTCTGTTGAACAGTACTTGAAAGATGCTGAATGAATCTAGTCAGTTCCATCAGCAAACTGGACCATCCTGAGGTTGGAAACATGGGGGTTTGCAAAAATCAGTCACAGAGGATTAAAACACGTTTGGTCACAAGTTGTTTAAAAAACAACAAACCCTGCAGCTGTTTTCAAGTGGGCGTTTCTCTTGGAGAGAAGTCCAGAGTCTCTTGGATTTCTAGTCTGATTTCTTCATAACTTGCCAAAGGTTGGCAACCTCTGTTCAGCCGATGTCCAGCACGGCAGGGAGGAGAAGGAACATCTCATCAGCGTCTGGAGAGGGTGGGCCCTCCAGGGAGTCCAGGGATGCCTCAGATGTGGCTGGGAAATTTTTCTTCTGTGGCTGTCTATATTGTACCAGCTTTAGGAATAAATACCTGAACACACGTGTGTGTGTGTGTGTGTGTGTGTAACACTCTACTTGAACCCTAATTTCCAAGTTGAAGTTGTTTACCTTCCAAAAAACCAAGAGAAAAAAATAGGAAGCCTGAAAAGGCACTTTGGATGTGAAAATGGTTTTCTTGTAGCAGATCAGAATTGCAAGCAGGTCCCCTGCAGACCTGAGATTTATTGCTTGCAATTCTAGACAAATTACCATATGTATTGCAGTCGTATTTAGGTTACATCTGCTTTCTCTTAAAGTTCCTTGGTAAACCGAAACTGTTAGTGAGTAGGAGCCTGATTCTGAAAATTTTGAAAAGCAACTGTGTCCAGATCACAAGATTTCTCTTTGTTTTTGTTTTCATGGAGGAATTGTTCTGGGTTTGGCGACTGTTTGTTTAAACCACGTACAAATGCAGGGAGCTAAATAGACAGCCTTATTTTAGCCTTATCAACTTTAGTTTGGTATGATCTGCGCCCCCCCCCGGCCCCACCACTTTTTTTTTTTTTAAACTGCCGGGGCACACATTTTAGTATCTACCCTACTTTCGATCTCCATCTCTACAGTTTTGTGTTTGGTCATCTCCGGGAAGAAAGATGAGAGCATTTGTCCTCAAATTGGTCTCAGCCTTACAGCCTCCACACTCCAAGGTCCCTAAGTCAGTGAGGCTGTCAAGTTAAAAACTGAGAAAAAGCTGGTTCTTCAGTGGCCAGCTGAGACTCCTCATGTGATTTCGGTTTACATTTGATTGGGTTTCACATTCCAGGACATTTGGGGAAGTATTTCTCAGACTCTGGCAACTCTGCATTAGTTCCTCTGTGTCGGGGATTTTCCATCTGAGGTCTTCAGAAGAAATTACATTTTGTGGAAAGTCATGATCCTAAATGGACAAAGAAAGAAACACCTTCGGTTTGAGTGGGTGTTTCTCAGTTAGATTCCTGGATTGTGTGTGTATGTATATAATGTAGATATATATATATATATAGTATGTGTATATATATTAAAAAAAATTTTTTTTCCCCTTTTTGGTTTTTTTTTTTTTTGGTGGGGAGAAGGTGAATTTCATTTGAGTGTTGGGGAAATCTTTGCAGCAGTGCTTGAGTCTGGATTGGATGCTGGGGTTTCCAGCAGCAGCCCCACCTGTCTTTTGAAAGACCTGAGAGACTCTTCTTGGGGACAGTGTCCGCTGCTGGCATATGAGTCACCTCCCAATTCCACAGTGTTCTCCGTGAGATGCTCTCACTCCCCCCAACCCCCATCAGTGCTCACGAGGCCCCTGTCTGTTTTTGCCCGCCTGTGGTTTTTCTCTTTCCCTCTAGATTTGTGGCCCTCTTATTTCTTTATACCTTTGCTTCTAATCAGCCTTCAAAGGTCACACCCTTGCTTGTTCCATTTTCACTTGTGTCTTGAAGTCTTGCATCTTTTCTTTTGAAAAAATATTCCTTCTTACGTGGCTTGTGCTGGCATCATCAACATGGAGAACTTCTTTTCAATTCCCTTTCATAGTGTAGAAAGCAGTAGCTCTCCTCACTTAATGACTGGTTGGAAGGGCTTCTTTTTACTTTTCCTAAGTGGACTGGGTTGCTACTTCCTTGGAAACCACAGGTATGCCTGTGTGAAATTAAACTCGCTCATTTTGAGATTGTGTGTGGGGGTAGGAGAGGGAGCAAGGTGATACTTAGAGTCTCTGGCGTCTACCTCCCACAGGTTTTTCCTTAACATTTTTTTGATTTGAAGTTGTTCCTATGTTTAGGTCTAGTCTCCTGAGGTAACCTCTGGTTCCCTTTCCAGCAGGATTCCCAGGGGCCCTGTGGGTTTGCTTCCTTTTGCCCTGGTCCTACCCCTAAATGTTTCCCATGTGATCACCACACATCTTATCACAGAGGTTCCTGATCATCAGGACTCAGCACCTACTATTGTTTCTGCCAGAATGTTCTCCATACTAACTGTAGTCACATATTAAGTTAGCAGTTGCTTTGTGGAGAAAAGCAAGAATTTAATCAACAAAATTATTTTTGTGCAAATATATCTGATTTAACACTCTGACAACATTGAGATGCCTTTTAAAATGGCTTCATCTGACAAAGAAGAGAAAGAACTTTCTAGCCTTTGTACTGTGTAAACCATGCTATCCAAACTTAGCTGACTAAAGCTGATTAAAACTCAGGGATTTTTAATCCCTGATATCTAATAAATTTAGATAACATGAATTTAATAGACTTTGATAGTGAGGAATGCTTGTATGGTATATGCAAAGAGTTGTCTTAGATGCTAACATGAAAAATTGCAGTTTATTTTCTTGGTGCTTTAATTTTTTAGTTGCTGTGACAGAAAACTTCTATTATGTATCAAAATAACCATATGTAATTAAAACACACAATGTGAACATATAATTAGATAGCTCACTTTAGAATATACAAAGCATGCATATAAAATAATTTCATTTCTCTGACCCTGAAATGAAATCAGCCTCCCTGTTGGATGTTGGATGTTAACACTACATGTATAGTGTATTCTGTGAATTTATATTTGCTTGTGACTGTGTGGACATTTTTCAGCTGTGAAATACAAATTTGAGAAAATTCTTTACAGTCATAGCACATTGTCTATAGGAAGAATACTTAGCGTTACCAATTCATTGCCCAACTATCACATTCTGTGTTTCTCTTGGAAAATGCACTGCTAATTGAGATGTGAGAGGGAAAACATACAACAGATATTAAACCTCTGTGTGGACATTGCTTTGTCTTTGAAAGATAACAAAAATAAACATTAGTTCACTGCTAGAGTGTGTGTGCATGCTAAGTTGCTTCAGTTGTGTCTGACTGTTTGCGACCCAATGCATTGTAGCCTGCCAGCCTTCTCTACCCATGGGATTCTCCAGGCAAGAGTACTGGAGTGGGTTGCCATGCCCTCCTCCAGGGAATCTTCCTGATTGAGGGGTTGAATCTGCCTCTCTGATTTCTCCTGCATTGGCAGGCAGATTCTTTACCACTAGTGCCACCTGATAGCTTATGATTAATAAGTAAATATTTCAGAGGATAAATATTTAGGATTTCTGACTCAGATTTCAGTGGCATCAAGAGGTCTCATGCACCAAGAGGGGTTTCTTAACTGCACACACCTGTGTAAATCACTTACACTCTCAGAGAGGCTGGAACCCCACCTAGCTCATTCATTCCCAGATATTATCCTGAGGAATAAAGAAGGTAGCAAGACAGGGACCCACATAAGACTTCCATCAAAGATTATTCATTGATTTAGGTTGCTCATGGGTAAAATTAGTTAGAATCAGGAGTGCCATAAATATCGATGCAGTCTGTCCTTAACCACTCATATCAGCTGTGAGAAACTGGCCTTCACATCAAAAGCTTTTCTTTTTGCTATCACAGCAACAGGTTTGAAGTTCTTGAAAGCTGGTAACACTGAGAAGTTTCACTCCCTGTCTCAGAAACAACTGCAGGAGAGAACCTTGGAAATGGTGCTCGGTTTCCAAAACCATGCTGTAGAAGACAAAATGCCCTGATATGCATTCACAATATGTTTTCTCTACTGTCTTAAGAATTAAATATCTAGTTCTTTGAGTCATCCTGTGGGTTATTAGACCTTTGGGAGCCAAACCTGGGACCAGAGCCATCATGTAAAAATATTCATATTTTTGGCTAGGAGAATAAATTGCATGTCTCATAAAACCAGTACAGAAGAGCATTCAGAGAATACTACCTGTTCAGAAGCGTGTCGTCCCTGGTTGTGTTGTGCATGGGCCACTTACACTTAATAGATTTCAGATTATGTGGGAGCCTTCACAGGCCATTAAGGTTGCTGAATGGTTTCTCATGCCCTTCTTCCCTACCAAATAAAAAATAGAATTTGTCATGACTTCCATGTGGTGCAGTGGTTAAGACTTTGCCTTCCAATGCAAGGGGTAAGAGTTCGAGCTCTGGTTGGGAAACTAGATCCCACGTGCCTTGGGGCCAAAATAAAAAAAAACAAGACATAAAACAGAAGGACTATTGTAACGAATTCAATAAAGACTTTAAAAATGGGGGGGAAAGAAAGAATTTGTGGCAGATCCTGGAACAGGCAATTATACTGCTGTCGTGGCTATGACACTCAGTTAGGAAGCAGTTCCTGGCACGTGGCTCATCCGCTTTTCTCCCTCCACTTTTGGGGCTGGGACGAAAAGCCAGCCCGTTATTCCTTCCCGTCCTCCATCCGGCAAAGCCAGGGTTACTTCTAACAACCAAACTATTGGACTAGATAATAATTCCATTTCAACCCTTTAGGTTCTTTTTTTTTTTTTTTTAATCTTTTATTTTATTTTATTTTATTATTTATCAAGTGGCTTTTTTAAGTTGGAGCAACAAGAAGCCGATCAGAAAGGGAAAAGATTCTATTAGATGAATTGTTTAGTTCTATTGAACACAATTTGTTCTGTTGTATTGAATTACTGTATATTACTGTGTTGAATTACTGTTCTGTTGTGTTGACTCACCATGGATTTGTTTGTAGTTAACTGAGGAACTCAGACCACTGAGCTGAAACTAGATAAGCTAGAGACTAAGTACCTTTTCTCACAATTTTCAGCTCTGCTTTTTAATGTAGAAAAAAATGAATATTTTATAAATAATATTCAATTTAACATCATTTTGAACTGAACCCTGAGGTCAGGGCATAGAAAGTAATTCTCAATCAGTTGTGTCTATTGTTACGCTTCTCTTAAGATCATGCAAGGTAAACTCCCTTTGGTTCAAAGGCATAGGATTTGTAAATATGCTGAGGAATAAATGTTGTCAAGCATCCGAAATATTTCATCAGCCATTTCTTCTCACCATCTGTAGGTCCAAGATAATGAAACGGGTGGAACTGGCTTCTGTTATTTCTTACTGGTTAAAAATTTCTGTTGCTCTTGGGACTAAAAACTGTTAAGTTCTATAAACTGTGATCAGAGAAAAGAAACGAAAACTGAGCATTTGTTCCAGTGGGATTTTTTTTTTAAAGGTGGCCACTTGCTGAAAGCCCAACTTAGATTCCAAAGACAATAGCTTCAGGCATTAAAATAGAATGTAAATATAAATATGAACAAAAAGATACCTGTAAAATCTAAAATCTTTGCAGACTTTTCCAGGGGAAAAATTTCAGGCTAAGTATTTGGGAAGCAGGCATGTTAAGCCTTTTTGCTGGCACACAGAAAGGATTAATTGATATGGATTTGAGTATTTACTATATTTACTGGTATGGTGCCTTAGAACCTTCTTTACAAAGTTACAAATAAGAGTAGGGAAGGAATGAAAACTACTAAATTGTCTTTTATTGTTAAGATGATACTTTCTGTTTCCTCTTTTTCTGTAATCCTAAATAAACTCGGTGTTGGCATTCTGTTTTATGAAACCTAAAAATAAAATTAAATACTATTAATAAAATAAAAATACTAAAAAGAAGGGCAAAGGAGTAAGAAAGATTGTTCGTGTTTGAGAGAATCGTGGTCATTTGAAACATGACCAAATGCGAGCTGTTTTTCATCAACACGTTTTAAACAAACACATTCTTAGCTCTGTTTTTGGTTTTGATAGTAAGTCCACTGGGAATTCATATATTGTGGGAAGAGCTGATGATACTAAAAGAAGCCTGGTTGTTGCCAGGTCTGAGAACAGGATTGGTTTTCTCAAGGAACCTTGATTCCATCAAGGGTGTTAAATTATTATATATTACATTCACACAGCAGATCGCTGAGTCCCCAAGTGACAGTTTCCACTATTTTTTAGCTCCTTGGTATGTCTGTACCTAACAGTTTTTCTTTTTGTTAAACTGTAGAACTCATATATTATGTTATCTTCCACAGAGAAGCTTATGTGTACATCCCAGGTGAGATCTCACCACTGTAAATACATCACCACCAAACAGTATGGGAATATAGTTTCTAAATCATTTATTTAAACTATCGTTGAATGCAGAGAAATTTCTGTTAGCCAAAAAATGCTTTTCAGAATCTATTGTAATAGGATTTAAATTGTCTTTATTCATAGCCTTGGGAATTATTGGTTTTAGACTTAAAGGATCATTTCCCTCCAAATGAAAAATCCTGACTCTCCTACAGATATAAATTGAACATGTGTTAAAGATTTTATTTATCTCATTATTAGTGAGAGAACCAGACAGATGTTATAACCTCTCAAAGGAGAAGCACAAGTTTATATGGAATAAAGGTTTACATGTGAATTTACAAATGTATCTGAAGTTGTTTTTTTTCTAATGGGAAGGGGGAAGGAAGTTAATTGAATCATCAGGGGACAGGATTTATTTGCATGTCTGTAGACAGCTCCCTGGTGGCTCAGACAGTAAAGAATCTGACTGCAGTGCGGGAGACCTGGGTTTGATCCCTGGGTTGGGAAGATCCCCTGGAGAAGGGAATGGCAACCCACTTCACTATTCTTGCCTGGAGAATTCCATGGACAGAGGAGCCTGGCGGGCTTCAATCTATAGGGTCACCAAGAGTTGGACACAGCTGAGCAACTAAGCACTATTAGACAACACTTATTTTGCTTGCTCTCATTTGTATAAAATTTAAGGAGTTCTATTAAGCAGTTCAAAGGCAATGCTAGGCTAGCATCAGAGAACCTGGAAAGTTGAGCTATAAACCATGCAGAGTTTCCATTAGAGACTCCAGGAATCTCTTTTGCTTATCATTACATTAGTTATGATTGACATAAATGAACATTTGAATAGCACCAGAGGAACTAGTGGAGAAGTAACACACAACTGTCCTTTGGTTATTTTCTGAAAGGTTTCTAAGATTATTTCAATTCCTATACAGACAGTCTTTTTTTTTTTAACATTTGTTTGTTTATCTTTTTATTTTTGGCCAACTTGGGTTTTCATTGCAACTCATGGGTTTTCTCTAGTTGCAGCGAGCTGTCGAGCTACTGTCTAGCTGCGGTGCCTGGGCCTCTCATTGTGGTGGCTTCTATTGTGGAGCCCAGGCTCTAGACCGCAGGCTCAGTAGTGGTGGCTCATGGACTTAGTTGCCCTGGGGGGGAAGGATCTTCCTGGACTGAGAACAAAACCCATGTCCCCTGCCACTGATTCTTAACTGGTAGACCACCAGAGAAGTCCCGACAAAGACGTCTTCGTTCTCTGTTATAAAAGATGTGAAGTTTATTCTTAAATCTCATGATTTAAGATTTTTTGTAAAGTTAGATGCTATGAATTTCTAAAAAGAATGATGACTCCATATGAAACTAGATGATGCCAAGATGCAGATGGAGGTCGATGCCTCTATCTATGTACCAGCTATCTATGTATGGGACTGGGAAGAAAGTTGATTCCTTTCTAATTGTAAGAAGTGAAGTGAAGTCCCTCAGTCATGTCATGACTCTTTGCGACCCCATTGACTGTAGCCTACAAGGCTCCTCTGTCCATGGAATTTTCCAGGCAAGAGTCCTGGAGTGGGTTGCCACTTCTTTCTCCAGGGTATCTTCCAGACCTAGGGATCGAACCTGGGTCTCCCGCATTGCAGGCAGATGCTTTACCATCTGAGCCGCTAGGGAAGCCCCTCTAATTGCAAGAGGAGATGCACAAATCCTCGAAGAGGAGGCAATGACAAAGTTGAAGATTTACGTGAGAGGAACACTAAAAATAAGTCAGTGAAGGACTATGCTCCCTGGGACCTTAAATCAGTTTCCATTTGAAGGAACTGGCAGAGAACCCCATCAACATACAATTTTAGAGATGGTTTACTGTGATTTCCCTTGTGTGTTAATTAGTTCCATCTGTCTCTAGTTCGATAGAATCATTTAGAAAAATACAGAAGTGTTTGTGTGCTTAAATATTTAAGATCACAAAAGGGCGTTGTGTTCCTATAGATAAGGGTTATTGAGAGTAGACAATTAACAAATGGTTCAGGCTCCAGATTCCTTAAGTCTGTCTTAGAGAGAAAGCACTAACTTGAAGGAGCTGATGGGGCTTCTTCTCTGGAGACTGCAGAGCAAGGATTGGCCTGGTGCTCTGATTCTTGGGAGAACACCCTTATCTTCCAGGAGTCTGGAGTAAGTGCCTTTATAATCCTTTTCATCAACACACTCCAAGAACTCATGGGTTTTAAAGAATCTTTATTTATTTGACTATGCTGGTCTTGGTTGCAGCACGTGGGCTCTTTGCTGTGTCATGAAGGATCTTTCGTTGTAGTACGTGGACTCTCTAGTTGTGGCACTCGGGCTCTGGAGCATGCAGGCTTCAGGAGTTGCAGCACCTGGGCTTAGCTGCTCCACTGGCATGTGGGATCTTAGTTCCCCAACCAGGGATCGAACCCCCATCCCCTGCATGACAAGGAAGATTCTTAGCCACTGGACCACCAGGGAGTCCCAAACTCACGGGTTTGGAAGTTCATATCAGCCACTGATAAAAGCAACCATTTCCATAATGATTGCAAAAAAATTCTTGGGAAATTTTCTCCCATCAGGAAAGAACTGGGAGCTTATAGTTGGATAAAAATAGGTCAAATGGTAGAAGTCGACTTTGTTTTGTAGGTGTGAGTCCAGGATTCATTTGGAAACCAAACTCTTTTCCAGGTGTTTGTTTCCAAGTTGGCACTGCTTTCCCTCACGACCCTGGTTTCCCCACATGTCTTTGTTGTTGATTTATGTTGGAAAGAGCCTGTACAGACTGTGTCTCTAACCTGGGGTAGGCCAGTTCCTCCTCACTCTCAGAGAACTTTGTGGCCAGGAGACTCTCAGGGCTGATCAGATTCAGGGCCAAGTAAGGGAATGCTGAAAAATGTACAAACACAGAAAAACAAAAACCACAGAAACTTAAAGAGAACAAGAGACTGTGAGAGGTGCCACCAAAGTGAGGAAATCTGGTCAGACATTGAGATCTGTTTTGCAGCCAAACTTGATGGGAATGTCTATGAAAACTGCAGAATGCAGTTGTCAGTTTTGCTGAATACAGCAAAAAATGTCTAAAGTATACAGTGGAACTGCCAAAATCAAGATCCATAAGGTTTTATATGATATATTTTTATCGTGGTATCTGGCCAAAAATGCAGTCAACTTTGCTTTCTTTTGTTTCCACATCATATGGTAAAAGAAATATGAATAGGTTATTAAGTAGCTGGTGTTCTTCTATACAAACTCTGGGGCCTGTGGTCAGCCTTGCTGCAGGTATGGTCCAGCCTGTCTGGTTTAAACGAGTGGATTGGCTGTCATGATGGGCCATTTGTACCAGGTGATATTCGTGGCATTAAGCCTCTGTACATTCTCTTTTCAGAATTTTCTTTACATAGCAATTGACTTGAGTTTTTTTTTTTAATTTATATTTTATTTTTTATTTAAATTTTTATTTTTTAAATTATGAAAATATGATAAGAGGAGACTTGGAAAATACAGAAAAAAGTTACATATAGTTCTACTACATATTGCAATTACTTTCTTAAGTAGATAAATTAAGATTTTTAGTTAGAGTTTCAATGCCAAACTCTCAAAAATTAATAGAATGATTATACTGAGAAGTAGAAGGATATAGTAGACCTGAAAAGCACTATAAACCAATTCAACCTAATTTTTTATTTTATATTGGAGTTACTTGCTCCTTGGAAGAAACGTTATGACCAACCTAGACAGCGTATTAAAAAGCAGAGACATTACTTTGCCAGCAAAGGTCCGTCTAGTCAAAGCTATGGTTTTTCCAGTAGTCATGTATGGATGTGAGAGTTGGACTATAAAGAAAGCTGAGCACTGAAGAATTGATGCTTTTGAACTGTGGTGTTGGGGGAGACTCTTGAGAGTCCCTTGGACTGCAAGGAGATCCAACCAGTCCAGCCTAAGGGAAATCAGTCCTGAATATTCATTGAAAGGAGAAGGCAATGGCACCCCACTCCAGTACTTTTGCCTGGAAAATCCATGGACGGAGGAGCCTGATAGGCTATAGTCCATGGGGTCGCTAAGAGTTGGACACGACTGAGCGACTTCACTTTCACTTTTCACTTTCATGCACTGGAGAAGGAAATGGCAGCCCACTCCAGTGTTCTTGCCTGGAGAATCCCAGGGGTGGGGAAGCCTGGTGGGCTGCTGTCTATGAGGTTGCAGAGACACGACTGAAGCGACTTAGCAGCAGCAGCAGCAGCAGCAGCATTCATTGAAGGTACTGATTCTGAAACTGAAGTTCCAATACTTTGGCCACTTGATGCAAAGAACCGACACATTTGAAAAGACCCTGATGCTGGGAAAGACTGAAGGTGGGAGGAGAAGGGGGCAACAGATGATGAGATGATTGGATGGCATCACCAACTCAATGGACATGAGTTTGAGTAAACTCCAGGAGTTGGTGATGGACAGGGAGGCCTGGTGTGCTGTGGTTCATGGGGTCGCAAAGAGTTGGCCACGACTGAGCGACTGAACTGATAGCCATTTAATAATGCTGTGATAGTTTCAGGTAGACAGCGGAGAGGCTCAGTCATACATATACCTATATCTGTTTCCCCCCCAAAATCTCTCATCCAGGCTGCAACATAACATTGAGTAGAGTACGACCTTGTGGGTTATCCATTTTAAATATAGCAGTGTGTACCTCACCACCCTAAACTCCCTAACTATCCCTCCCTTCCATCCTCCCCCCCCGCAACCATAAGTTTGTTCTCTAAATCTGTGAGTCTGTTTCTGTTTTGTAAATAAGTTCACCTGTATAATTTCTTTTTGGATTCTATACATGAAGGATCTCATACGTTATTTCTCTGTCTCTGTCTGACTTACTTCACTCAGGGTGACAATCCCTGGGTCCATCCATGTTGCTGCAAGTGGCATTATTTCATTTTCTTAGATGGCTGGGTAGTATTCCATTATATGTATATATATACTACATCTTCTTTACCCACTTGTCTCTCGATGGACATTTAGGTTGCTTCCGTGTCTTGGCTACTGTAAACAGTGCTGCAGTGAACATTGAGGTGCATGTATTCTTTCGGACCATGTTGAGTTTTTATTGTGAGATGGAAGTTAAAAGACATTGGCCAAAATTGCAAGTGTACACTGGAACTTTAAAAACAGAGTATTAATTTTTTCTAGATTAGCCTTACAAGTATATCACAGTATTTGAGTGATTTAATTTTAAATAAAGAATATTGCACACCCCTCATCGCCACACAGAACAAATCGCCATGTGTTCATCAGACTCAGTAGATTAGAAAGTTTATTGGAATTTCTTAGGTTCTAAATGTTTTACATTTTTTTGCTTCAAGGCCCTGTGATCTTTTACTTTTTTGAATGAGGAATGATAGGGGAAGCAATTGAGTATTGAGTTGAGATCATGACATAATTTCCCTCCTAATAACCAGCTGTAGTTCCATCAGATCTTCAAATCTGCACAACTATGACCATCTCTACCGGGGATAAAAGTAATAGAGTTTTCCAATTATGAATAAACCCTGAAAAGATAGGATAGCTGCTTTATTAGAGATTTGGGGAAAGATGCCTAAAATACTTCATATATTTTTTTCTCGTTGTTTAGGTACTAGCCACTGTACCCGGTAATGGGAGTTGGTCAACTTTTATAGGTGATTTTTAAAACTATGAATATATAGAACTGAGCTTTTCCTAAGACAGTATTTGCAAAGGACAAGTTAAATCTAGTTTAGATGAAGGACGAAAATGTTTTCAGGTGTAAGTGAGCCTCGTAAATTTTGGAATTAGTCAAAGAAAAAGACAAGCATGATGATTTCTGATGATGGACTGTGCCCCCCCGGCTGGTACACTGAAGAGAACCAGGAGGGACCTAGTTGTGAGCTCAGACCTTGTCAAGTAGGACAGGATCACATGCTCTCATCTGTTCATCTTTGAACTGCTCTTTGCACAAGCATGTTCATTCCTCAGCCACGGAGATCTTCATTTCTCCCCAAAGGAAAGAGTGTAGTAATAAATTTTGGATTTGCCATGTTGAAATTGGAGAGGGTAAGGAAAGTGCGAAGTTGTTGATTGGGTGGCTGGAACTATAGGGTGATCAAAATTGGGAAACCAGAATTTGGATGCATCAGGGTATTAAGCCTACGTGAGGAAATGGTTTGTCCAGACAAAAGACAGATCCTGAAGGGTATACCCTGGAAGCAGAGGCAGACAAGGCAGGAAAGGAGACTGAGGAGGAATACCAAGCAAAGACTCAGTGATAAAATTGCTGTAGGTTTAGTGATGCTTTGGGGCCCCTAGAAGGTAGAAGTGCAATAATGCATTCTGACATTTACTAAGCATAATATGAAATACACAGTTTATCAAAACCATTTTATGAGTGAAGAAACCATTCACATCAGGAGAACCAGAACTCATATCAATTTTACTTTGATAATAACCATTTGCCCACTGTAAGCTTTTGAATGTTACTAAATAAATGATCAAACAAAGAGAGCTGGAAGTGACTGCAGATTGCCAGAAACACCATTCCATCAAAGATCTTTAGGAATTCAACTCACTTACCCAGAGACCTTAGCCATGAGCAACAGATGTGGAAAAAATCTAGTTTATGTGACTGTGGGGAAAATCTGTACTTGGAATGCTGTGTCCTTTTCCGGACACCTTATTGGCAGAGAGATCCACTAACTTGGAAGGGATCCGAAATTCACTTGTGGATGAAAAAGCTAAAGAAGTGCTTGAGGCAGTAAAAATCGTACAGAAAATGAAGAAGGTGATACATGTGTGTGTGCTGATACAGCAGAAGGGCAAAAAGATCTGAGTTAGCATAAAACCCTCTCCAGACTTGGGGAAGAGAAACTTAAAGCCTTGAAAACTAAGCTGTAATTCCCATTTTTCTTTCTGATCAGGTGTTTCCTAGTTTCTTCCTAAAGCAGGAAAAGGGGTTTATTTTAAATTTTATGCCTTTAGTTTTCTCTAATCTTTGTTTGATAGAGATAAAAATAGAAGATCAATGAACTGAAATTTAGGGACACTGAGGAAACAAAAATAGGTGAAACTGGGCAAGTTCACTAGCCTGTCAGGGAATCGTCCACAGATTATGTGAGCACAAATAATCCAGGAAATCATTGCTGATCTAAAATAGTCAGTGTGATACTGGTGTTAACTAGGGGAAAATCTGAATCCAAAAGGTATTATTAGAAGAAAGTTTTCTTATCCTCTTCTTGGTTGCATTCTCGAATGGTGACATAGTATTCCTGAGGAGACACTGACGATTTGTTATTATGATTTTATAGGTATTCTGTGGTTTAAAATGTATATGTTTGGCTTCTAAAGGACCTGATGGTGTTTGAATAGTATTTCTCTTGCCCAGACATTTTTATTTATATTCATCTACTTATTTAAGCACTTCTTCATTTCCAAAGGAGAGGTAAAGCCCAGCCTAGCTCCAAACTTTGATACTGGGAATGCGTGATGTCTACGTGAATGAAATGGCACATAAGGGAAGGCCCAGTGTGAACCTGAAACATGTTCTCTGTCAAGGCCATGAGAATCCCTTTGTTACCTAAGATTTGAAAACTTAGCTAGACAGCAATTCTGGATGGGTCAGACTACCAATGAAGCAATCTCACCTTTCTCCAACCAACATCTTGGATTCTAAGCTAAAGATCAGAGGGGGAAATACTTCTCCCACTCTAAAAGGGTACGTTTCATGCTTCTGTTCTTATTAAACACTTAGGTCAGAAAAGCTGATGTCCTGTTCCATGTCTGGGCTTCCCTGGTGGCTCGGTGGTAAATAATCCACCTGCCAGTGCACGAGATGCAGGTTAGATCCCTGGGTCCGGAAGATCTCCTGGAGAAAGAAATGGCAACCCACTCAAGTATTGCCTAGAAAATCCCATGGAGAGAGGAGCCTAGTGGGCTACAGTCCATGGGGTCGCAAAAAGAGTTGGACACGGCTGAGCGAATGAGCGTGCACACACATTCCATGTCTCCTCCTGAACTCAATTAAGAGAAACAAGCCCTGTTAAAATTTAATCAACAGAAGCAGGTGTTACTGAGAAGAATGGGTCTGTTGAAAGCTGCCAGCCAATCCAACTCCTATCTCTTTTCCAGGCACACAATAAAGTTAGTCCATAGGGCACATGCAATCTTTCCAGTTCACAGTAACATCAGAGCACGTGCGGTGTTACTGGACGCAGCACGGAAATATTCCCTATTGGCTCAGTTCCGAGTCAGCCCCACACTCTGCTCCCCAAAGCTGCCTCCTGCTGCTTTGAAAATCTCCATCGTTTCTGGCTGACAGGAGGGATGCTGTGTAGTGTCCAGTGGTTGCAGAAGTAGTTCATGCTGCACTATATTAAAAAAAACCCCACCTGTGAACCAGAATAAAGCCAAATCTAGTCTTGAGAGAAGGGCTACGGGGCAGGGGTAGAGAGGGGTGGCAGGGCCCTGGCTGGCAGGACAGCTGAAACTTGCTGGATTATATGGTAGAAGAATGACCCCAGGTGTGTATTTTTAGATTCCACTGCTCCTCTTGAAACGGAGTGGACTGGCGTGTGTGCTCAGTCGTGTCTGACTGTGACCCTCTGGACTGCAGCCGCCAGGCTCCTCTTGTCCATGGAATTTCCCAGGCAAGGATCCTGGCATGTGTTGCCATTTCCTTCTCCAGAGGATCTTCCTGACCCTGCCTTTCTTGCACTGGCAGGCAAATTCTTTACCACTTTGCCGTGAAATGGAGTAGGAAGAGTAATTGAATGTGGGTACAGGAAAATGTTTCACTTCATTTTTATTATGTAAATCACAATAAATGTTTGGATCATCTCAGAGTTACCAGCTGAAGGTGTTAATAAGATGTCTTCTTCAACAACAAAATCTCATGCTTTTGAAAGCCATCCTCCTTTCATGCCTGTGTCTCATTAGGGAATGATTTTATACCATTATGCCTATAAGAACCATGTCACATATTTTCTTTGATTTTAAGTGTGTCTTTTAATGAGTGTTCTCTGAACTAGTTGGCTTAACTGTATATGCATGAATAGTTCTGAACTTGAGAATTCAATAATGGTTATTTTTCTTTGGAAAATATTTTTGTGCATACTGATGGCTTTTCATCTCATATATTTTACTTCACTAACAATATACTTTAGCATCTAGGAAGCTGAGAAGATATGTGAGATTTGGTACCTAAATTCCTAAAAGTGGGCAGTAAAATAGGATATATTAAATGAAGTAGTGTAGATTGGGCTTCCCTGGTGGCTCAGATGGTAAAGCTTCTACCTGCAGGGGGGAGACCCGCGTTCAACCATGGGTCAGGAAGATCCCCTGGAGAAGGAAATGGCACCCCACTCTAGTACTGTTGCTTGGAAAATCTCATGGATGGAGGAGTCTGGTATGCTACAGTCTGTGGGGTCGCAAGTCGCTGTATCACTGTAATGTAGATTGAAACTAGGACTTGCAAAGAGTTTCATGTCTCTATGTCTTTATTTTATGTTCTTTCCAAGCTGTCTAAACCAGCGGTTAAGTTTTTGATTATAATTGCAAAATGAGAATTCTTGAAATTTTCTGAGTAATCATTTATAATATTTAGCAGATATGACCTAGTTTAACTTTCAGAAGTCTAGCTTCAAACTCCTTTGCTTTGTTTTCTAGTTTATAAATATCATCAAGAGGCTCTGCCATGGAAAATATAAATGGTAGAGACGTGATGGATTTATGCTGAATTTGTCTTCATTGATTTCCAGCCTTTAGAATTCCTGTTGTGGACATAAGGATCTAATCTGATATTTTGCTTTTCTTTTGAGAGGAACCGTGAGATGTTGGCAAACTGGATGCATCCATTTTAATTCTTGTCTTTCTTTTTCCAAATGTTATCCTCTCACAAACTGCTGAATCTGTCCTCACTGAGGATGGATCGTATTGCTATGTCCTGCATTCCTAATACTCATTGAAAGTGAGGGAAAACAAACAGATGTCAAACCATATATAAATGTTTCTCTAAAAAGTCAGCATAAGAGTTTATCTTATTGTTGTTTATCTTCTCTCTTTCTGAGGGCAGTGCTAACAGTTCAATAGGAGTTTCCCATTAAAAAAGAAATACTAACATAATAAAGCAAATCAGAGATATTTTAATATAAACTATAGTAAAACATGAGGAGTTGTTTGCACTTGTTGGATAGTCCAAGGAGGGGAGATGCAATGAGAAAACTCTGGGGTTTTGGTTTTCGAAGTCACTGCACCAGCTGTGATGTGTCTTTGGTGCAGTTACAAATGCCAACTTTGTCGGCTTTAACAGAGGGATCAAAGGTTCTATAGACCTAAACCAGTTATGCTGTCCCTGGTACTATCATTTCTTCCTCACAGCTATGTGTGTGGGACACCTACTTTGTGCGAGAGATGGAGGATTCAAAATCTTAAAGTTGCTCCACTTAAAGTCAGGCTTCCCAAGTGGCTCAGTGGGTAAGGAATCTGCCTGCAGTGCAGGAGACTCAGGAGACATGAGTTCAGTCCCTGTGTCAGGAAGATCCCCTGGAGGAGGAAAATGGCAACCCACTCGAGCATTCTTGCCTGCAGAATCCCATGGACAGAGGAGCGTGCAGAGAGTCAGACACGACTGAAGTGACTTAGCACGCATGCACACCTTCCTAGCTGAACAAGCAAGGGTCACACTGCACTGAAACAAAATGACTGGACACATCGCTGATGACTGTGCCAGAGTCTGAATGGCAATGATGGGTGGGCCGAGGGGGTGGGTTTTTAGTGTGGAAGGGGAGGGGACACCTGCGTCGGAAAGACTGGGGAGCAGACTCCCATCACTGGAGTGAAGTCCAGAGTCATCTCCCGCCTGCACTCAAGATGCAGTGAGCAGTATGTTCTGTGGAGGATATGCGCAGTCAGATCCAGGAGCCTGCGGACTTCAGGAGACCGGAAGGGGTGTGGATGATAGTGGAGCACGCGGCAGGCCTGTTGGAGGATGAACAGTGACAGGAGAAGCCAGCAGAGATGCACTGGAGGGACCTGACGAACCGTGACATTTGAGTTGATCTTGGCAGGTGCGGATGGGCCAGGTGGGGCTGAGAGGAGAAGCATGCGGTATCCAGTGTCTCCAGGCACAGTGGCACGGAGGTGGGAGGTCTTAGGACATGTTGGTGTAATGGGGACTGGTCAGGTTAGGCTGTAGTGCAGTTTATATGAAGGGAAAGAGGGGAGTGAAAGAGAAGTGGCTGGGTGTGGTCCCAGTCACATGGGCTTTCGATAATGCGGGCAACAGTCCATACCTTTCTTTTGTTTTGTTTTATAATTTTGACTGCGCTGGGCCTCCACCGTGGTGCTCCAGCTTCTCTAGTTGTGGTGTGCAGGCTTAGAGGCATGTGAGATCTTAGCGCTCTGACCAGGAATCGAACCTGCGTTCCCCACATTGCAAGGTGTATTCTCGACCACCTGGTCCAACTTTTAATTCCATAAGGCTGAGGCATCTTTGGAGGTTTATGATGAGAAAGATGGTATGAAGAGAGTTATTTTTTACAGCTAATGTCTGCTACCTGGTAAAGTAGTACACTTGCTGTCACCAGAAATATGGCATTCTAGATGATGCTTGGGGAGGAGTGTTCTATAGAAGAAAGCATCCTGGGAGGGGGAAGTTTTAAAATCCATGGTCCCCTACCTGGCTTGGATTGTGTTGTCATCTCCGCTGCAGCTGGACTCTTTAGGGTGTCGCCCACCGAGTGGGGGCCCTTCGTGACATCTGATGAAGGACAGGAAGGCAGGCTGGGACTCCATTCCTTTCCAGGTCTGAATTCTTTAATATACTTTCTAGGAGTTGTTCTGAAACACGATTTCGTGTCATCTGTTGAAGATCCATTTCTGTAGCAGAATGGTGAGAGTTCCAGGATTTCTGCTGTAGTAAAATATATAGGATTTTTAAGCAAAGAGAATTTGATTCACTTGTGCCTTCTTTCACAGACCTTCTGCTTTTTTTTTTTTAATTTATTTGACTATGCTGGGTCTCAGTTGTAGCATGAAAGTGAAAGTCGCTCAGTTGTGTCCGACTCTTTGTGACCCCATGGACTATATATAGTCCCTGGAATTCTCCAGGCCAGAATACTGGAGTGGGTAGCCTTTCCCTTCTCCAGGGGATCTTCCAAATGCAGGTCTTCCGCATTGCAGGCAGATTCTTTACCAGCTGAGCCACAAGGGAAGCCCAGGAATACTGGAGTGGGTAGCCTAACCCTTCTCCAGCAGATCATCCCGACCCAGGATTTGAACTGGGGTCTCGTGCATTGCAGATGGATTCTTTACGAACTGAATTATCAGGGAAGCCCCAGTTGTAGCATGCAGTATCTTAATTGTGGCATGTGGGATCTAGGTCCCTGACCAGGGGTCAGACCTGGGCCCCCTGCACTGGGAGCTGAGTGTTATCTCCTGGACCATGATGGTAGTCCCAGACCTTCCATTCTTTGTTACTGTTTTCTTCTGTGTCTCTTATAATAACTGAAGGAAAGTAATGATGAACACAAATTTGGTGGCATTTTATTGGTTAGCAGTCATGTTTTAAGTATTCCTGAAACTGTATCCTAAAATTTCACTCCTCCCCCCACCCCAGTAAGAAACTCTGACTTTAGAATGATGCTGTGGTTTACAGAAATCCCACTTGTGTAGATTTGACGTTGGCACAACACAGATTTATGTATGCATTTAAAATAGTGGTGTTTGGGGAGGAACACGAAAACAAATGCCGTTAGAGATAAAAGTTGTATAGAAGCCAAGAAAATATTAAAGAAAAATTTAAGTGCTGCTGAATCCACACATATTTCTCAACAACATATTTATCAAGGAACGTAAGAAGGTGCCAGGATATTTCCAGTAATGTGCTGGAGTAAACGTGACTACGTGATGAACATGCATTTGCATAGCCTGTGGACAGAGAGAGAGAGACCCAGAGACAGAAATAGGGGTGGGGGAAGGAGGGAGGAAGGGAGAGAGAAAAGGAAAAGAAGGTAAAAAGAAAACTGTATTACCATTTTCTGCTGTTGTTGTGAAATTGACTTGTGTTGAACAGTAAGAAGGAATCAGTCTTTTCAAAACAATGTCTGCCAAGACCTAAGGAGTATGATACTTAACCTACATAAGGCATGGAGTCCACCCCCTAAAAGTTAGTCCTTTCGTGAGAAGAGAAACAGCCCGAGTCCTCAGTGCGGGGTTGTCCGTGTCATCACCTCTGCCTCAGGCACGCTCTCTCATCAAAAGAAGACGAAAGACTTCCCTGGCAATCCAGTGGTTGTCTTCACCTTCCAGGGTGGGAGTGGGTTCAATCTCTTGTTGGGGAGCTTAACATAACCAGAACATAAAATGCAAGCAGTGTTGTCACAAAATCTTTAAAAACAAAATCTTCAAAAACTTTTAAATGATCCACATGAAAAAAAAAAAATCTTAAGAAGATGAGGACTTGGTAGAGCAGGCGGTTTTGGTCTGAAAGAAAACAGAATTAACTGCAAATGATTTAAATAAACTCCAGTGAAGGAGCTACTTACAGTGGACAGAGCAAAGGGGCAGGCAGAGGGCTACTGATAGACTGAGACACCAAAACTGGCCATAGCTGGAGACCCTGACCGCCCAGGGGCTGAGGGGCGAGGGGAGGACAGAGTGTGTGGCGGCTGGGGTCCCTGGGAGATGGGGACCATGGCAGGAGGCTGCCCAGTGGAGTCCTGAAGCTCCCGCCAGAGATGCTGGTCCCGTGTCCCGGGTGTGAAGCAGGACGGAGGGGAGACTGCCAGAGCGGGCAGCCCTGGGGTGGAGCCGCTGGAGCCCGTCCAGGTCCCATGACCGCCCTGGGACCTCTCTGCTGAGAAGACAGATTGTTACTGGCCGTCTCGGTGAACCTCTTTGTCAGGAAGACACTGTTCTTTGAGGTTATTATTTACTTATATTAAAGGCTGGTTTCATCATACCCTGAGAATGATATGTCCTTGCTTGGTGGAGGACATGGGAGAATTCTATCAGGAAAGAGCATATAACACAGGAAACTCAACCCAGTGCTCTCCTAGAGGGGTGGGTGGGGTGGGGGTGGGAGGGCGGTCCAGGTGGGAGAGGGTATATGTATACTTATGGATGGTTGATGTCACTGTATGCCAGAAACCAACACAACCTTGTAAAGCAAGTATCTTCCAATTAAAAATAAAAATGACAATAATAAAAAAGAACACTAAGGGCTTCCCTGGTGGTCCAGTGGCTAAGACTCCTCACTCCCAATGCCAGGGCGTCCGGGTTTGATCCTTGGTTAGAGAACTAGACTTCACCTGCTGCAACTAAGACCTGGCACAACCAACCAACCAAATATATATATATATATATATTTTTTTTTAAGAGCACTATACTCCCACTTGGAGAAGGCAATGGCACCCCACTCCAGTACTCTTGCCTGGAAAATCCCATGGATGGAGGAGCCTGGTGGGCTGCAGTCCATGGGGTTGCTAAGAGTCGGACACAACTGAGCAACTTCACTTTCACTTTTCACTTTTCACTTTCATGCATTGGAGAAGGAAATGGCAACCCACTCCAGTGTTCTTGCCTGGAGAATCCCAGGGACGGGGGAGCAGGTGAGCTGCCGTCTGTGGGGTTGCACAGAGTCGGACATGACTGACGTGACTTAGCAGCAGCATACTCCCACTACTAGGACTGGAATAAATTCCATTTATTTTGGAAACAACTGCTGAAGAAAAAGAGAGATGTGGCCATAATTGTTGGAAAGAATTCCATGTTTCGTTAGTGGGGGCATAAACATATGGCCTTTGCCAACTATTTGGACCCTGTTCCAGCTGCGTATTTAACTTCAGTTACCCCGTCATCATAGGCTCACTCTGGTTTCATTGGGGAAGTCTGCGTTAAGAGCCAGAGTATGCTGATAAAATATTAAGGGTCATGGCACAACCAATAAGAGGTGACGTTCAGAAAATGCCTGGCAAAAGGCCTGTAAAGGGGAAAGAAGGGACTTTTCTAATTGAGAAAGCATGGTTGTCGTTATCATTAACATTTTTAAAGGTCTCAATTTTTAAGAGAATTCTTGTGAAACATTGTGTTTGGAAAACAGGGAGCTCTGACTTAAATACATTTTAATGTCTTAAAGTATAAGGATCTAATTGGAGCAAGCTGATTTCAGATTTTCCTGATACAGATAACCTTCTGTAAAGATATGAGTATTTTTTTCCAAGATATGAGTATTTTTTTCCACATTATAAATGCATGTTTTTTTACTAATAGAAAATACAAAAAATTTTGAAGCATAAAAATGAAATAAAAATGACCTGTAACCCTGTTACTTAGAAGTAATCACTATTAATTTGGTAGTTTCCTTTTTTATTCCACTGAATATACGTGTATCTTTAAAATGAAATTATGGTATTATGAGTATTTGTTAATATTTCCAAATTCCTCTCCAGGCATTTTGCACCAATCTTTATTTCCATCAAGAGTATAATTAGTTTGTCTAACTAAATCCTTGTTAGCTGTATAATTTTAAAAAATTGTTCCCAATTTTATAAATAAAACGTTATTTAGTAAGGTCAAATTTTATTTGTGTTTATATATTTATTGGCTATTTTTCTATTAAATTATTTATCCATGCCTTTTCCCAATTTTTGCAGTGTGACAATTAGTGGTTTTATCCCCCTTGGTCTAGAGGAGCTCTTTGTATAGATACAAATTTATTTAAGGAGATCAAATTTCTTATTAACAAAAATAGGACAGGTTGATCACCCTTATTGGTGATATTTATTTCCTTTGACCTTTGGTCAGAAGCCCTATATTCTTGCTCTAAAAGGCAAGCCAGTTTTAAAGTACTGAACTCTGAACTTTTTCATTATTTAAGATATTTAAGCAGGAGTATTACCTTTGGATAAATATTCAGTGAATCCTGATTTAGAAACTGTTGGGCCTCTTTTATTAAGAATGATAGTCTTTTTAAAGTTATTTGATAATTGAAATAATGTATTCCTCCACAAGGTATGAATCTCTTAGGACTGAGAGATTAAGACTCTTGGTCAAAACAGTTACTAAAAAAGTATGAGAGAAATGAACAATATACAGAGTGATACTGAGTTGGAGACAGGGGTATGACTATTGTTTCAATATGTGTGGCCACATAAAAAAAGTATTAACAATCAGCTGTTCAGCTATCCTGTAGAAAGTGGGAGGAAGAAGAAAGGACTGGGCCTTTTCTGAATAATTTTCTTTTAAGCTCACTTACCAAGTATTAGGTACTTCCACTTCTTGTGAAAATTACTTTCTTGAGATCATGAACAAGATTGAAACAGTCTTTAACCCCCCGAGTCATGTGGACCTTTAATTAACTGCTCTTCAGGACATTCTGTGAAACTTCCTCACTAGATCTTACAACAAAGATGAGAAAGGGGGAGAATTTTAATGCCGGCCTCAAGCTGGTAAGTTGTTTTTAGAACTGATCTCCTCAGAGTTTTGCTGTCTCTTATGTAAGCCCTTAATTGTGCCTCAAATATCTTCAAAAGTCACAGTTTTTTTTTTTTTTTAATTTCTTCTCTCAGTAGGCCAGAAGTAAAACAAAGAGACCACGTGTGTGGTGTGACAGGGTCGTGTCTTCATTTATGGAACTTCCCTCACGTAATGTGTGTGAGCGCCTCAGAGCGCGGCCGCTTTCCTGTGACTGCAGGCGGCAGCTCCGTGTTCAGACTCTGCATGAAGGGTCCCAGCTGCTGTTGGATGGAACAGTCCGCGCTGGCCCCCGATGACAGGGTTTAGACCAGGGTTTATACCTCTCGGACCTGCTGTGTGCACTGCGAACAGTCATGTTCCTTGGAGAGAGGATGAAGATTAGTCACTTGTGGCTCCCAGAAATTCTTGCATAACTTGCTGGTATCTCAGTACAGTTTCCTGGGGATGCTTTATCCACCACAAGCTCCATCCCCTCCTCAAAGCTCCCTCTTCTCTCAGATGGACCACTGGTATCAGCCTGGGACTCGAGTTCCACTCCAGAGGGCAGGCATTCAGTCCAGCTCTCTTCTGTGAAATCATGGCCCTTCCTCCTCCTGAGTCCTCACATTACTGTTTCTGTCGGGTCTCGTGGCTTTGTTCCCACTGTCTCAAGCGTTGTCCCTCTCTCGACCACACATATGAGAACGTTCTCTCTTGAAGTAACCTAGGATTGCTCATACTTGCTGTAGAATTGTTATGTACTGGGTTAGTCAGTAAGTTCGTTTGGGTTTTTCCATAAGAAGTAACAGAAAAATCTGAGTGAACTTTCTGGCCAACCCAATATAAACCATTCAGAAGATTCCAGGTCTCCTCCTGGCATTTTGTTTCCTTGCATCTCTCTTCTCAGAATCCTCATATTTCTGAAGTGTAGAGCCTCAGATACCAAAAGGCTTTAAGAAACTAATTGCGTCAGGCTTTGTGTTTTAAACTTTCTTTTTTTCACCCTCCACGTCCCATTTCGTTCGTGCTTTTGATTTTTTCCTTGGCCCCCCCCACCTGAATAGCAACCCTGCAATTATGCATGGAATTGAGTTTACACCGCATAAGATAAGGCGGTTTATAAGATAAAGTCATTAACCTTTTCTCAGTTCTCACACTCCTTAAGTACATCTGTTCTTGATTTTCTCATCTTATGCCTCAAGTTTGCTTTTTACTTTGTTTGCATTTTGTTGTTTTTGTCTGAGATTATTTCTAGCTTTTTGCTGAGTTCCTAAAACTGTTTCTGATTAAATAAATAGCTGTGATAAGGCACATAGGAATCTTAACAGAAAAGAAATATGTGCCTGATTGACCTCCTTCATCCTCTTATGCCTTATTTCCTCCTAAAGCGAAAACATCAGAAGAGAACAATTATCACAGCATATTATCAGTGGATTTGGAACTCTTTTATTGCTGATTTTGTTGGAAATGCTGGTATTTCATCAGCAAAAGCTCTTTTATATCTTCTAGCTAGCTTTGGATTTTCTCAAGCTGATAGCTCTTTCCTACCAACTTGATAAAGAGTCCATATGCTCCATCCTGGGATGTGAATTCACCCTTTCCTTGCATTCAGCAGGAAGTTGCCTGAAGTGTTCATCACCAAAGAGGTTTCTACTGCTGCTGCTAAGTCGTTTCAGTCGTGTCCGACTCTGTGCGACCCCATAGATGGTAGCCCACGAGGCGCCCCTGTCCCTGGGATTCTCTAGGCAAGAACACTGGAGTGGGTTGCCATTTCTTTCTCCAGAGCATGAAAGTAAAAAGTGAAAGTGAAGTCGCTCAGTCGTGTCTGACTCTTCGCGACCCCATGGACTGCAGCCCAACAGGCTCCTCCATCCATGGGATTTTCCAGGCAAGAGAACTGGAGTGGGGTGCCATCGCCTTCTCTGACCAAAGAAGTTAGGACAGCTCATCCCAGTCATTGCCAAACGGTTGAACTGAAAATGTCTTGAGGAACTTGCTGTGCTTTCTTGTCTTTTAACTTGCTGTGTCATTCATGCCAAGGTCAAGAATACCATTTCTCTGTTGCATATTCTTTCATTCTTCTGAATGGAATTTTGATAGGAAGTTACCTAGGGGCACCATGGTATGTAAATTGATTGTAGGTAACAGTGCAAACCTTTTATTCTTGTGAAAATTAGGTCTTTGAACTTAAAATACATTTGGTTTTTCACATCTCAGTATCCAGGCCTCTTGTCTTCTAGTTGACTAGTAAGGGGATTAATCTTTTTTTAGCCGTCTATTTTTATTTTTGGCTGTGCTGGGTCTTGGTTGCTGCACAAGCGTTTTCTCTGGTTGTGGTGTGAGGGCTTCTCGCCGCAGTGGCTTTTCTGCCACAGAGCACGGGTGCTCGGGCACATGAGCCTCAGGAGTGGTGGCTCTCTGGCTCAGCAGTTGTGCATGGGCTCAGCTGCCTCTCAGCATATGGGACCCTCCTGGATCAGGCGTGGAACCTGTGTTTCCTGCATTGACTGGTGGATTCTCTACCACTGAGCCACTAGGGAAGCCCAGTTTTTTTTTATTGTTTGTTTTAAAATAAGATAAATAAGCATGAGCTTATGCCTTACCCTGAAGCAGCATAGTTGTTTAGGAAATACAGGTGAATTTGTTTTTCTTGATCCCAGTTATACTATCTGACTATTCGTTCAGCAACAGTTTGCCTTAAATGTTTACAGCTTGGACTCTTCTACCCCTGTCCAAATATACTTCTTGCCCTTTTATTTTAATGCTAACTCAGTTTATTGTCAGTTTATTGGAATTCTTATTGTCAAAGAGCATTCCTTGAAAGAATCTGGAGTATCACTGACTGGAGAATAAGCTTCAAGTGCATTGATTTCCTGTGACTCTGTTTCATTCTTTTCAAGTTATTCCCAGTCAGGTTGGATGAGGTTTTCTCTCTGGATAAAATATATATCTTTACTTTAAAAAGGTGATACTGGTATGTATTTGACCCATATCACACTTCCCCCCCCCCCTAAAAAGGAAAGTCTTTTTCTCAGGAAGTTACAGGGATACTCTTAGTTTCACAGAAATATACAAGCCATGGCCAGTTGACCGTAAGTTTAATCGACTTTTGCTGATCAGCAAACCTACTTTCCAGCCTGAAGGAAAAGTGATCAGAATAGCAGACAGGGATGGTTTCTAGCTGCGAACAGTGATGTAGCTCAGTAGGGTGCGAGGTGGAATCCCAATCCCTCTGGGCTTGTCACTGCACATGTTTTATGCTTACAAGCTCCATCTGCAGGAGACGACAGTGGGGTGAGCACTGAGTTTCGTCTACTGTGACACACGGTTCCACGTTCCCAGAGTATACGGCACAGGAGGCCAGCCCGAGCTGCTATCTCTGAAGCCACTTGTGGGTCTGTCAGCAAGGTTGGGAGCCGAATCTTCTTCCACTCAGAGGCGGAACACAGTTTCAGGCACACTTGTGTTTCCCTCCTGTATCTTCTGCTTCTTGGAAACATTTTAGATGGTGGTATCTTTGGTGTGATCGAAGGCCGAAGGAGAAGGGGGTGGCAGAGGATGAGATGGTTCAACAGCATCATTGACTCAGTGGACATGAATCTGAGCAAACTCCGGGAGAGAGTCGAAGGACCAGATGACCCTGGTGGACCACAGTCCATCAGGTGCAAAGAGTTGGACATGACTTAGTAAACAACAACAACAAATCTTTGGTGTGAGCCGCTTATCATGAGATCCCCCAAAATTGGAAAATAAACTTGTTGAGGTTATTTTTATTTAAGAATCTGATAGTACTGCTTTACACCAAAGAAATTTAGATTTATGAAACATTACATAAATGATCTGACCAAACTCCCCCTCCCCTTTATTTTTTTTTGAAGAAAGTACACTCCAGAGATTCAGTAGATTCAGTGACCTTTCACGATAACAGAGATTGTTTATGCTGAATTGGGATTTGGAACTTATCATCATGATGGTAGAATCTACGACTATTCCTCTTAGCATGAAGGGACTCTGTAGCCTAGGCAGGGTCAAAGACCTTAAACCATCATAGCTGCTCTGTGGCATCTGCTGGCTTTCCTAGCAACCCCCCAATGTGATCCAAGTCAACCAGTGCCCTTGAGATGCCTGGAGATTTTTCTGAGACGTATGTTGGCGGTTGGTCAAAATTCTTATCCTAGAGCCAGAGTTTTCCTTCCATAAAAACTTTGGCCATTACTACTTGGAACTACTTGCCAACAGAGGATATATTCCCAGTGTTTGAGGGAATTTCAGAGGAAGCTGAAATTCTCTGCCTGTCAACACTGACCCACTCCTAATAGCACTGACAGACCCGTCCCCAGCCAACATCCTTGGTTAGTCAGGTTTAAAGGCTAAGACTTTTTAGGAAGAGCATGAAATAAAAGTGAGAAGAGTTCCAAGCCAGGAGAAAGTGAATTCTGCCCCGTGCTCTCTTCTTATGGGTTTAAGGCCAGGTTGACCATTTCGTTCGTTTGTATATGCTCAGTTGCTCGGATGTGTCTGACTCTTTGTGACCCTGTGGACTGTAGCCTGTCCGGCTCCTGTGTCCATGAGATTGTCCAGGCAAGAATACTAGTGTGGTTGCCACTTTCTACTCCAGGGTAGACTGAACCCGGAGACTGAACCTGAGTCTCTTGTGTCTCCTGCATTGGCAGGCAGATTCTTTAATCACTGATCACCTGGGAAGCCCTGTTTATTTGTAAAAATGTACCAAAAGGCATCCTGATTTTAGGCCAGGACATGGAATATTCCCTTATAAACAGACATGCAGTTCTAATATGATGTTTTTATTTGGGGGTGTTGTGAGTGGGAGGACTGAGGTTAGTCAAACAAAGGATTTTCTGTCTTTTTTCTGTCCAAGAGAGCATGCTGACAGTGAATCATTGCTTTGAATTTTTGATTGAAGTTTCGCTCAACAGCGCTCAAACCATGGAAGCAGGAAAGTAGTTACAAATAGATCATTGGTGAGACATCAGAGGCTTCAGTTCATCATGTAAGCAGAAAGCACCTTACTTTCTGTAGCATAATATTGAATAAATACAGTGAAATGGCTGATGTAAGCATATTCTGTAGATTTTTGCTGTGGGATAGGAATGAAACAGAAAGGAAGTTTAAACTTGAGGAGAGAAGGAAAAGATAGTAAAATATCCTCTGATGTTTCCAGGATGGGCACTGTTTACAAGGATGGGAAACCAGAGGAGAGACACCAGAGTTCTAAGAGATTCTCTTTTTAAAACCATCACTTAAGCTCAAATAAACATACAAACTCTTTGAAATATTTATCTTTCTGAAAATATGGTATTTAGCATGCTCTTATGAAAACATTTGTTGTCTTACCAAGTCCTTATGAATTTCCATATGGAGTCATAAAAAACCTGTGTTGCCCCGAGGTTTGGCTGTTTTGCAGGGTACACATGTAATGTACTCATGTCAAACCCATGTCTGTACAGCTTCGTATTCCGTATGGAAGGTTGCATCACTGTCAACTCTTCTTCCATAGGATGACACCAGAGAGCTGTGAGCAGATTAATGGGGCAGGAATCTAAAAAACAAAACTCTGGACAAATATTTGACAGTTTTCTGTACTTTTATAGAGGTGCTGAGATGAGAATATTTGAAATCAAAACTATGTTGGGAAGTGCAGGACATATGGTCACCACGGATGTGAGGCTATTTACATCTCCTCTCTCTGTATTCTGCCATCTCCCCAAAATAGGGGAGCCATCAATCTACTCCACAACAGTTTGCTGAGAATCTACTTTTTTGGCACTGTTCAGGTCAGTTCAGTCCCTCAGTCGTGTCCGGCTCTGCGACCCCATGAACCACAGCACGCCAGGCTGCCCTGTCCATCACCAACTCCTGTGATGGAGTCCACCCAAACCTGTGTCCATCGAGTCGGTGATGCCATCCAACCATCTCATCCTCTGTCATCCCCTTCTCCTCCTGCCCTCAATGTTTCCCAGCATCAGGGTCTTGTCAAATGAGTCAGTTCTTTGCATCAGGTGGCCAAAATATTGGTTTCAGCTTCAGCATCAGTCCTTCCAATGAACACCCAGGACTGATCTCCTTTAGGATGGACTGGTTGGATCTCCTTGCAGTCCAAGGGACTCTCAAGAGTCTTCTCCAACACCACAGTTCAAAAGCATCAATTCTTTGGTGCTCAGCTTTCTTCAGAGTCCAACTCTCACATCCATACATGACCACTGGAAAAACCATAGCCTTGACTAGACAGACCTTTGTTGGCAAAGTAATGTCTCTGCTTTTTAATATGCTGTCTAGGTTGGTCATAACTTTCCTTCCAAGGAGTGTCTTTTTTTTAATTTCATGGCTGCAATCACCATCTGCAGTGATTTTGGAGCCCAGAAAACTGAAGTCAGCCACTGTTTCCCCATCTGTTTGCCATGAAGTGATGGGACTGGATGCCATGATCTTAGTTTTCTGAATGTTGAGCTTTAAGCCAACTTTTTTACTTTCCACTTTCACTTTCATCAAGAGGCTCTTTAGTTCTTCTTCACTTTCTGCCATAAGGGTGGTGTCATCTGCATATCTGAGGTTATTGATATTTCTCCCAGCAATCTTGATTCCAGCTTGTGCTTCCTCCAGCCCAGCGTTTCTCATGATGTACTCTGTATATAAGTTAAATAAGCAAGGTGACAATATACAGCTTGACGTACTCCTTTTCCTATTTGGAACCAGTCTGTTGTTCCATGTCCAGTTCTAACTGTAGCTTCCTGACCTGCATACAGGTTTCTCAAGAGGCAGGTCAAGTGGTCTGGTATTCCATCTCTTTCAGAATCTTCCACAGTTTATTGTGATCCACACAGTCAAAGGCTTTGGCATAGTCAGTGAAGCAGAAATAGATGTTTTTCTGGAACTCTCTTGTTTTTTCAATGATCCAGCTGTGGAAGTGTTAAAATCCGTTAAAACAGTCCCTCTATCCAGAGAGCTTGAGGGTCGATTCAACAGCAGTCAGTATTATTTTTAGAGCAACATCTTCAAACTTTCATGCTTGAATGAGAATGGTCCTACAAAGTCATTAGTTCTGGGGAAGAGGAGACTGCATACTTATTTTCTCTTTTCCCACCATCCTCCAAGAGTCCTTTTCCTTGTTTTTCTGTTTATTAATATAGTTCATACTTTGATTTTTCATCTGTCTATTGAGTTTTTCCAGAATGGATCTGAATGACACCATAGTCCCTTGTGGTGGTACATGGGCCAAGCTTGAATGGGAACTGTAACACTCATTGAAAGCAGGAGTAGTATTTCAGGCTTTGAGATGAGAGCATTAAGTTCAACCTGGAAGAAGAGCTCACGTCCTGTAGATGCCTTTAAGCAAGAGCGAAGAGGGAAAGAAAAGTACGATACTATGGCTGCTTTAGCAGTCTAAATCAGAATTTTGTCATCTTTTCCTCTGTACTTCAGAGACTTGATTTTTTTTTTTTTTTTTAAAGAACCATATTCCAAACGAGTGCTGCTTTGAGCCTTGGAGACGGTTCAATGCTGCTGGTGATTGTATTGTCTTTGTTGTGTTCATTGATAATTTATATTTCTGGCCACTAGATGGTGCTCTTTCGCTTTGAAATAAATATGCATTTTTAAAATTGAGTCTTTTTTGCCTTTTATTTTGTTTATTGTTCTGTTGATGCAGAGACGGTAGAAAATCAGATTCCTTCTTAAATTGGATCTGAGGTTTCCTGTCCCTATACAGATGCATAGGAATTTTAATGTGATTATGCAACCTGTAATGTAATAGGTTTTCAGATTATCATAGCACTCAATACATGCTATTAATTTGTTTTGTAAGAAAATACACTTTTTTTTCTTATAGAAGTAGTTTATATTACATATACTTGGCTGATACATAAGAGGCTATGGTTGCATGTCTTATGTGGCTTGATCTGCCGTGTCCTATGCGTGATTAAGGAAACACTTGGGAAAACAACAAAATGCTGACTGCTGGGTCCTAGAGACCCGGAACCTATGTTTTAGAAAGTGAATCTGATGAGCAGACATGTTTGAGATACACCAGGCTCCAATCTACAGTGTAGCAGTGAGCACTTCTAGGGGACACTAATGACAGAGTGTCTGCCTACCAAACTACCAAAGTTCAAGACAGTTGAGACCACAATTTTGAATGTAGACAGCTCTGTGTAAATATTGCCTCTAGGAGTCTTAGTGGGTATAATACGAATAATTAAAGAGAATGGAAATGACAGCAAACTCTAGTAGTCTTGCCTGGAGAATCCCATGGACAGAGGAGCCTGGCAGGCTACAGTGCATGGGATTGCGAAAAGTCAGACATGATTGAGCAACTAACACTTTCACTTTCTTTACGTAAGTGTGTTGAAGTTGGCAAGAGTCTTACACAGACAAGATGGTCTCTATTAGGATGGAAGCATGAATGGATGCAAGCAGACAGAACATTGTGTGTGGAAGCTCTCCCAGCTTGCAGGGGTTGGACAGCCATTTTGCCCTACTTGTTTTTTTTAGCCCCTCTCGTTAAATACCTGATACATCAGTTCAGTTGCTCAGTTGTATCTGACTCTTTGCAACCCCATGGATTGCAGCACGCCAGGTCTACCTGTTCATCACCAACTCCTGGAGTTTACTCAAATTCATCTCCATTGAGTCGGTGATGCCATCCAAAAATCTCATCCTCTGTCATCCCCTTCTCCTCCTGCCTTCAGTCTTTCCCAGCATCAGGCTCTTTTCAAATGAGTCAGTTCTTCACATCAGGTGGCCTAAGTATTGGAGCTTCAGCTTCAACATCAGTCCTTCCAAAGAACATTCAGGACTGATCTCCTTTAGGATGGACTGGTTGGATCTCCTTTCAGTCCAAAGGACTCTCAAGAGTCTTCTCCAATACCACAGTTCAAAAGTGTCAATTCTTCAGCACTCAGCTTTCTTTATAGCCCAACTCTTACATCTGTACATGACTACTGGAAAATCCATAGCCTTGACTAGACACGTTTGTTGGCAAAGTAATATCTCTGCTTTTTAATATGCTGTTTAAGTTGGTCATAACTTTTCTTCCATGGAGTAAGTGTCTTTTTATTTCATGGCTGCAGTCACCATCTGCAGTGATTTTGGAGCCGCAAAAAGTAAAGTCTGCCATTGTTTCCACTGTTTCTCCATCTATTTGCCATTACGTGATGGGACCAGATGCCATGATCTTTGTTTTCTGAATGTTGAGCTTTAAGCCAACTTTTTTACTCTCCTCTTTTACTTTGATCAAGAGGCTCTTTAGTTCTTCTTCACTTTCTGCCATAAGGGTGGTGTCATCTGCATATCTGAGGTTATTGATATTTCTCCCAGCAATCTTGATTCCAGCTTGTGTTTCATCCAGCCCAGTGTTTCTCATGATGTACTCTGCATATAAGTTAAATAAGCAGGGTGACAGTATACAGCCTTGACGTACTCTTTCCCTATTTGGAACTAGTCTGTTGTTCCATATCCAGTTCTAACTGTTGCTTCCTGACCTGCATACAGGTTTCTCAAGAGGCTGGTCAGGTGGTCTGGTATTCCCATCTCTCTCAGAATCTTCCACAGTTTATTGTGATCCACACAGTCAAAGGCTTTGGCATAGTCAATAAAGCAGAAATAGATGTTTTTCTGGACCTCTCTTGCTCTTTGATGATCCAGCAGACATTGGCAATTTGATCTCTGGTTCCTCTTGCTTTTCTAAAACCAGTTTGAAAGTCTGGAAGTTCACGGTTCATGTGTTGTTGAAGCCTGGCTTGGAGAATTTTGAGCATTACTTTGCTAGCATGTGAGATGAGTGCAATTGTGGAGTAGTTTGGGCATTCTTTGGCATTGCCTTTCTTTGGGATTGGAATGAAAACTGACCTTTTCCAGTCCTATGGCCACTGTTGAGTTTTCCAAATTTGCTGACATATTGAGTGCAGCACTTTCACAGCATCATCTTTCAGGATTTGAAATAGCTCAACTGGAATTCCATCACCTCCACTAGCTTTGTCAGTAGTGATGCTTTCTAAGGCCTATTTGACTTCACATTCCAGGATGTCTGGCTCTAGGTGAGTGATCACACCATTGTGATTATCTTGGTTGTGAAGATCTTTTTTGTACAGTTCTTCTGTGTATTCTTGCCACCTCTTCTTAATATCTTCTGCTTCTGTTAGCTCCATACATTTTCTGTCCTTTATCAAGCCCGTCTTTGCATGAAATCTGATTTTCTTGAAGAGATCTCTGATTTTGCTTTGGCTCTGTCTCTCATTCTTTCTGGAGATATTTCTTCACTGATCTCCAATAGCATATTGGGCACCTACTTACCTGGGGAATTCATCTTTCAGTGTCCTGTGTTTTTGCCTTTTCATACTGTTCATGGGGTTCTCAAGGCAGGAATACTGAAGTGGTTCGCCATTCCCTTCTCCAGTGGACCACATTTTGTCAGAACTTGATACTTATACCTTTTAGAAAGTTTTAACCAACACTGAGGTCTTTAATCTTCACAACATCCCTTTGACAGGGCATCTGTCATGGGGGGAATTAGAGAACAGGCTGATGAGAGGTGCCTGAGCCCAGGGCAGCCAGCAGGAGGCCCAGTCTAGGGAGAGGGTGGGGCTGGAGTGTAGGCACTGTTTCAGATTGAGGCTAGCTGCTGGGAGGTCTCCCTGGGAGGCCAGATTCATTCCTAGGCTCTGAAGATCTCTGTGTACTCTTGCTGATTAGGATTGCGTCATCCTGGTCCTAAGGGTGGGGAGCTTTTAGAAAATGGTTTCCTCCTCCTTCCCATCGTTCCCTTTCTCTGTCTGCTTCTCTTTCAGTCACACCTTATGAATCACGAAACTCAGTGAAACTATGAGCCATGCCGTGTAGGGTCACCGAAGATGGATGGGTAACGGTGGAGAGGTCTGACAGAATGTGGTCCACTGGAGAAGGGAATGGCAAACCACTTCAGTATTCTTGCCTTGAGAACCCCATGAACAGTATGAAAAGGCAAAGACATAGGACACTGAAAGATGAACTCCCCAGGTTGGTAGGTGCCCAATATGCTACTGGAGATCAGCTGAGAAACAGCTCCAGAAAGAATGAAGAGATGGAGCCAAAGTGAAAACAACACTCAGTTGTCAATGTGACTGGTGATGGAAGTAAAGTCCAATGCTGTAAAGCATAATATTGCATAGGAACTTGGAATGTTAGGTCCGTGAATCAAGGCAAATTAGAAGTGGTCAAACAGGAGATGGCAAGAGTGAACACTGACATTTTAGGAATCAGTGAACTTAAATGGACTGGAATGTGTGAATTTAATTCAGATGACCATTACATCTACTATTGTGGGCAAGAATCCCTTAGAAGAGATGGAGCAGCCCTCATAGTCAACTGAAGAGTCTGAAATGCAGTACTTGGGTGCAGTCTCAAAAATGACAGAATGAACTTTGTTTGTTTCCAAGACAGTTCAATATCACAGTAATCCAAGTCTATGCCCAAACAAGCAATGCTGTGCTGGGGTCCAGCCCTGGTGGATCCAGGGTGATTCGAAGGTAGGGACGGAGTCGGCATCCTTGGAAATAACTTATTTAATTACAGATAGAGAGGGATTAGAAAATTAGCAGAGAAAAAGAGGCTGAATAACTTGGTTTACATGGAATACCAATCACCACATACATAGGCCGCAGGCGTCTTCCCGTTCTCCTGAAGGAGAGGAGGCACTGAGGCCCCCTCCCCGGTCCGATCTTAGAAGCCCAGGCAAAATTAGCAGGCTTGGTAGGTACCCATGTACCAGATGGGAATTTGGCCAGAAAATAGTAGGAGAGAAAAAGAGGCTGAATAACTTGGTTTACGTGGGATACCAATACAATTCCAAGACAAGGCATTTGCACCATCTACGTTGGGCCGCCGGCGCCACTTGAATATCGGAAGGTGCCCCTCCTTGGGCTCCTTCTTGCGTGGGCTTGAAAGCCGGGACAAGTAAGTAGACATGGTGAGCACCCACGCTCCGATGGGAATTCAGCCAGAAAAACAGGGAGCAAGAAAGAACAACATGGGGGAATCAGTCTTTCCGGAAACTGATCCCCTTTCTTTATTTTTAAGTTTGCTTATATGCCTTTTGTTACACATAGGGATGAATACAGAGTCACGCGGGGGTCAGCAATCCTGACCTTTATCAAAATCAGGTGCTTTACATAAAAAAAGATCTTACGGGTTTTACATCATCTTCTGGCCATGAGGCCTGCTGACATTTTACGACCCTTTCTTTCTGATAACCAAAAAACTTATTTTTTCCAAGAGTGTTTTTTCTTAAACCAGGTACCACCCTCCAAATAAAGTTGCATTCCTATAGGGTGAGGGTGTAGTGAGTTACAATCAAGAAAGGAATTTATTTAACCCAAGGTTAACATGATTAATCTTAAAGGTTAATACTTATTTCTCCTATATGCTTAAAGGTTAATACTTATTTCTCCTATATGTTAGTTATATTCATTATAAGGGCAGGGAATATGGAGATTTAGCCGCAAACATCAGCCCAACAAATGAAAATCCTTGCACCAATTTTCCCCTTAAGATCTATTTAGTCTTAAGATACTGATAAAGTTACATTTTACATAGCAAGAACACAGTGATTTATAACAAAGTACAGTGATCTATTACAAAGAGAAAATTCATTAACTCAAAAAGTCTAGTATTGCTAACCTTAAAACTACTATATTTCCTTTTCTATATTCCAAATACATTGATTAATATTCCCAGGTGCCTAAGGATATGGAGGCCTGGCGGCAATCATTGACTCAACAATGAGAAAAGCCCTATGCTAATTAAGACTTTCAAGGTGAGGTGAGGTGAGGTGAAGTCGCTCAGTCGTGTCCGACTCTTTGCGACCCCGTGGACTGTAACCTACTAGGCTTCTCTGTCCATGGGATTCTCCAGGCAAGAATGCTAGAGTGGATTGCCATTTCCTTCTCCAGGGGATCTTCCCGACCCAGGGATCGAACCCGGGTCTCCCGCATTGGAGGCAGACACTTTAACCTCTGAGCCACCTGGTCTTGACTTTCAAACTGCTCCAAAACTCTCTGTGCTGTTTATGGTTGAGAGGTAGTAAACAATCATGTGCTTAGTGGCAGGAGTATGGATAATCCTGTCACATAAGCTAGTCTGTCAGCAGAGAGGTTTGACCTAAGACACCCTTGTCACACCCAGGGTAGGGAATTAGCAGCAATTATTGGCACAACAAATGAAAAACCCTTCACCAACATAATTCCTAACCAACCCACTATACTAATAATTTCCAACTCCCCAAAAGAATTTGCCTTTAGTAAGTCTAAAACATCTCATGCCTCTCAGACTGGGAGGCTGTAAACAATCACATGTGGCCAGACGAACCTATACAGGCGGGCTAGATAACCTTCAGAGGAGTCCATAAGCTGAAACACTCTTGTCACGCCCAGGAATTTTTATTGCCTTGGAGCTGCACGTTTATTCCTTCTCCGAGAGAAATGGTGATGGGGGAGAGCCCCCCGTAAAGGCAGAGGTGTAGGTGAGAGCATGAAACAGTAAAGTAGATAGACTCTGGTTTTGGGGGTAGATGCTCGGAAACAGGGGGTTTCCTGAGGCTTGATCATGCCTTTGCGTATGCCAGGCCTCCTTCCTCATGACCTTTGCCATGGGCGGAGTTCCTCATGCTGGCTTCCGGCAATGCTGAAGAAGCTGAAGGTGAATGGTTCTGTGAAGACCTACAAGACCTTCTAGAGCTAATGCACAAAAAAGATGTCCTTATCATCATACTGGACTGGAATGCAAAAGTAAAAGTAAAGAGATACCTGGAGGAGCAGGCAAATCTGGCCTTGGAGTGCAAAATGAAGCAGGGCAAAAGCTAACAGAGTTTTGACAAGAGAACACACTGGTCATGGAAAACACCCTCTTCCAACACACAAGAGAAGACTCTACACATGGACATCATCAGATGGTCAATACCGACATCAGATTGATTATATTCTTTGCAGCCAAAGATGGAGAAGCTCTTTACCGTCAGCAGAAACAAGACCAGGAGCTGACTGTGGCTGGTATCATGAACTCCTTATTGCCAAATTCAGACTTAAGTTGAAGAAAGTAGGGAAAACCACTAGACGATTCAGGCATGACCTAAATCAAATCCCTTATGATTATACAGTGGAAGAACAAATAGATTCCAGAAATTATATCTGATGGACAGAGTGCCTGAAGATCTATGGATGGCGGTTTGTGACATTGTACAGGAGGCAGTGATCAAGACCATCCCCAAGAGAAAGAAATGCAAAAGTGCAAAATGGCCCTCTGAGGAGGCCTTGCAGATAGCTGAGAAAAGAGGAGAAGGGAAAGGCAAAGGAGAAAAGGAGAGACATACCATTTGAATGCAGAGTTCCAAAGAATAGCAAGGAGAGATAAGAAAGCCTTCCTCAGGGATCAGTGCAAAGAAATAGAGGAAAACAATAGAATGGGAAAGACTAGAGAGCTCTCGATGAAAATTAGAGATACCAAGGGAACGTTTCATGCAAAGATGGGCACAGTAAAGGACAGAAATGGTATGGACCTAACAGAAGCAGAAGATATTAAGAAGACGTGGCAAGCATACACAGAAGAACTATACAAAAAAGATCTTCATGACCCAGATAATCACGATGGTGTGATCACTCGCCTAGAGCCAAGCATCCTGGAATGTGAAGTCAAGTGAGCCTTAGGAAGCATCACTACAAAGAAAGCTAGTGGAGGTGATAGAATTCCAGTTGGGCTATTTCAAATCCTGGAAGATGATGCTGTGAAAGTGCTGCACTCAATATGTCAGCAAATTTGGAAAACTCAGCAGTGGCTACAGGGCTAGAAAAGGTCAGTTTTCATTCCAATCCATAAGAAAGGCAATGCCAAAGAATTCTCAAACTACCACACAATTGCACTCGTCTCACATGCTAGCAAAGTAATGCTGAAAATTTTCCAAGTCAGGCTTCAGCAGTATGTTAACCATGACCTTCCATATGTTCAAGGTGGAATTGGAAATGCCAGAAGAACAAGAGATCAAATTGCCAACATCTGTTGGATCATAGAAAAGCAAGAGAATTCCATAAAAACAGCTATTTTTGCTTTGTTGATTATGCCAAAGCCTTTGACTGTGTAGATCACAGCAAGACTGTTGAAAATTCCCGTCTTAAAGAGATAGGAATACCAGACCATCATACCTGCCTCTGGAGAAATCTATATGCAGGTCAAGAAGCAACAGTTAGAACTGGACAGGGAACAACAGAGTGGTTCCAAATCAGGAAAGGAGTACATCAAGGCTGTATACTGTCACCCTGCTTATTTAACTTATATGCAGAGTACATCATGAAAAAATGCTGGGGTGGATGAAACACAAGCTGGAATCAAGATTGCCAGGAGAAATACCAATGACTTCAGATATGCAGATGACACCACCCTTATGGCAGAAACTGAAGAGGAACTAAGGAGCCTCCTAATGAAAGAGAAAGAGGAGCGTGAAAAAGCTGGGTTAAAACTCAACATTCTAAAAACTAAGATCATGTCATCTGGTCCTGTCACTTCATGGCAAATAGATGGGGAAACAATGGAAATAGTGACAAACTTTATTTTCTTGGACTTTGAAATCACTGCAGATGCTTACTGCAGCCATGGAATTAAAGCATGCTTGCTCTTTGTAAGGAAAGCTATGACAAACCTAGACAAACCTAGACAATTAAAAAGTAGAGACAGTACTTTGCCAACAAAGGTCCATCTAGTCAAAGCTATGGTTTTTCCAGTAGTCATGTATGGATGTGAGAGTTGGAGTATAAAGAAAGCTGAGTGCTGAAGAATTGATGCTTTTGAATTGTGGTGTTGGAGAAGCCTCTTGAGAGTCCCTTGGACTGCAAGGAGATCCAACCAGTCCATCCTAAAGGAAATCAGTCCTGGATATTCATCAGAAGGATTGATGCTGAAGCTGAAACTCCAATATTTTGGCCACATGATGTGAAAGACTGACTCATTCGAAAAGATCCTGTTGCTGGGAAAGATTGAAGGCAGGAGGAGAAGGGGTCGAAAGAGAATGACATGATTGGATGGTGTCACCGATTTGATGGACCTGAACTTGAGCAAGCTTCAAGAGTTGGTGATGGACAGGGAAGCCTGGCATAATGCAGTCCCTGGAGTCACAAAGAGTTGGCCATGCCTGAGTGACTGAACTGAACTGGACTGAGGAGTCATGGCCTTGATGACTGGGAGGTGGAGATGGGTGGGTTAAATCTCAATATGAGAAAATACGTGTAGTTTGGTAAAATCTACAGTGACTCATTTTGCTTATCCTAGTTTAACTTGGTTTAGAAGAACTTACTTCATGGCAAATAGATGGGGAAAAAATGGAAACAGTGGCAGACTTCATTTTCTTGGGCCCCAAAATTACTGTGGAATGTGACTGCAGCCATGATGTTCAAAGACTCTTGCTCCTTTGAAGAAAAGCTATGACAGACCTACACAGCATATTAATAAAGAGTCATCACTCTGGCAACAAAGGTCCATCTAATCAAAACTATGATGTTTCCAGTAGTCATTACAAATGTGAGAGCTGGACCGTAAAGAAGGTGGAGTGTGACTTTGTAATAAGCTTTTTAATATGCTGTGTAGGTTTGTCACAGCTTTTCCTCCAAGGACCAAGTGTCTTTGAATTTCATGGCTGCAGTCACCATCTGCAGTGATTTTGGAGACCAAGAAAATAAAGTCTGTCACTGTTTTCATTTTTTCTCCATCTGTTTGCCATAAAGTGATGGGATCAGATACCATGATCTTAGTTTTCTGAACGTTGAGAAAAGCCAGCCTTTTCACTCTTCTCTTTCACTTTCATCAAGAGGCTTTTTCGGTCTAGTTACTAGATGATTTGTTTATTTGACTGATTTTTACCTTCCTGCACAAGTCTGTAAGGTCCTTGTGGACAGATGGCTTTCTCTTTTTGGTCGTGGCATGTGGCATGTAGGATCTTAGTTCCACAACTAGGGATCGAACCAGCACCTCCTCTGTTGAAGGTGTGAGGCTGCTGGAGAAGCATAGCAGAGGTTCAGAAAATCTTTACTGAAAGAATGAGTGGTTTCCTGCAGACATAGCATGTACTTAGTCACTTACTTAGTACTAATTCTGAATAAATATTAAATATTCCTGAATGAAGGTTGTTTTTCTCCTGTCAACTTTGGCCGATAAGAATCTCTCTTAAATGATCATGTAGTTTAAAGTATGGATCCAGAGTTGGAAGACACTGGATTATAGGAAACATCCCCTGAATGGTTTTCTGGGGCAGATTGCTAAACTGCTCTGTGCCTTAGTTTCCTCTGCAGACAATCACAAAACTGTGGTGTAGAACACTTATTATTGTCTGTTTCATTTTAACTATTGTACTATGAGGTGGTACTGCATTGTGGGATTTTTTTCTTTAATTGAAAAATGCTTTATTTTTAGAGATGTCACCATTGGAATTTAAAATAGGCAAGATATTCACTAAAGAAATTGCTTTACAATACAGGTAGTTTAAAAAAGAAAAAAGCGAACCGTGGTGTAGATTGAATGATTCAGTGCCTTTTAAGCCTTTAGAACAGGGGCTGGAATGTACCAAGAGATGAAGTAATAAATTGAATATATAGACTCCTCACTTGTTTAAAAAATAATTATATGCTATACTTATTTTGCAGTTAAATTTAAAGTTAAATAGGTTAGCCAGTGTTCAGAAGGAAAAAAAGCATAGATAAATGCACAGTTTGAGTATTTTACATATTTCTGTTTTTATTACAGTGACAATGCATCTAGAATGAATCAGATATTGAATGTATTATGGAATCAGTTTTTCTTATATTGTAACATAAGTTTTAAAACAAAGCTTAGGGGTTTCGTATGAGCTCTTTGTTCTTGATTTCTTACAGATCCCCACATTAAGGTTTCTGGAAAGAAAGAAGATGTTAAGGAAGCCAAGGAAATGATCATGTCTGTCTTAGACACAAAAGTAAGTGAATGTTAAAGACACTCACATGTCAGAATCCTGTCTCTGCAAGGGACTACTTCATGCTGTTATGAAAGAGCCATTTGGAGAAGAAAAAGCAGGAGAAAGTAATGGTGGGTTTTAAAATAAACACGTGATTCTACAATGGATGTAAAGGTCTGTTTCAAGTTTGCAGAGGTTCTTTCATGTTTGGTAATTAAATAATTCTCTCTCTCTCTCTCTCTCTATATATATATATATATATACTTAAATACATAACATGTATGTGTGTATGTCTTTATGTAGTGCGTATGTATGTATATGGTATCTTCAGAAATAGACACTGACCTTGATTAATATAGAGCAAGTAATAAAGACTGCAAGAATTTAGCATATTTGCTTTTATGATGTCAGTGGAAAACCAAAATTATGTTCTGTATAGCTGTGAGTATGTGATGGCATGAAATCTGACAATGCGTCTGGTATGTTCTCTCTCTCTACAAGTACATGTAGAGAGAGACAATAGAGAAGTGAAAATATTTAAAAATGTATACTTGTTTTTGAGAATTTATTTTAATAAACACTTCTAAATCACTTACTCTATGCCAGGCACTTAGCTACATCATTTACAAGTATTAATTTGTTTAATCCTCATAACAAGCTCAGGAAAGAGATATTCGGGAATTTACACAGGATATAATAGCTGATGAGTGGGGAGGTGGATTCAAATTCAGTCTGTCTGGTTCTTAACCACTATTTTTGCCATGTAGTATTTCATTGAAATTATTTTTAATCTCTTCCTCCCTATTTTTTTGTTCCTTTTTGTTGCTGTTATACTTTTTTTAAGAAAATAATTATTCATCCTATAATTATTAAAAATTTGCAATATCCAAAAAAGGTTATCTTTTTTTTCTTTTTTTAGTGGTTAGCTAAAATAACTAAGTTTAAAAACCAAAGTATTTAATGGATCTAAGTTTAAAATTTAAGAATTCAGAAAGTGTACAACTACTGATCTTTTTAAAATCTTGCTGTATTTTGACTTTTTAATTTTACTTTGTAAGGACTGAAGAATTTCAATATCAATTTTATAAATGAGAAAACATTTCATGTTAGTCTTTATAATTTTATGGCACTACATTTCCCCAAATTAAATACATGAATTCCAATCTGCCTATAATTATTCATTGTGTCTAAAAACTTTACATTTGCCTTTAGTATAGTTAATTTTACACTCTGTACTGGTTTACTTAAGCCATTTTACTCCTGGAGATGTATACTTTGTGATTTCTTCCTCACTCTTCTTCCTACCTGCAAGAATAATTTACCTACTTTGTAAAGTTTGACATACAGTGATAGAGAAGTTGTGAAAATGTTTGTAAATCCTTTTTTATTCAGTTTTGAGCTTTATTTTTATTTCTAGTTTTTTATCATTGTTCAGCATTTCTAAGATACATTTATTCACTCTTGCAATTTTTTAAACCTGTTTTTCAGTTATTTGAATTCATTTTGCATGAATAATATCTATTAAAGAAAAAACAAGTAGTTTATTTGTAATTATAACTAATTTGACTTGAATGCTACTGTCCAAAAAATTATCTTGGTAAAGAGTATATCTTCCTATTTCTTCTGACAGATTTGTCTTTAAATGAAACATTTTTTATGAGCCAAGGATATATAGATAAAATTGAAGAATTTATAGATCAAGATGATCTTAAGAAATCTGTAAGAACTTCCAGTGGGTCACTTGTTGTTAATCCTGTTCCCTTGGGGTAAACGTGTCTTTTTATGAGTCGTTCTTTCCTTTTTCGTACATCAAGAAATAATACGTTATTTCCACGTAGAGCAATCGGGTCACCTTGAAGATGGATGTCTCACACACAGAACATTCTCACGTAATCGGCAAAGGGGGCAACAATATTAAAAAGGTCATGGAAGAAACAGGATGCCACATTCACTTCCCAGACTCCAACAGGAATAATCAAGCAGAAAAAAGCAACCAGGTGCTGGGACTTTTCACGTGAAATTTTATGGGACAGATTAAAGCTTGGATTTCCTGTATGCGCATCTTTTGGGGGAGGTGAGAACAGGAGTACTTGTGAAGATGGCAGGTAGTATGGATTCTATGTCCCCCTCTAAGGAGGCTGAAAGTGCTCAGCTTTTATAAAGAGATGTGTTGTAGATGGGCCTTAAATTCTTGACCTCTAAGTGGTTGGTAGAAGAGAGGGAAGGTTGTCATGGCAACATTAAATGAAATCCTTGCAGAAAGGCTCAGAAGGCATGTGAGTTAGGAAAGGACCTGAAAGCTCGCCTAGTCCAGGCACCAGTTGATAGCTGGGATTCTGTCTGCAGGGACACGCAAGTGCTCCTCCAGGTACCCTGGGCCACCTGAGAGGCGACGTGCAAGTGCCCGACTTTCTCACATTGGCTGAATTACGTCTCTCTTTTATGCTCCCCTCCTTTTTTTTTTTTTTTTCCTAGTTCTTGGGTTTGGAAACCAATGGAGCTCACACGTCTACATCAAAATGCTGTTAGTACTTGAACAGATAGTGTTCTTTGTATTATTTGGAAGTTTTCTCTCCTCTGATCACGATATTAGAACCTGGGTGGCTCAGAGCTAAAGAACACGCTGGCCAGGGCAGGAGACCCGGGTTTGATCCGATTCCTAGCTTGGGAAGATCCCCTGGAGGAGGAAATGGCAACCCACTCCAGTATTCTTGTCCTGGAGATCCCATGGACAGAGGAGCCTGGTGGGCTACAGTCCACGAGGTCGCAAAGAGTTAGACACAATTTAGCAACTAAACAACAGGGAAACTGTGTTGGCCACAAAGATGGATAAGACGGTCTTTTCTCTGTGGGACTGAGGGTGACGGTGGCCTGTGTGCACAAGGAACTAGATAGAAAGCCGTGGTGAAAAGCAAGAGCAGCAGTTATCTGACAACGTGGTGGGGGCCTGCCCCGTGAGAGCGCTGTCCTGGAGCCCCAGCCTCTTGCCCTACTGCCAAGAGCAGTTCCTCAATTGCTGGATCATAGGAAAGCCTAGAAGATCCTGAGAAAGGGCTGGTGGAGCCACAGCGCTTTTTGCCAAGCAGCATGGAAGTAGTCCATTACCCTGAACATCGTGTGGCAGTATCACTGCACATTGACGCCCATCTCGTGTGCAAAGAGTTTAAACAAAAGGGGAAAATTCAGTGAACACAAGAAAATGAGAAGAGGGTGGGAGGCCCCCTGTGGGCTGGGAGGTTTTAGGTAAGTCCAGGAGGTCATGTTGATCAACTGACACAGATCACCAGAGCTTGTTAAAATGCAGATTCTGATTAAGTAGGTCTGGGTTGGTGCCTGAGATCCTTCATTATTAACAAACTCCAAGATAAAGACGATGCTGTACGATGCTGTTTTATCCTGGATGACACTTTGAGTAGTGAGGGAGTAGATAGCTGAGAAAGTGGAAGTGGATTCAAGAACAATAAATCTGTGGTTTTTACTTTTGCAGGTATCTATAGCAGGACAACCAGCAGGAGTAGAATCTGCCCGAGTTAGAATTCGGGTAAGTTTCGATTCCTTTTCGTACTATAAAGCAATGTCAGCGATGTTGGCATTATAAGGCAATAAAAATATTGTAATTTATCAGTTTATAACCAGATCATATGTTCAACATGTAGGAAAGAGTGACAAAAGTTGTTTAATGTCTCAAAGATGCTTCTTAGAGATGGTTGAATTTTACCTGGCTCTGTTGCTCTGATGTTTTTGAAATGATCAAAAAGACGCCGGAGGAAAAATGCCACGGCAATTCAAGTTATAAACAGGTTTTGCAGAAGTCTCCTTCCATTTAAAAACTTCAGATTGCCTTCCCCAGTTTATGGCTGTAATAAAAGCATTATTTTTTAAAAAAAATCTTAAATTATTGAAGGATGATTGCTTTACAATGTTGTGTTAGTCTACTGTACAATGAACTAAATCATCTATATGTATATATATATACACACACACACATATATATAGGGCCAGTGGCTTCTATATTTTAAAAGAATATATAAAGGCAAATTTAATTTAGAGATTTTTGTTTAATATCTATAAAAACTACACTCCCATGTAGGGACCAGGAGACTTCCAGCCATATTGCTTTTTGAGTTACAGCGGAATTTTGATGAAAACGTGAGCTGCACTAATTGTTGCAGGATGAGGGAGTCGACGGGTACTGGGGAAATGAACACATTTTCAATAGGTTTCCCATATTTTTCTACATTTGCTTCTTTTTGTCCCCATTCTCTACAAGGATGGTGTTTAAAAAAATTAATGCACATTTAATTTTCATCTTGAGAAAAAAAATCCCATCTTGAGAAAAGAATGAATGAATTACACACATCTCTAAATGAACGGGCTTCCCTAGTGGCTCAGAAGGTAAAGAATCTGCCTGCAATGCATGAGACCCGGGTTTTATCCCTGAGTCAAGAAGCTTCCCTGGAAGGAAGGGAATGGAAGGAGGGCATGGCTACCCACTCCAGTATTCTTGCCTGAAGAATTCCATGGACAGAGGAGCCTGGCAGGCTACAGTCCTTGGAGTTGCAAAGAGTCAGACCTGACTGAGCGACTAACATCTTCACTTTCAGTAGCTATGCAGTGACCTAACTGTCTCCTCTGGGTTCTATGATTTTATTTTAGGAGCTGCTTCCTTTGGTGCTGATGTTTGAGCTGCCAATTGCTGGAATTCTTCAACCAGTGCCTGATCCTAATTCCCCCTCTATTCAGCACATATCACAAATGTACAACATTTCAGTGTCATTTAAACAGCGGTCCCGAATGTATGGTGCTACAGTGATAGTACGGGGGTCTCAGAATAATACAAGCGCTGTGAAGGTGAGTGGTGTAGGTCATTCCAAACATTGTAGGTATAGGAATCATATGAGTTTTATTTTTTAAGGATTTTAAGACAAATTTGTTTTCTGGAATTTTTTTTTTCTCATATTGCATTCTGGTTCCCATTTTTATGTATTTATTTTAAAAATATGTGTTTATTTATTTGGCTGTGTTGGGTTGTAGTTGTAGCATGTGGGATCCTTCATCGTGGCCTGTGGGCTTCTCTGATGGCTAGCTCATGGGCTCACCCCTCGACACATGGAATCTTAGTTCCCTGACCAGGGATCAAACCTGCATACCCTGCATTGGAAGGCAGATTCTTAACCCCTGGACCACCAGGGAAGGCCCACATTCTGGCTTTAAGGACGTATTGAATTTTCCCATAGCTCTCAGAAGCTCAGTAGAACCTTTCCCTTCAGCGTGGACGGCTATCACAAGGGACTCTCTCTCCCCCACCTTTGCTCCTAGGAAGGAACAGCCATGCTGTTGGAACATCTCGCCGGGAGCTTGGCGTCAGCTATCCCCGTGAGCACGCAACTGGATATTGCAGCTCAGCATCATCTCTTTATGATGGGTCGAAATGGAAGCAACATCAAACATATCATGCAGAGAACGGGTGCTCAGATCCACTTTCCTGATCCCAGTAACCCACAAAAGAAATCCACCGTCTACCTCCAGGGCACCATTGAGTCCGTCTGTCTTGCAAGGCAATATCTCATGGTAGGTTTACTGAAATTAATGGTACAGTTTTTTTTTTACCTCTTTGGGTACAGTGTATGTTGCTGCGCATACTGTAGGAATGTGGTATTTATGGAAGCACTTTGGAATTCTGGTTTAATAAGGAAGTTTCTCGGTAAAAGAAAGTAAAAGAATAAGGTACATGGTGCTTCCCAGATTTAATTTCATTTTGTGGGTAATTCTCTTGCAGTATTTGTTTTAAAATTTAAACAACTGAACAGGTTACATGGAAATAATCGGCTATATTTTGTGGAAGGTGGTTATTTTTATTTGACATTTAGTGTTAGTTTGTGTTTGACCAAAAAAAAAAAAATCACTGTTTAAACAGAGCAACTAAAAATTAATAAATTTAAAATTTTACCCTCAAAGATAATAAATTTTGGTAGCATGAAACATTTGAACATTTCATAAATCTTTCATACCGTTTAAAAAATGCTATAGTATTTGAGCTATGAATTTGAGTATCATGAATTGAAAGAAAATAAGTTACATAATTGACTACTGTTTTCAGCTTATAATATTCAATCTGTCTATCCTTCCTGTATTCATTAAAAAACCCAGTGTGTAGGTTGATATATATTAACAGAATGGACTGACATACCATGTATTCTTATTTAAAAATACCATTATATTTTCCATTCTGGCTAGACCTTTAGTGACCTTTGAATCCATAAGCTTCAGGCATGACCTTTACTGTTATTAACTTGCAGAATCTGTTTTTGAGAAACTTTCAGAAAATCCAGATTTGTATTGTTGATTCCATTCCTCTGACAGATGAAAACTTGTTATAATCACTAAGAATTATGAGATTTTAAGAAATTAATTTCATTGTGAAGGATTTTTTTTAGCTAAGCTTACTTAGGCTACTTTTAATATACTGCTAGTTAGACAGCATATTTGTATCCAAAGATTATTATGATTACTCTTCATACTTTCTTTTTTCACACTTTTCAAGTTCTTTAGATATTGAGTTCAGTGAAATTTTCAAGCGATCAGCACAGTTATGAATTCATATTCATACTGTGCTCATACCTGACAAAAATACAGGTATGCAATGAGATGTATTATTATTACTGCACGATACTGAAAGATTGAGAGAGAAATTAAAAGACTTTAACTTAAATCTTAAATAGTATCACCGTTTTTTATAGCAACATCATTATAAACATCTCTTATCCAGAAGAGAAATGGAACAGATAAGAGAAATGGAACATGGTGATTTCTTTTTAATTCTGTTATGTTTGACAGTAACTTCTTCCAATACTTATGTACAAACCCATCACAAAAAGTGTGGGATGTAGTTCCTATACTCAGTAGATGAGGAGCCAGGAAGAAAGAATCAGAGAAAAAGCACAAGTGCTAAAGCCTTCTATGCTGAAGAGACAGTTACAGGAAAGGGTGATGGTAGCAGTTTCCTCCAGGAAGGAGGTGAGGTTTGAGCTGCATCAAAGGAGAAGCAGGATTTGGGTTGGCAAAGAAGCCTTGTGATGAGTTAAGATACTGAGGAACAGAATCTGTTGCAAAGACTGTCCGTAGGTTGGTGTAGTTTGGAGAAGGGGCAGACATACACAGAGAGACCTGTGACTGCACAAGCCAAGCTGGGTGGAAATGTGGAGATTTTTAAATTCTGATACATGTTTAGATTTCTTTCAGGAGACAGTAAAAAGCCTCCATTGTAAGTCTTTGAGCCAGACCACAAGATTACTACCCTTCATGTGGCTGCGAATATAGTTTCTGGCACCACCAACAAAGCTGAAGTCAGAGAATGGAAGAATTTTTCCAAGGGGGAGAGTAGGTAAAAAAAACTGATGGCCAGAATGAGAAACACAAGACACTTATTTCCATCATCCAAAAGATAGTTTCTACCCCTCCGTATTATTTCCACGCCAGCCTTCTAAGCTATGTGAAGGCATATAATTTAGCTTTGACACTTTGGTTTATTCTTTTTTAATTAAACTTTTTATTTTGTATTGGAATACAGCTGATGAACAGCGTGATAGTTTCTGGTGGACAGCAAAGGGACTCTTACTCTTTAAGTCTATAAAGTCTTGTGTATCTGTAGGCGTGTTAAACTATCGGATGTATAGACAAATTGTGTTTTACCCCCCACACTTTCCACTGTGGCATTTTCTAGGGTTGTCTTCCCCTTGTGCTGATGTTTGATATGAAGGAAGAAATTGAAGTCGATCCACAGTTCATTGCTCAGCTGATGGAACAGCTCGATGTCTTCATCAGTATTAAACCAAAGCCAAAACAGCCAAGCAAGGTGGGTTCAGCGTCTGGGCCCAAAGAGAACCAAGTGTCATATCACATTCAATATAGTGTGATTTTCATGTAAATGAATATCTGCATATACATGGCACTTGATTTCTATATAATAGACACTGTTACATATTATATTTTACTTTATATAAAGGCAGATTTGTAACAGCATTCGTTACTGATCATTTTCTTTATATATGTGTTGGTTTTTGGAGTCTATTTGTGACCATTATTTTAATTACATATATGGGAAGGAGACTTTTTCTTTTTTTCTCAATTTGCAATCTGGTAACTTTAAGCTTTACTAAGTTGCCACAGAGTTGGTGAGGCTAAATGTTGTGTTCTGTCCACATGTGTGTGTACAGATCTAAAGCAGTTTTAAAAATGCTTGGTTTATTTACTACTTGTAAGCCACTGTGCTAGCCCTTGGAGGTTTGAAGAATAGGTGCCCATTTGCTTTCATAAATACTTCAAATAATTAAGTGTCCCTAGTTCAGCTTTCTTGGAGCTTCTCTCTTAAGATGTTGTAAAATTTCAGTAATTACATGTGCTCTCAAAAATTTACTGGGATAGGTCTGATGATATTAAGTGCTGGTAAGGATATGAGGAAAGAGAAATGTTCCTGCATTAAACTGGGTAAGTTGGCCCAAGCACTTTAAAAGTAGTTTGTGATCATTTGATCACAAAAACACTGATATTCTACCACCAGCAATTCTATTTCTAGTCACACGTGTTGAGGAAAACTTTGTATCAGAAGTTAATCGACAAGAGTGGTGTTGAATAAAAAAAAGCAAGTTGATGAAATAAGTCAGAAAGAGGAAAACAAATATCATATACTAATGCATATATATGAAATCTAGAAAGATGGTACTGATGAACCTATTTGCAGAGCAGCAATGGAGATGCAGACATAGAGAACAGACTTATGCACATGGTCAGAAGGGGAGGGGAGGAGAGGGCGGGATGTATGGAGCGAGTAACATGGAAACATACATTACCATATGGAAAATAGACAGTGGGAATTTGCCGTATGACTCAGGGAACTCAAACCAGCGCTCTGCGATGACCTGGAGGGTGGAATGGGAGGGAGGTGGGGAGGGATGCTCAGGAGGGTGGGGACATGGGTATGCCGGTGGCTGATACATGTTGGTGTTTGGCAGCAACCAACCCAATACTGTAAAGCAATTATCCTTCAATTAAAAATAAATGAATTTTGTAAAATATGAAAAAAAAAGTTACACAACAACATATACTAAATAGTAACATATATTTTTATTATAGTAGATAAAACACCAAACAGTCGTGCCTTTAAAATTTCTGAACTATGAATTTTATCATATATGCCTATGGTACATATATAAAAATATGTATTGTTATATGTGTGTATGTATGCAAATAACGTGGTAGTCAGTGTCCAACATGAGAAAAAAAATCACGCCTTCCTCAAAGAAAACTTTAAAGGAAAAGATAGGATTGATTCTAAATGAGCTTGCTATATTGAGTTTAAAATTAGAGAACAGGACATTAATTTTATGTATTGTGAAGCTTCGTATCTGACTAATTTGAGTTGGCTAGAGTCACTGTAGGTAGTACTGGGATGAAAAGATGCAAACAAAAGAGACTTTGCAGGTAAAGATGGACAGGCCCAGGAAGAGTTCTGGAGCTCAGCAAGAAATGAGCAGAGGTCAGGGGAAAATGGTAAACGAGAGCTCTGAAACCTTGCAGCATCCCAGAGCTTTTTAATCATGCCTCCCCGGCCTCCAGGCTGACCACTGCTTTAACTGCTTTGTCAGCCGCACATTTTCTTTATTTTCCATTGGAGGCTTTCCCTCATGGGTTCAGATTTCCAATTCTCTCGATGAGTCCATTGAGGAAAAAAAGATTTATTGTTTGGGAATTTGTTTCACCATAAGCTTTGTCATAGGTATGTCATCAGCGAGGAAGAGTGGTACCTCCAGGTCCATTAGTTAACTGGTAGGCTGCAAATGTCAAATGTAAATGACCATTACTGTGCAGTCTATCTGTGGTGACAAATTTGATTTTTAAAAGCTGAGATAAATGAAGGGAGCCTTAATGTAAAGACAAGAGGATGTAAATGAGAATGGGCTGTAGGACAGAGCGGCCTAGGCTCCTCTAGCCGGCCCCTGCAGCTGCACTGTGACTTTGGGTCTTCGCTGAACACAAATAATAATCTCACCCCATAAGGTTCTGCAGGAATTAGAGTATTTGTGCAGCTTCTATCACAGTGCCTGGGATGGAGGACACACCGAGTAAGTGGTAATTAACCTTTTATGCTTTTACCAAAAGGAGTAAACTTAGGAAATAAGTGGTTAGAATTTGCAGTTTGACTTTAAGGCAGCATTAATCCATTCCCTGAGTGGAATTCTTATTATCATACTCATTTTCTCACCTCCTTCCCCAATTCATTATAGACTACTCGCGTGTCACTTTTTTTCTTTCTCATTATGTGTTTTCATAGTCTGTGATTGTGAAAAGTGTTGAGCGAAATGCCTTAAATATGTATGAAGCAAGGAAATGTCTCCTCGGACTTGAAAGCAGTGGGGTTTCCATAGCAACCAGCCCGTCCCCAGCGTCCTGCCCTGCTGGCCTGGCCTGTCCCAGCCTGGATATCTTAGCTTCTGCAGGCCTTGGACTCACTGGACTAGGTATAAAATTTATTATTACAGCCCTTCTCAGTCACCAGAGGATTGCTTATCCAGTTCCCTTTCTTTCTACTGTCTGGGGCTACATTTTAGAGGCTCTTTTTTCTTTCTTTAGGTGCTATAGGTGAAAAGCAACACCACTCGGATCAATCTATTTTGATTTTTTTGTTGTTGTTAGACTCTCTGGATTTCTGTTACCCAGATTCTTTTTATTTATGCATAAATAATCAAGGTCTGGCTGTTTTATTTTCGGTGGCTGTGTTTGTTCTTCTAAATTAAGAATGCCATGGAGAGTGAAGTGAGCAGGCTGACTATAATTTATGTGTTTGTTCTTTCTTGCATTAGCAATATTGCCATCAGTCCCTAGAGATAAAGATTATCCAGTTTGCTTTACAAAAAGTAATTGCAAATCTGCATGTGGGGTGGGCAGAGGGGGAGGTGAAGGCAAGCGGAACTGTACTCCCAGTGGTTACTTTTGCCTCGTCCAGACACAAAGGAACCGTAGCCTGCAGCCACCATGGGAAGCAAATGGACCTGCATTTATATCTGAGGTAAAGAAGAGAAAGATGAAAGAAAACATCACCTTGGTACTTTAGGTTTTTAAGAAAGCAGGGTGAGCCATTTAATAGTCATGGTGTGGTACGAACTGTCTCATTTATAGATTCCCGTTTTGTTGGATAAAGTTCATTGCTATATTACAGTTATTCTAGGTTCACTACTTTTTTGTACATTTTAAGTAGCTTGTGTATAAAAAGTTAATGCAATAACCCTCACAAATCATTCTGCCTCAGTGTTGATTTGAAACAAAAAATACTCTTGTGTGTGCATGTTCAGTCACTCCATCATGTCCAACTCTTTGCGACCCCAGGGACTGTAGCCTACCAGGCTCCACTATCCATGGGATTATCCCGGCAAGAATACCCAAGTGGGTTGCCATTTCCTCTTCCAAGGGTTCTTCCGACCCAGGGATCGAACCCACATCTTCTGCGTCTCCTGAATTGGCAGGTGGATTCTTTACCCATGAGCCACCTGGGAAGCCCTAACAAAAATACTTTCAGCAGTCTTTACATTTTTTAGTAGCTATTCTAGCTTTTTAAAAAAGATGTAATGTGGTTATAATATGATGAAGGTTCCAAGTAGCCCCGCCCAGACACCATTAGAAGTAAAGACAAATTTTCCTCCTTGGCCTGTAATCTCCCAAAGCTGTCCCTTCCACTGGAGATGCTGAACAGAGTTGTAAGAATAGAGCACTGCTTGTAAGTCAGGAAATGCCAGTCAGGCACTTTGGCAGGAACTGAGATCTTCTTTCGAATGTGGTATGAAACCTTTTTCAGGGAGGCCAGCCTCTCTGCAGATGAACCAAAGGAAACTGTCCTATTGCAGGAAAACATTTCCCAATTCACTGCTAATTGTAAATGGTTTAGAAAGAGTTTTTTTTTTTTTTTTAAGCAGATGACACATGAGTTATGCAGAGAAATTAAAACTGGGTTTCCACTTGAGCACAGTTCCGTTCATGCTGGCTCATTGAAATGATTCCAAAGCAGCCGGTGGTGCTCCAGGCCCTGAGGTCTATCCTGGTCTGAGCTCCCTTGTCCTTCCATTTCTGGATCTGTTTGTGGACAAACAGGGTCCAGTGTTGGAGCTGTGTATCATGCGGTATTTCATGTGAATATTTGAAAGAAGGTAATCTGTCACTCATACCTTATGACTGGAAAACATCAGATTCTATGAATGTGCATTCCTAACGGCAGTATCAATGCCATCTGTATATTATAATCTTGAATTTATGTGTATTGACTTTACGTTCATCTTTTCAGGTCTTTTGGGACCCACCACCTTATCTCTCAACACTTCGACAACTCCAAACTCACTCTTAAATGCTCTGAATAGCTCAGTCAGTCCTTTGCAAAGTCCGAGTTCTGGCACCCCCAGCCCCACATTGTGGGCACCTCCACTTGCTAATACTTCAAGTGCCACAGGTCAGTAGTATTTAAGTACAATCGAAGGTGTGTATTCTTAGGTATTATTGGTTTTTAAGTAAAATTTACTAGTGGTTCCATTTCCTCAGGGAAAAATTATGGCTCAGAGCATACTACAGCCAAAAAACTCTCCAGAGTGTCAATCAGTTAAAATGAAGCATAATTAAACAGTGAGTTTTTCATAAACGTAATATGTAATCTTCAGATGTGACAAGCAGATCAGGAAAAAGAGCATGATATACACAGAGCAATGGCAGAAACACCTGAGGGTCACTGACCTGGTAATTAGGAAATGCAGGTTCTAGTATGACAAATTTGTTTAGTAGTCAAATGCACTTGCAAAGTCTAGCTATTAATAGTTTCCTTGTCTGTACAATGAAGAGCTTAGATTAAATACTCTCTAAACTGTTGTTCCATTCTAATACTCCTATGTTTTTATAGTAATGTGTTAAACCTATTAACAGAGGTATCAAAATTGAATTTTCTTCAGCATTGACAGCAACAGAAGTGACTTTTTTATTGTTACTTAAAACAACAAAGCAATGCTTCTTGATTGTGAGTTGCTTCGTGTCTAATACCTGTCTTCATGAAATGCTGTTGTAGGTTTTTCTGCTATACCACATCTTATGATTCCATCCACTGCCCAAGCCACGTTAACCAATATTTTGTTGTCTGGAGTACCCACTTATGGGCACACAGCTCCGTCTCCCCCTCCTGGCTTGACGCCTGTTGATGTCCATATCAACACTATGCAGACAGACAGCAAAAAAATCTCTGCTGCTCTAAATGGACACACACAGGTAATGCCCTTCAGCAAGAAGCTTGTGATTTATGCTGTTCGTAAAGGAGAAGCCACTGGTAACATGTTTAAACTTCTACCTGAAATCAATTTTAGGATTGTGACCATATCTCTGTGCTATTTTCTACCGTTATTTCAGTCTCCAAGTATAAAATATGGTGCAATATCCACTTCATCACTTGGAGAAAAAGTGCTGAGTGCGAATCACGGTGATCCATCCCGACAGACAACTGGATCTGAGCAGACATCTCCCAAATCAAACCCCACGGAAGGTATCTTTCCTTCTGAACTTCAGCCTGCTCTGTTGATTGGATAAAGGGATCATAGAAAGTCTATGCAGTGATTTTTGAGTTGGTTTTGCTAAGTAGTTATGACTCATCCTGCCTCAAGGATGCAGAAGGACAGTATCTTGAACAAAGTTCCAAAGAACATGGTGAAAGAGCACTTTCCCATTCCATTGGAACTTCCTAAATTAAAGTGAATGTAATTGTGCAGCAGGAAAGCATTAATTTGCTGTGTAATTTTTTCCAAGTAGAGTATTTCCTTTTTTTTAGTCTTTTTTTTTTTCAAAGTAACCTGGAATTTGTGTTCCTGCCTTTTTTTTTAATTTTAATTGGAGGCTAATTACTTATAATATTGTGGTGGTTTTTGCCATACATTTCTATCAATCTTTAAAAAATATGAGGGTCTACTTTTCAAATTTCATCTTGCATTTTTAAGATAGCCTTAATTTAAGGTATCATCTCTGTAGCTGAAAGCTGTTATGCTTTGTCTCCATAGAGTCAGAATCTGATTAGTTTTATTGTTGTTGATAGTAAGGTGATATTTTGATTTTTTTCTTTTTTTGATGTGGACCATTTTTAAGTCTTTATTGTATTTGTTTACAATACTGCTGTGTTTTATATTTTGGTCTTTTGCCTGCAAGGCATGTGAGAGCTTAGCTTTCTGACCAGGGACTGAACCCTTCACCCCCTGTTTTGGAAGGCAAAGTCTTAACCACTGGACTCCCAGGGAAGTCTCCTGGATTTTTACTTTTGTTTCTTCTCCTCTACAGGTTGTAATGATGCTTTTGTTGAAGTAGGCATGCCTCGAAGTCCTTCCCATTCTGGAAATGCTGGTGACTTGAAACAGATGCTGGGTCCCTCCAAAGTTTCCTGTGCCAAGAGGCAGACAGTAGAACTGTTGCAAGGCACGAAAAACTCACACTTACAGTATGTGTCTTAATCCTGAAGCCCTTGACCCTTTGAGAAAGTATGTAGCAGGTTGGCTGTGTGTTAAACTGAACAGTTAGTGCTCTTTTATTTGTGGGTTTTTTTTTTTATTTCTTCTTATAATTACCTTCTCTTTTTACTTTTAAAAATTTTATTAAGAAATAGTATCTGGGAACCTTCACTTTTATTATAAAACAAAATTCAACTAAGTAAATTTAAAGATCAAATTGATTTTATTCAATAGTTCATGAATCAGCAGCATCCCATGGCAAATGGGATGCTAAATTATAGTGTTATATCTGATTTGAAAAGGACCTGGATATTTAGTGACTATCCATCATTTAATTTAGCAAAACTTTAAGGTTTTAGGTTACAAATAATATTTTAGAGAAATTATTCTAAAAATTTACTGAAAAACTTTTATCTCATTTACATTTGCAGTAATCCCCTTTTATCTTTAGGGGATATGTTTCAAGACTTGCAATGGATGCTTGAAACCATGGATAGTCCTGAATTCCACATATTCTCTGTTTTTTTCTATACATATATAACTATGATAAAATTTAATTTATAAATTAGGTACAGTTAGAGATTAACAAAAACTAATGAACACTTGCAACAATATGAGTTATGTGAATGTGGTCTCTCTCATTTTATCTCTGTCTCTAAATATCTAATTGTACTATGCTCACCCGTCTTCTTGTGATGACGTGAGATGATGGAATGCCTGTGATGAAGTGAAGTGAGGCGAGTGAGTAGGCATTGTGCTGTAATGTTAGGCTATTATTGACTTTCTGATGATGCGTCAGGAGAAGGGTCATGACTCTGGAGCGTAGAGCCATGTCACTGTTTATGGTTGGGGAATCCCAGGATGGAATAGAGTGAGGTGGCAAGAAGTTTCATCACACTATTCAGAACAGCAAACAATGTGAAATTTATGACTTATTTTTGAAAATTTTCTTCTAATATTTTCAGACTGAGGTTGATGGTAGGTAACTAAAACCATGGAAATTGAAACCACAGATTAAGGGGGACTACTGGATTCAATTTACTTGATTTATATAAGCACTTAATCTTTTAAAGCTACTTTAATAGAGCTTTTTTACAAATTAATTTTGGCAGTACCATCTGTAGGTGGAAAATTCAGTATATCTCTAACACATACATTGTGGTTGTTTAGTTGATAAATCGTGTCTAACTCTTTTGTTATTCTTTTATAGCCCACCAGGTTCCTCTGTCCGTGGGATTTCCCAGGCAAGAATACTGGAGTGGGTTGCCATTTCTTTCTCCAGGGGATCTTCCCCACTCAGAGATCAGACCCACATCTCCTGCACTGGTGGGCAGATGCTTTACCACTGAGCCTCCTGGGAAGCCCCCAACTCATACATAGACACACATGAATTGACAGACCTTTTGGGTTCCACTTTTAAATTACTGCTGTGAATCAAGTACAATAATACAAAATTTCACTAGTCATTAAAAAGTGTTGGATTTAAGTTGTTTTCACGTAGGTGAAATAAGTCTGCTCAAAGGGGTGAAGTTTTTTACTGCATTGGTGGGGAAGACACTTAAAATTTTTTTTTCCACCTATGTTCAAATGATCTTTTCCTTTTGTTCATCTTTTGATGGGAATTAACTCCCAGAAGTTTTTTGGGGGGTTATCAATTTTATTTTTTTTCAAACTTTAAACTTTTTATTTTATATTGGGGTATAACCAATTAATGGGCTTCCTAGGTGGTGCTAGTGGTAAAGAACCCACCTGCTAGTGCAGGTAGATGCGAGAGATGCAGGTTTGATCCCTGGGTCAGGAAGATCCCCAGAAGGAAGGCACAGCAACTCACTCCAGTATTCTTGCCTGGAGAATCCCATGGACAGAGGTGGGCTACAGTCAGTGGGGGTCACAAAGAGTCAGACGTGACTGAAGTGACTACGTATGCACGCGTAGCCGATTAGCAATGTAGTGGTACTTTCGGGTCAACAGTGAAGGGATTCAGCCATATATATACATGTATTCATTCGCCCCCAAACCCCTCTCGCATCCAGGCCGGTGCATAACATTAAGAGTTCCATGTGTTGTGCAGCAGGTCCTTACTGGCTCTCCATTTTGAATGTAGCAGTGTGTCCATGTCAGTCCCCAGCTCCCTAACTATAAGGGATGTCGTATGATATTTCTCCTCGTCTGTCTGCTTTACTCAGTATGACACCCTCTAGGTCCATCCATGTTGCTCCCACTCAGAAAATGGGCAAAAGACCTGCATGGACATTTCTCCAAAGAGGACATCCAGACGGCCAACAGGCACATGAAAAGACGCTCAGCTAGTTATTAGAAAAATGCAAATCAAAACTAGAGTGAGATGTCACCTCACAGGTCAGAATGGCTATCATCAAAAAATCCACCAACAGCAAATGCTGGAGAGGATGTGGAGAGAAGGGACCCCTCCTGCACTGTAGGAGGGGATGTAAACTGGTACAGCCACTACGGAGAACAGTATGGAGGTTCCTTAAAAAACTAGAAATAGAGTTACCAGGTGACCCTGCAATCCCACTCCTGGGCATGTGTCCAGAGAAAAACATGATCTGAGAGGATACATGTACCCCAGTGTTCATTGCAGCACTGTTTACAAGCCACGATATGGAAGCAAACTAAAGCCCATAGACAGATAAAGAAGATGTAATACACATATACAATATACTGTACAGTATTACTCAGCATGAAAAAGAGTGAAATGATCCCAGAAGTTTTTAATGCAACATTTGCATCTCAAAGATACAGGGAAAGAATAAAATTTCCTCCAAGGACTTAGGCTTCCTAAGGCCAGAATTTCTACAATACTTTTGAGATAAATAGGGGAGGTTTTAGGACTGATGAAAGGAATAGATGTTAATAGTGAGTAAGTTCCTAGTTTTGCAAAGATTTCTAAGATAAGGAAAAAGAGTTCTTAATTTTCCCCCAAATTGGATTGCAGCCTAAGTGACATTATCGTCTGAGCCACCCATCCAAGTAAATTATCCTTAATTTGCTTAAAAAAAAAATATCAGGGAGAAGATTTCCAACTAAGATGGAAATCAAAAGATTTCTGTGTTCTGGATTTAGAGCTGTTTGCCTTTGAATATTTCAGTGCGTCCTTTCACAAAGGCTTTAGAGCATTTTTCTTTCCCTCCGGGTGCATAGATAGTTTCATTTTGCTTAAGTGAAAAGTGTTAAAAAAACTCCCATCAGCTTTTGAATATCAGCTTCCAAATTTTGACCAACTTCTGATTACAGATCCACTTCAGTTCAGTCACTCAGTCGTGTCTAACTCTCTGCGACCCCAAAAACTGCAGCACGCCAGACCGCCCTGTCCAGCACCAACTACCGGAGTCCACCCAAACCCATGTCCATTGAGTCGGTGATGCCATCCAACCATTTCATCCTCTGTCGTCCCCTTCTCATCCTGCCCTCAATCTTTCCCAGCTTCAGGGTCTTTTCAGATGATTCAGCTCTTCGTATCAGGTGGCCAAAGTATTGGAGTTTCAGCTTCAACATCAGTCTTACCAGTGAATACCCAGGACTGATCTCCTTCAGAATGGACTGGTTGGATTTCCTTAGAGTCCAAGGGACTCTCAAGAGTCTTCTCCAACACCACAGTTCAAAAGCATCAGTTCTTCGGCACTCAGCTTTCTTTATACTCCAAGTCTCACATCGATACATGACCATTGGAAAAACCATAGCCTTGACTAGACGGACCTTTGTTGACAAAGTAATGTCTCTGCTTTTGAATATGCTCTCTAGGTTGGTCATAACTTTCCTTCCAAGGAGTAAGCGTCTTTTTATTTCATGGCTGCAGTCACCATCTGCAGTGATTTTGGAGCCCAGAAAAATAAAGTTTGACACTGTTTCCACTGTTTCCCCACCTATTTGCCATGAATTGATGGGACCGGATGCCATGATCTTCGTTTTCTGAATGTTGAGCTTTAAGCCAACTTTTTCACTCTCCTCTTTCACTTTCATCAAGAGGCTCTTTAGTTCTTCTTCAGTTTCTGCCTTGAGGGTGGTGTCATCTGCATATCTGAGGTTATTGATATTTCTCCCAGCAATCTTGATTCCAGCTTGTGCTTCTTCCAGCCCAGCGTTTCTCATGAAGTACTCTGCATATAAGTTAAATAAGCAGGGTGACAATATACAGCTTGACGTACTCCTTTTCCTATTTGGAACCAGTCTGTTGGTCCATATGCAGTTCTAACTGTTGCTTCCTGACCTGCGTACAGATTTCTCAAGAGGCAGGTCAGGTGCTCTGGTATTACCATCTCTTCAGAATTTTCCACAGTTTATTGTGATCCACACAGTCAAAGGCTTTGGCATAGTCAATAAAGCAGAAATAGATGTTTTTCTGGAACTCTCTTGCTTTTTTTGATGATCCAGCGGATGTTGGCAATTTGATCTCTGGTTCCTCTGCCTTTTCTAAAACCAGCTTGAACATCTGGAAATTCACGGTTCGTGTAATGATGAAACCTGGCTTGGAGAATTTTAAGCATTACTTTTTTAGCGTGTGAGATGAGTGCAACTGTGTGGTAGTTTGAGCATTCTTTGGCATTGCCTTTCTTTGGGATTGGAATGAAAACTGACCTTTTCCACTCCCGTGGCCACTGCTGAGTTTTCCAAATTTGCTGGCATATTGAGTGCAGCACTTTCACAGCGTCATCTTCCAGGATTTGAAATAGCTCAACTGGAATTCCGTCACCTCCACTAGCTTTGTTTGTGGTGATGCTTCCTAAGGCCCACTTGACTTCATATTCCAGGATGTCTGGCTCCAGGTGAGTGATCACACACCATCATGATTATCTTTTTTGTACAGTTGTTCTGTGTATTCTTGCCACCTCTTCTTAATATCTTCTGCTTCTGTTAGGTCCATACCATTTCTGTCCTTTATTGAGCCCATCTTTGCATGAAATGTTCCCTCAGTATCTCTAATTTTCTTGAAGAGATCTCTGGTCTTTCCCATTCTATTGTTTTCCTCTATTTCTTTGCATTGATCACTGAGGAAGGCTTTCTTATCTCTCCTTGCTATTCTTTGTACCTCTGCATTCAAATGGGTATATCTTCCCTTTCTCCGCTGCTTTTCACTTCTCTTCTTTTCACAGCTATTTGTAAGGCCTCCTCAGACAGCCATTTTGCTTTTGTGCATTTCTTTTTCTTGGGGATGGTCTTGATTCCTATTGCCTGAACAATGTCACGAACCTCTGTCCATAGTTCATCAGGCACTCTGTCTATCAGATCCAGTCCCTTACATCTATTTCTCACTTCCACTCTATAGTCATAAGGGATTTGATTTAGGTCATACCTGAATGGTCTAGTGGTTTTCTCCACTTTCTTCAGTTTCAGTCTGAATTTGGCAATAAGGAGTTCATGATCTGAGCCACAGTCAGCTCCCAGTCTTGTTTTTGCTGACTATATAGTGCTTCTCCATCTTTGGCTGCAAAGAATATAATCAGTCTGATTTCTGTGTCGACCATCTGGTGATGTCCGTTGTAGAATCTTCTCTTGCTTAAAAAAAAACAAAAAAGCTTTTAGCTCTCTTGTCAGTTTTCCATATAGACAAACAGTAAATATTTCTGGCAGTGTTGAACAACCCCTTGGACTTAAAAGCTATTTGAAATGAGAGTGCAAAAATTATTTTATTTTCCTTTCTTTATTGGGTACTATACACAGAGATCCAGGAGTGCTGGCTCTGGTAAGAATTCTCACCCTTAGCTGACTTTTGCCAGTTTTCTGAGAATCTCATCTGTAGGCTCCAAGGAGGGTTTAAAATAGAAGGTTAGCTCCAGTGTCTGTCAGAATTTGGCAGAGTTTTTCATTCATTTCTATTTAATTTCCCTTAGCTGTTTAAGGGAGTAATGTAGCAGTTTACAAGAAAATCTCTCAGAATCTCAACCATTTTGGGAAAGGCCGGTACTGAGACGATCTTATGAGGATGTCTGCTGATGCTGAGAACTTGGCCTCTGTGCACCAGCGCTGAGTTGAATCTCAGAGTGATGCTGGGGTGAAATAGAAAAAGAATAGCTTTATTACTTTGCAGAGCAAAAGAGGACACTTCAGGCTTGTGCCCTGGAAAACTGTCCCAACATGGAGGGTTTAGTGAGTCTTACAGTAATAGTTCTAGGGCGGGTTGTTGATAAGGATCAGGGTCACCTGAGGAGCTTCCTAACCCAGCTTCTCTGGTTCTCAAGGCTATCAAACCATGAGCTTCCCTCTGGAATGACGACTGCTTCATCAACTGGTTTGTCTTCCATTTGTTGAGGGTTTTAGTTCGCTGCTGCTGCTGCTGCTGCTAAGTCGCTTCAGTCGTGTCTGGCTCTGGGTGACCCCTAAAAGAACTCAAGGATGTTAAGTGTATCTGATTGAGGTGGAGCCGGGACCCTGCCCCAAGGCCGCACTACTGTTTCTTGGCTGCTCCTCCCTTGTCTCTGAACCCCCTTCCTCCCCTGATTAGCAACTGTTCAAATCTGCCCTTTGGAACTCGGGGAAGATCATAGAGGCCAGAGCTTGTTCTCTACATAGAAGAAACCGGGGACACAGAAAGGCTTCATGACTAGAAGCCCCACGACCACTAACATGGTGGACTTTTGTTGCGGTCTTGCAGTCTCTTCCGAGTGGAAAGACAGTTCAGACAGGATTACTAGAATGAGTACTCAGAGAGGATAGGGGGTTCCTGGTGGTCCAGTGGTTAGGACTCTGCGTTCTCACTGGTGAGGGCCTGGGTTCCATCCCTTGTTGGGGAACTAAAATCCCACAAGCAGCATGACATGGCCAAAAAAAGAAAAGTATAGAGGACAGCAGCAGCACGTAGCCAGTCATACTATCTCTTGTTTTAGGAACCTCTTGCGTCTTTAATTTTTCTTTAGCCTTTTTGCAATGAATCTTTCAGTGAAGCTATTTTGGAATTTTGAAGCCTTTTGGAGCATTCTGCATGTCAATTAAAATAGGTATCCTCCCCCTGCCCCACCTTTTTTTTATGGGAGTGGGGCAGGAAAGCTCTTGCTTTTAAGTGCAGTTCTTAAATGATCTTATATAATTGGAACATGCCTCATAATGGCCATTCTAATTATAGGCTGTCTTTAGTAACACTGACATTTTTATAGATAGTTACAGCTTCCAGGGCCATAGTTCTTAGATGTAAAATCAGCAAGTGTACCAGAAGGTAGAGTGCTTGACTCTTTGAATATTAAGGATCCCATTTGTTTCAGCTAAGCCTTTTTTGGGTTTGGGGGAGCCACATTAATATGTGCTATGGGCCTAGGGATTGTGTGGTATTTTACAGTGAGCCTTGTTGCATGGAAATCTTCTTGAGGCTGGGGAATGAACTAGTGTCAAGCTAACCTAGATAGCTTATGTGACCAGCTTATTTGAACTCGGGAGTCCTTGAGTTAGGTGGAGAGTACTTCATTAGCTTTTAAAGGCTTCACCCTTGCCCACTAATTTTTGCAAATTTTTGGCCACAGAGATTCCTAATAGCAGTAGCTTGTACAAAACAAGATGAACAAACACGTACACCTTAAATCGGCAGTGGCCAAAAGATTCTTCTGTGTCCCAGCCATTTAAAGGCCCTGTGTGCACCCCAACAGTTCCTGCCATGGGACCTTGGCCTGGGGAAAGAACTGAACCAGCAGACCTCAACAAAGGGGACTGAGGACTAGGGGCTCCACATATATAGTTCCCACATGGATCTTGGGGCAGAATCAAGGCCTGGGGGTTTCCACCAATTAAATGACTGTCATGGTCTGATGTAAAGGGTAGGGGCTTGAGCTCCAGGCAGAGCCATCTGCCAGATTCAGCTGACCTGCCCTGTACTGGGAAGCCCAATAGACTGGGAGCTCAGTGCAAAGAGAGCAGAGCTCAGAACTGAAAGGAACTTATCCACAGACCTCAGAAACAGAGAGAGACAGAGAACTGAAAGGGGTTTGCAGGTGCCACACCCATGTCTCATGCCCAAAGTTACTGGAAGTCTCCTTCAGTCTTATTACTGCCATCAAATCTGTTAAAAAAAGAAAAAGAAAACTAAAATTAAACTCAGTTTAAAGATCAAATTTGCTTTATTCAACAGTTCATGAATCAGCAGCATCCCATCTAGTAAATAGAAAGAAGCTCCAAAATGCTGTAGAAAACATTTTTAAAGCAGCCAAAAGGAGGGACAAGGAAGTCTTCCACAAAAGAAATAATTATTCTAGGCAAGGTCACCTTTCTGCGAAGTCAAGTGGGCCTTAGGAATCATCACTGCGAACAAAGCTAGTGGAGGTGATGGAATTCCAGCTGAGCTATTTCAGATCCTAAAAGTGATGCTGTGAAAATGCTGCACTCAGTATGCCAGCAAATTGGAAAACTCAGCAGTGGCCACAGGACAGAAAAAGGTCAGTTTTCATTCCAATCCCAAAGAAAGGCAATGCCAAAGAATGCTTAAACTATTGCACAATTGCACTCATCTCACACACTAGCAAAGTAATGTTCATAATTCTCCAAGCCAGGCTTCAACAGTACTTGAACCATGTACTTCCAGATGTTCAAGCTGGATTTAGAAAAGGCAGAGGAACCAGAGATCAAATTGCCAACATCCGCTGGATCATCAAAAAAACGAGAGAGTCCCAGAAAAACATCTATTTCTGCTTTATTGACTGTGCCAAGGCCTTTGACTGTGTGGTGGTGGTTGAGTCATTGTGTCTGACTCTTGCAACCCCGTGGACTGTAGCCTGCCTGACTACTCTGTCCATGGGATTGTGTAGATCACAACAAACTGTGGAAAATTCTTCAAGAGATGGGAATACCATACCACCTGACCTGCCTCCTGAGAAATCTGTATGCAAGTCAGGAAGCAACAGTTAGAACTGGACATGGAACAACAGACTGGTTCCAAATTGGGAAAGGAGTATGTCAAGGCTGTATATTGTCACTCTGCTTATTTACCTTATATGCAGAGTACATCATGTGAAACGCTGGGCTGGATGAAGCACAAGCTGGAGTCAAGATTGCCAGGAGAAATATCAGTAACCTCAGATACACAGATGATACCACCCTTATAGTATAAAGTGAAGGGGAACTAAACAGCCTCTTGATGAAAGTAAAAGAGGAGAGTGAAAATGCTGGTTTTAAACTCAACATTTAAAAAATAAGATCATGACATCTGGTCCCATCACTTCATGGCAAATAGATGGGGAAACATTGGAAACAGTGAGAGACTTTGTTTTTGGGGGCTCCAAAATCACTGCAGATGGTGCCTGCAGCCATGAGATTAAAAGACGCTCCTTGGAAGGAAAGTTATGACCAACCTAGACAGCATATTAAAAAGGAGAGACACTACTTTGCTGACAGGTCCATCTCATCAAAGCCATGGTTTTTTCTGTAGTCATGTATGGATGTGAGAGTTGGACTGTAAAGAAAGCTGAGGGCCGAGGAATTGATGCTTTTGAACTGTGGTGTTGGAGAAGACTCTTGAGAGTCTCCAACCAGTCCATCCTAAAGGAAATGAGTCCTGAATATTCACTGGAAGGACTGATGCAGAAGCTGAAACTCCAGTACTTTGGCCACCTGATGCGAAGAACTAAGTCATTGGAAAAGACCCTGATGCCAGGAAAGATGGAAGGCAGAAGGAGAAGGGGATGACAGAGGATCCCCTTGTCATCGCTGACATGATAGACCTGAGTTTGAGCAAGCTCCAGGAGGTGGTGATGGACAGGGAGGCCTGGCGTGCAGCAGTCCATGGGGTTGCAAAGAGTCAGACATGACTGAGCGACTGAACTGAACTGACCTTCCTTTGGGAGAAGGCAGGGTTCTGTCTGGCAGATTACCTCACAAGTGTTGGCCAGGAAATTCCAGATAAGACTGTTAACACTGTATTACAAGGAGAGGCTGAAACTGCAGTTAGGCTAGAAAGCTTTGGTTTGTTGATATTGGGTTTAGCACAAGTGACTCCATTTTGGGCCTGTTGTCTCTGTAAATCTTTGTTTTCCTGCCCTTCTTTTAGCTGGTTGGGTTTATATGTGGAGCCTTTAAACCACCTCTTTCGCTCTGAAACTTGAACATTCTCTCTGCTCTTCAGTAATCAGCATGGTGATTTTAACTTTGAATTTTGCTGTAAGAAATTTTCTCAATGTGAATTCTCCTTCATTTGGCTTTGAATTTCCAACTTAAACTATGGCTCCCTGTTCCAAGTTAGTTAATTGTTCACTCTGATAATGAATACATGGTAGTATCATGAATTTACTTATTACAAAAAACTGTGAATATAATACCTATATTATATATTAAATATAAAATATAAATAGGGGTTTCCCTGAGAGCTCAGTTGGTAAAGAATCCGGCTGCAATGCAGGAGACCCTGGTTTGATTCCTGGGTTTGGAAGATCCATTGGAGAAGGAGTAGGCTACCCACTCCAGTATTGTTGGGCTTCCCTTGTGACTCAGCTGGTAAAGAATCCCCCTGCAATGTGGGAGACCTGGGTTCAATCCCTGGGTTGGGAAGATCCCCTGGAAAAGGAAAAGGCTACCCACTCCCAGTATTCTGGCCTGGAGAATATACAGTCCATGGTGTTGCAAAGAGTTGGACATGACTGAATGACTTTTCACTTCTTTTACTTATATTAAATATAGTTCTCCCTTGCCATAGCACTGTTAAGGATAACAAATGTGTTATCTTTACTTTCTTTTTCCATTTATTTTATTTTTTCAAATAGGCAGTCTGTTCATGTTTTAAAAATGCAAAACAGTGGAAGGTTTCCACATTGAAAAGTTTTGCTCCCATCCATTTCATCCACCCAATTTCCTCTACTGTCTTTTATATTCTTACAGAATAGAGTGTCTCTAGGCAAATATAACACATGTATTTTTTTTAATTAAATTTTTTTATTGAAGCATAGTTGATTTAAAATGTGTTAAATAATAATTCTACTCTTACTTCCTCCATTCCTCAGCAAAATCTGTTTTGCTTTTATGAAAAGAAAAATCTGTTCTACTTTTATAAAGTCTTTGATTATCATTGTTCCCATTTTGTCCAAATCTGCTTTATCTGTGTTTTTCTTGACATGGTACTAATATGACAAATTAACATTATTTGTTATAGGGGGCTTCCCTGGTGGCTCAGATGATAAAGCATCCGCCTGTAATGCGGGAGACCAGGGTTCGATCCCTGGGTTGGGAAGATCCCCTGGAGAAGGAAATGGCAACCCACTCCAGTATTCTTGCCTGGAAAATCCCATAGACAGAGGAGGACCCTGGTAGGCTACAGTCCAAGGGATTGCAAAGAGTTGGACATAACTGAGCGACTTCACTTCCTTTCTTTCTTTCTTAGAGGAATAATGTTAGGTTAGAGAAATAATTCTGGCTTTAAAACCAGCAGTGATGTGCACTGCATACTTCCTTGCCTTCGCTTATGCTGTTCCCTCTGAGTTGCTGCTGCTCAATGGTGAACCTGCAGACGCCCTTTCAATTCCAGGTCACAAGCCCGTGTGAGGCCTCTGTGAACTTTTGTCAAACAAAGCTCTTTGCTCTTCCTGTTGTGTTCTAATAGCCCTTTCTAAATTCCTCTGAATTCCCCTGGCACAACTAAATAGTGAATGATACAAAAAAGAATGTGTGAACAAATCAGCTCTTTGACTAATACTGTTTGTTATTTCTGTTTTACTTGAGCTTAACCTTCAGTTGGAGTTAAGCTTGAGGTGCGTGTTTGGGGCACTCTACATTCTTATAATTCAGATAACTCTCCCTCGTTTGAAGAAGCACTTTCATGAGGTGTTCTTTCCTTGCACCCTGAACAGATACTAAAGAATGTTTATTTATCTGCTGCCTTTATCACAGCAGATTTGTAGCAACATCATGTGTGTTGTGCACAGATGAAATGGGTTATCTGCATGCTTTCAGACCGACTCGGTATGTTCAGATTAGGTAAACATGGGTCAGAGATATCTCCTTGATGTCTACAAATTAGAAATCTTGTCTGTATGTCTATTCCATACGTACCATATACAGAATGTCATATACATATTTACTGTGCGTGAATATATATCTTGAAATAGTTTCAACACCATGTTGAGAGTCAGCAAATCTGCGTTCATATGCCATCTCTACCATTTACCAAGGGCGGGACTTTGGATAAGGTACTTCCCTCATGTGAAAAACGGGGACAGTAATACTGCCTGCCTCACAGCAGTGCTGTGAGGATTGCATGAGATAATGCCAGTAAATGGTGGATGTGGTAAGCCTAAACAGTAAACGTGGCCCCTAGCAGAGGTGTGGCCCATGTGAATGTAACAGTAGCGTGTACAATTCCAAACTCTTTCTTTCACAGCAGCACTGACAGGTTGCTCTCAGATCCTGAACTGAGTGCTGCAGAAAGCCCACTGGCTGACAAGAAGGCTCCGGGGAGTGAGCGCGCTGCCGAGAGGGCCGCCCAACAGAACAATGAAAGGGCCCGCCTTGCCCCACGGCCATCATACGTCAACATGCAGGTAATGAGTAAAAAAAAGGAAAAAAATGGGAGTGTCATCCAAATATAAGCTGTCTAGATTGAGGGAAATGGGGAATTCACTGAGCCTTTAGCAGTAGAGCAGAAATTCCATTTTCCTTCTGCATGCTCGGCTCAGTTCACTTCAGTTGCTCAGTTGTGTCTGACTCTTTGCAACCCCATGGACTGCAGCACGCCATGCCTCCCTGTCCATCATCAACCCCTGGAGTTGACGCAAACTCATGTCCATTGATTCGGTGATGCCTACTCAAAATTAAGTTTAAATATATATGCAGTAGTTAGGAATTCAGAGAAGGCAATGGCACCCCATTCCTGCCTGGAAAATCCCATGGATGTAGCCTGGTGGGCTACAGTCCATGGGGTCCCTAAGAGCTGGACACGACTGAGTGACTTCACTTTCACTTTTCACTTTCATGCATTGGAGAAGGAAATGGCAACCCACTCCAGTGTTCTTGCCTGGAGAATCCCAGGGACGGGGGAGCCTGGTGGGCTGTTGTCTATGGGGTTGCACAGAGTCGGACACGACTGAAGCAACTTAGCAGCAGCAGCAGCAGCAGTTAGGAATTGGTTTTGCTATAGACATTAAAAATGAAATGCAGGATTTAGTTTAAGTGAGGAGAATTCTTTAAAATATTAAAAGTGATCTAACATGGTTTATGTCACTGTGTCTTATGCAAATGACATTTTTCATCTGTTACTTAAATAATTTAGATAAATATGCAAGCTACTATTTCTGAGCATTTACTACCTCATGACATAGTCTTAGATAAATAGATATAATCTCCTTCTATCTGTGAAATGGGGAAGATGAATTTGTTTGGTGCTCCTTAGACAGTTATAAAAATAACTAATGTGAGGCTTTAGTTTTTTGAAAGGAGATACTAAATATTATTGATGATTATGTTGGTTCACAGATTTTTATGATTATTTTACACAGTTTCCTTAGCACAGATTTTCTCTGTATTCATTTTCAAACTATTGGTCCAATTACCAAAAAAAAAAAAAATAAGACTATTGATCATGGAATCAATCAGATTCTATTGATCATGGAATGACCATGACTATTGATCATGGAATCAGATTTCTGAAAATCTGATTTTTATATTGATCACAATATGAAAGATAAGGATTCTGTGCTTTTAGAGATGTCTATAAACATTTGGCTTCAGCGTCTGAGTTAATGGGTAGACGTACCTACTTCATAGTAAGATATATCATCTCCTTCTCCCCACCTCCAAAAAAGAAAAAAACTTCACAAAATCTTAGAAATAAAGAAGTTGTCACAAATATGTCAAAGAAATTAATTCATGAAACTAAATTATACTTCTGTAATTCCAGTGAAGACTACAGCACAGTCCTGCTTGTGTGCTTATACTAATTCTTTGCATTTGGACATTTTCATGTTTTCAGATGAATGTTTTTACAAAAGCCATGGCCTTTACAAGGTGCAAAGTTAAAAACAAACATTTATTACATTTTCTCTGGTGGACATATTTTCAGTTATTATACATTAAAGCTCTCTCATTTAAAAAGTATCAGATTACCTTATGGTCCTTTTGTGAGTTTCATCCATCTTGTGAGTCCCATCAAGTTTATACCTGTAGTGAACCATTTCATGTTCCTTTCTTTTAAGATGGATGAGAGTATTCCTGGTGATAGAGTTTCAATTTAAATAGATGTTATTTATTTCATTAATGAAGAGCTGACTTTTGAAATCACTAAGAAATCAATGATAAGAATTACTGAGCTTTGATAGGGAGAGAAATGGAAGACTTCTGTGATTTCTGGAGCTAAAGATGACCTTTGTCTCCTGACCATTCTTGGACTTCTGAATCTCCAGCTCTCTTTTCACATTTATCTCACTTTCTCATTTATTTTGTGGTTATTTCTCTTACTCATCCCTGCTAAGCCTCCATGTGATTTGAGGCTATAGATCATTGTTTTATTCTTCCACAAAGTGTAGCACAGTATCTATAACCAGAAGGCACTCGATAAATATTTATTGAACAAGAAGGCACTCAATAAATATTTATTGAACAAGTAACTTTAGACTCTCCCTTCATCTTGCCTTAGACATTAGTTATTAAAAGTTGATTTTAACTCCTAGAGCCATTTTAGACCTAGGATTTCAAAAACATTATCAAACTGTGTTGTCTAAAAATCTGACCCTCCCCATTTACTGCCGTGTTCCTTCGGGTTGGTCAGAGTCGGCCAGTTTACTTTCATTATTTTGACCCAATCATTTGTAGTACTTTTTGCTTTTAGAAGAATCCTGTTTCAGACCATAAATCATATGGACACCCTGCATATGATGGTATAGTCCTCCGGGAGGAAGGGCCAAAGGGCTCTTGTCAATGGGTTCTTGACCTGTCTTTGAGACTTTTTTTTTCCTAACTTACTGAAGTATAGTTGATTTACAATATTGTGTTAGTTTCAGTTGTATAGCAAAGTAAATAAACATATATATGTATATGTCTCTCTTCTTAGTTTTTTATTTATAAGAGAAATTTTAAAATCAAGCCTAAGTTCCTGAAACACGAGAGTTGAGCCCGGAGTCAGCATTTGAGATGTAGCCATATCTGGACTTCTTCAGAACTTACCTCGGTCTCTCTACAGACTCATCTGTGCCACAGTCACTTATTCAGTGTGGATGAGAAGAACAAATGGTGTCACCCTAGTCCTGTGCCATACAAGATAAATAACTTTCATTTTTTAACTTAGGTTTATATTTTTATTTAGGTTTAGTTTTAATGTTCTGCTTGTGTCACTATTAAAGCTAGACATTTGTCGTTTATGTCACTTTAAAAGCATCAGTTCAGTTCAGTCGCTCAGTCGTGTCCAACTCCTTGCGACCCCATGAATCATAGCACGCCAGGCCTCCCTGTCCATCACCAACTCCTGGAGTTCACTCAGACTCATGTCCATTGAGTCGGTGATGCCATCCAGCCATCTCATCCTCTGTCGTCCCCTGCTCCTCCTGCCCCCAATCCCTCCCAGCATCAGAGTCTTTTCCAATGAGTCAACTCGTTGCATGAGGTGGCCAAAATACTGGAGTTTCAGCTTTAGCATCATTCCTTCCAAAGAACACCCAGGACTGATCTCCTTTAGGATGGACTGGTTGGATCTCCTTGCAGTCCATGGGACTGTCAAGAGTCTTCTCCAACACCACAGTTCAAAAGCATCAATTCTTGTGCTCAGCTTTCTTCACAGTCCAACTCTCACATCCATACATGACCACTGGAAAAACCATAGTCTTGACTAGATGGACCTTTGTTGGCAAATTAACGTCTCTGCTTTTGAATATGCTCTCTAGGTTGGTCATAACTTTCCTTCCAAGGAGCAAGCGTCTTTTAATTTCATGGCTGCAGTCACCATCTGCAGGCTCTTTAGTTTAGAGCCACTAAAGAGGCTCTTTAGTTCCTCTTCACTTTCTGCCATAAGGGTGGTGTCATCTGCATATCTGAGGTTATTGATATTTCTCCCGGCAATCTTGAGTCCAGCTTGTGCTTCTTCCAGCCCAGCGTTTCTCATGATGTACTCTGCATATAAGTTAAATAAGCAGGGCGACAATTTACAGCCTTGACGTACTCCTTTTCCTATTTGGAACCAGCCTGTTGTTCCATGTCCAGTTCTAACTGTTGCTTCCTGACCTGCGTACAGATTTCTCAAGAGGCAGGTCAGGTGCTCTGGTATTACCATCTCTCTCAGAATCTTCCACAGTTTATTGTGATCCACACAGTCAAAGGCTTTGGCATAGTCAATAAAGCAGAAGTAGATGTTTTTCTGGAACTCTCTTGCTTTTTTGATGATCCAGCGGATGTTGGCAATTTGATCTCTGGTTCCTCTGCCTTTTCTAAAACCAGCTTGAACATCTGGAAGTTCACGGTTCATGTATTGCTTAAGCTTGGCTTGGAGAATTTTGAGCATTACTTTGCTAGCATGTGAGATGAGTGCAATTGTGTGGTAGTTTGAGCATTCTTTGGCATTGCCTTTCTTTGAGATTGGAATGAAAACTGATCTTTTCCAGTCCTGTGGCCACTGCTGAGTTTTCCAAATTTGCTGGCATATTGAGTGCAGCACTTTCACAGTGTCATCTTTCAGGATTTTAAAAGCATAGATGATGCCAATTAAGTTACATAATTTCATAGGTTGTTGTGACATCATACCATTTTACCCAAATGAAGAGGGGATTTTGAGAAACAAAGGAGGCCAATAGTAGATAACCTGAAAGTATTTTGAGAATGCATTATTTTGAAATTTAGCATAACTCTTATTAACTTATTCACTATATGTTAGCATATATTGATCCTGGTATGTTAAATATTCATAATAAAGAGGAATTTTTTTCCCTTTGAAGGAAGATTTCTGACTCTTGTGACTGTCATGCCTTAAAGTCAAAAGTAGTATATTATTATAATGAATTGGTTTTGAAAACATGTTTAAGTTTATCAGACTTGTATGGATTACTGTCACATTATGGAGCAGAGCTTAGCGTTTGTCTCAGGCAGGTTCATGGGCTGTAGTCGTGTAATCTTTTTGTGGAGTATTGGTGTGACATTTGCATAAACTGACAATAAAGATATTTTCTGTCTATTTTAGGCATTTGACTATGAACAGAAGAAGCTATTAGCAACCAAAGGTATGTGATATATTATGATCTCTACTTTGACTTTATTCAGTAGACACATAAAAAGTTTTTCAGTACTGATATTAATTGAGAAACTGGACTTTCACAAAAGGAAACTGAGAATATTTAGGTTTAAGTTGCATAAACTTTGTTGAGGTTGAATAGATTAGCATTAGATCAGTTAAGAAATAATGTGTCATTTTAAAATTTACTGTTACTTTGTATAAAATGTTTTATGAAGACATTTTAAGGTGTTTTGTGTTAAGAAATGATATTCAGTGGTAATTTCTTTACATATATCAGTGAAAAAATACTCATCAATGTTGTATTTAAGAAATGCATTAAAAGTAGCAAGCGTTTGTTTTATGTTCTCTTTTCCAAAGCTATGTTAAAGAAACCAGTGGTGACGGAGGTCAGAACACCCACAAACACCTGGAGTGGGCTGGGGTTTTCTAAATCCATGCCTGCTGAAACCATCAAGGAGCTGAGAAGGGCCAACCACGTGTCATATAAGCCCACAATGACGACCACCTTTGAGGTTTGTAGAGTCATGCCCTACTTACTCTTCCCGTCGATTCTCTCAGCAAAAGAGAACCATCTTCCCTCCTCTCCCATTCTCTAGTTACATAAGGACAATTTCTTAATGGTGATTTGCTTTAATTTCTAATATTGTATACATATTGCTATGAAATAGATACAATCTGATATATTATGATCTTTTGTTTTCTTTCAAAGTTGTTGATCAGCTGTGAAGGATATTTGGATAAATATGTTTTTGTTAGGGGAGAACGTCTGAGAGCAGGGCTGAGATTAAGCAAAGGGCATATGTAATATGCCATAAAAAGTGTATAAGGAATTCCTTCATTCCAGGGTATCACTCGCAAGCCCACCAGAGAGGGAAAAAGCAATTATTCAACAAAAACAAGTTCTGAGATCTGAGTTAAAAATTCAGTGTATTCAGATGTGCCAGGAACACCGCAGGAAGTATCACAAACAAGAGCGCCAAAACATTATGCTTCCCAGATGTTCGCTGCAGGGCTTAGGGGTGAGACGGGGAAGCTGGCATCCTCAGCATAGGGAGAAGGAACCCAGAGCTCCTTGCTTCTCGGCCGGGCTGTACGTGACTCAGTCAGCAAGGCCTTTTCAGTCGCAGAGTGTCAGATTTTGGCTGTAAGTCTTTTGCAAGTGCAGGTGGAGTTAGAATGCGTGCACACGCACACACTCACACACACAACTGCAGAGACTGCACAAACGTAAAAGATGGATGAAAATGGTCCAAGAATCACAATGTTCCGTCAGACCACTGGAGGTTCAAAAACAAATACTGGTTAAGCATTTCATAATTGTTAGTCTGATCACTAGCATTTGCAGATTGACCTTCATTTCTCCACTCATTTTCTTTGTAATAAATTAGAATGTTGATGAAAGGCAAATACAAACATGCGATTTTTTCCCCCTTTGTCTCTTTGAGAAAGTGAAAAAGAAAGTACTATTGAAATACTAAAAAGCACAGTCTCCTGCAAAGTTCATTGTCAGACTTACAGTAGCGACTTGGCGGGGTATATTTAAAGTCTGAAGTTACTGTTGGCAGCTAGAATGCAGGAAGCATTATGAAAGATTTGAGGCCCTAGGAGGTATACACCCCTCTTTCTGCCATTATTGCTCTGAGAGAAAGTCAACATCTCCTTTCATTGGCAGAGACCTTGAAAACGGCTGTGCTCATTCTTAGGCTTCCACTGATAGCTGCAGTCGTCTGCTCACCCCCACCTTCAGCAGAATGGAGCTTTAGGTGGTTGATTATGTTTCTGTCATTTCAGAGATGAAATAGTTCAGTTTAGAAATGCTAATTCAGTTCTGTTCTCAGAGACCAATAGTCTGACAGGTTGAAATGATGGTCGTTCTAATAAAGTAGTTGTCAAATGCAGGGGCTATGGGAACCTGACAGCCGCCACCAACAGACGTACAGCTTTGATGGGTGACTTCACGCCTCGGAGCCCGTTTTCTCATTGCAGTTATTTTCAGCATGCTGTGGGAGAAGGCATCCAGTGCTTACTGTGGTGTGCAGGAAGTCTCAGTGATATTTAGCAACTACTGTTATTTCCACCAAAGAACTTTACCCCGAGGAAAACCCAAGAGCCTGATGAAAGATGTGATTCATATACATATATGAATGCTTATTACTGGAAGTATTTCTGTACATTCAAACTAGATATGCTTTTTATATCTAAAGGAAGACTTTAGAGTGTTACATGAACACATAATGTGCTAGTAATAATTACCATAAATCACATTCATTTATTTCTTTGATGTTTTATATGGTACATTTTCATCCACGAGCTTATTTGATCCCTATAAATTCCTAGTGAGGGAAAGGGTCCCAGATCAGTTAAGTGTCTTACTTGAGGTCATGAGAGTAGTTGTTAGAAAAAAGGACTTGAATTCATTTTGCAAAATTTCTTTATCCTCGTTTTCCTAATGGTTTAACTCAGAGGGTACATAGCAAGTTAGTTAGTGTTAGTCACTCTGTCATGTCTGACTCTTTGCAACCCCATGGATTGCAGCCCACAAGGCTCCTCTGTCCATGGAATTTCCAGGCAAGAATACTGGAGTGGGTTGCCATTTTCTTCTTCAGGGGATCTTCCTGACCCAGGGATTGAACCCGGGTCTCCCACATTGCCGGCAAATTCTTTTCCATACAAGGTGGTTTATAAATGCTCTGCTGCTGCTGCTGCTGCTGCTAAGTCGCTTTAGTCGTGTCCGACTCTGTGCGACCCCATAGACGGCAGCCCACCAGGCTCCCCCGTCCCTGGGATTCTCCAGGCAAGAACACTGGAGTGACTTGCCATTTCCTTCTCCAGTGCATGAAAGTGAAAGGTGAAAGTGATGTTGCTCAGTCCTCTCCGACTCTTAGCGACCCCATGTTAAAAGATATAAGAATCACTTGGTGCATCTAAAAATGCAGACTCTTCCCCCAGCATCTCACTTGTCAGGGAAACCGCCAGCAGGAACCAGTAATTTACATTTTCATCAAAAACCTAGTCTGATTCTGATGCAGGCGCCCTCCTGGAAACACTGCTCTGCAGAGACCTACTGTAAGGGGAATGACTCAGACACGGTGTCAGAAGCTGGAGGGCCTCTGCTCTGGGTCTTGTCCAAGGACGAATAGACCACTCTCTGTGGGCTTGAGTTTGCAGGCTCCTGACTCAGTGGCTGAGTCTCTCCTGGGGCTTTTCTTGGTTTGGTTCTCTCGGGCCAGCCTGTTCCACCTTTCTGGCTAATGTCTAACAGCTCGTTCACATTGAAAGGTCGGGGAGAGGATGAAACCAGCGAGATCAGTTCCAGGACATTCACCAGGTAACCTGCTTTTATTCACGGCCCCTTTAAACAGTGGTGATAAGAGAGAGAATCAGGCTTTCTTAGGGAATGGTTCTAGATTCTTGCAGTGTGGAGGACTTTCATATGGCCCAAAGCCATCGAAAGGAGGTAAAAGGGCCCTTACCTGGCATGATCTGATACTCTGAAGCAGCTGCTCTTTGTGGATCCCTGCCCTCCTCTTTATTCTGCTAAAACTCAGAGGGATTGTAAACTGGGCAATTAATGGGTTAGAACATAGGGACAGGGTGGGAATTGAGAAGGACCTGGGGAAAAGTGGAGAGGGCTTAAAATTTTTTTAAAAGATTTACCACATCTCCCCTTGCAGCACTATTTTAAAATCAGAGGGTAGTTACAGCCAGAATGGCCACCATCAGAAAATACACAAGCAATAAACGCTGGAGAGAATGTTGATGGGGATGTAAATTGGTATAGCCACGATGGAAGTTTCTTAAAAAATTAAAAATAGAGCTACCTTATGACCCTGCAAGGAGAGCAAACCAGTCCATCCTGAAGGAAATCAGCCCTGAATATTCATTGGAAGGACTGTTGCTGAAGCTGAAACTCCAGTACTTTGGCCACCTGATGGGAAGAACTGACTCATTGGAGAAGACCCTGGTGCTGGGAAAGATTGAGGGCAGGTGGAGAAAGGGACAACAGAGGATGAGATGGTTGGATGGCATCACCGACTCGATGGACACGAGTTTGAGCAAGCTCTGGTAGTTGGTGATGGACGGGGAAGCCTGATGTTCTGCAGTCCATGGGGTTGCAAAGAGTCGGACACAACTGAGCGACTGAACTGAACTGACTGATGACTCTGCAGTCCCACTCCTGGGCATATATTCAGAGAAAAACATGGTCAAAAAGGATATATGCACCCTGTGTTCACTGCAGCTCTGTTTACAGTAGCCAAGTCATGGAGGCAACCTAAATGTCCGTTGACAGGAATGGATAAATAAGATGTGGTACATATATACAAACAATGGAATGTTACTCAGCCATCTAAAAGAATGAAATAATACCATTTGCAGCAACATGAGGGACCTAGAGATTGTTATATTGAGTGAAGTAAGTCAGAGGAGAAATATCATATGACATCCTTCATATGTCAAACCTAAAAAGAAATGATACAAATGAACTTACAAAACAGAAACAGACTCATAGATTATGAGAACGAGCTTTATGGTTGCCAAGGGGATGGATGGGGGAAGGCATAGTTAGGCAGTTTGGGATTGACATGTACACACTGCTGTATTTAAAATGGATAACCAACAAGGTCTGTATAGCACATGGAACTCTGCTCAATGTTATGTGACAGCTTGGGTGGGAGGGGAGTTTGGGCGTGAATGGATACATGAAGATGTATGGCTAAGTCCCTTCACTGTTCACCTAAAACTATCACAACATTGTTTGTTAATTGGCTATACACCAATACAAAATAAAAAGTTAAAAAAAAATAGGAGGTAGTTAGAAACACTCTTTTCCCTTATTCTTTTCCAAAGAAAACCAAAACCAAATGGACAAGTAGAATGCTCTGGAGAAGCACGTTTAGCCAATGGGTCCTGACTGGTGTGGGTTACCCAGTGTGCAAGGGGATTAAGGCACATGGGTTTCCTGCTCTAGGAAGCTTGCTTTAGGCAAGAAACTGATGCTTTGAACACCCTGTTCACATTACTGAGAAACTAGACTTGAGCGACTGTTTCCAGTTTTAAGGCATTTTTGAGAAATTAGACTTTTCCAAAGAACTCCTTTAGATAAGAAGCAAGTAGCTTTAGGCTTATTTTTGTTTTCTTCAAGACTTAAAAGTATGACCCTGTCCACTTAATGATATACTGGAACAGCAAAGGTCACACAAAAGGTTGCTTTGACCTGCAGTATTTCTGTTACATCAACAGAACTAAAAAAGTTTTGGATTTTCCTTTTCTTTTTGCCACTTATCTCTTTAAAGGCATTAGAAATGGTTGCGTATTTTCTGGAGCAGATAAAACCTGAATCGGAAGTTAAAAGGTTTTAAATTTACCCCTAAGAGTAATGAGGTTGTCTGACTATTTTAAGTCTTACAAATCTAAATAATCTTGTGATATTTACCAGTTTGTTGTCTTCTAACATATCACAACAAACTGCTAAATATCACAAGATTATTTTTTATTTAATGTTTTTAGAAAACATCATGTTTAGCCAGATCTGAGATAACTGTGTGAATGAAATCAGCTTAGATCTTAGATGAGTGACTTTTTAATACTCAAAAAGAGTTTAGATACAGAAATTTTAAAATATATAGAAATACTATACTACAATACTACATAATGGTCTCTTTCCTGGTAATTAACCAGTTTTGAGCATGTTCTTATTTCTCTTGCTGCATGGAATTTATCTGGTTGAATAATGTTAATGATGGTTTTAGCTGCAAAACCCATTTTTTTGGTGTGAGGAGCCTTCCTTTCCTTAGGCCCCTTCCCAAAAGTCAGCAAAAGGGATCCCATAGATGTAGGAAAAGGTAACTGTGAGATCTAGTAATTCTGCAAATATTTATCAATAAGCATTTCCTGTGTTTTAGATGCAGTTCTAGGCATTAGATACAATGCTTGAATACAGATTCTTGCTTTCACGGATAGAGCTTTTTTTTGGTGGGTAGAGAGAAATATATAAAAAGTTAACCAGAAGGCATTAAGTAATAAAAGTTCTTGGTAAATATGAAACAGGGGCTATTTTATATTGGGTAGTTTTAGCTGGCTTTAATGAGCAAATGACATTTAAGCTAAGACCTACATGGCAAGAAAGGGCCAACCTTGTGAATATCTAGGGAAATAGTACTAGGCCAGGGAAACAGCTGGCATTATCATATTGGAGTCAGAGCAAACTGGTAAGTTCATGGAGCAGAAGGTGGATAGGGTGGTGGAGCACTGAAGATAAGGCTGGAGAGACAGGCAGAGACTTGATTATGGAGCATTTCAGCCCATGGTAAAGTACTGGCAAGGGATTATTATAGGACTGTATGCTGAGAGTTTTGTTCTAATTTGCATTTAAAAAAACAACCTACAACCTAGTTGCTTCATGGAAAATGGATTATTGGGGTGGGAGGCAAGAAAAAAAATCAATGTCCATTAAACAGGCTATTAATGTCACTGGTGGAGACTGGTAAAAGTAGGTAGATTTAGGGCACGTTTAGATACGACACTGATAAACTGACAAACTGGATATAGTGAGTGGATGAATGACTCTGGCTCTTAGAAGTCTGGCTCGAGCAACGGGGTGAATGGTCATCATTTACTGAGATGCAGGGATCCTGGGAGAGGAGTAGATTTGAATGTAGCTGGTGGGGATGATCGTGAACAATACGGTTTCAAACACTCTTAAGTTTATCATGTCTGTGAGACAGTAAAATGGAGGTGTCAGCTTGGCAACTCCGTGATGCTAAATTTCAGTAGAGAATTCAAACCCAGAGGTAACAATTTCAGTCATGGCTTGTTGCGGTCCTTTAATGGACTGGAACTTGGTGGTCCGGAGTCGACGATAAGAAAGTAAAGGAGAGAAAGAGGCTGATATTCCTTGGTTTACACAGAAAGCCAATAAAGCCCCTGCAAGGGGCTTGCTCTGTTCACAAAGGCCTCAGGCGCCCTCTCAATGGGGTGAAGGTGCAAAGCGCCTTCTCAGAGGGTCTTAGAAGCTGGGGCAGGAAAGTGAACTCAGAGGGCCTCTGCACTCCAAAGAAATAGCCTGAGAGAGAGAGAGGAAGAAAGACACGGGGACCAGAGCTCTGATGGAGCAAAGGTGTTTTCATCAACATGGTGTAGGCATATATACTGTAGTTATTCTCAGCAAAGATAAAGATTAAAATTCCAGACTTACAAAACATAGGTGATCCATATTAAAGAGAGAGAGAGTTGTAAATAATCACTTTTACCATATGGTTCACAAGAAGGAAGAGGCTACTTATCACCGTGCAGAAAAACTAACAAAGGAAATGCCTGGATCCCTCAGCTCTGGGAGAGGCTTGCCTCTCCTCTTAATTCCTGAATATTCAGGAATTAATAAGGAACAGAGGATTTCTGACAGATCCAGAACAGCACACAGGAAGCCTCCTGTTAAATGCTTCTTGACAATGGCTGTTGTTAAGCTTTGAAAAAGGTTGTGATTACTGATTACTTAAGGAGAAAGTGTAGAGAGAGATGATAAGGAATGTGAAGACCAAACCTGACATTTGGAATAGAACAGAGAGGAAGACCCTACAGTCGGGATGCAGTGGGGCAGATGGGAAGTCTTGAGAGTGGTGTCATGAGGGCATCATAATGCCCTGAGGAAAGAAGTGTTGCAGCCGGGCACTGTCAGCTGTCGGTGTGCTGCCGTGGGAGTGAATGGAGTTCAGTGACCTGAATAGTAAAGGATTCTCTTGGAATTACCCAGTAAACATGAAACTTGGGTTATTAGAAAACGTTGACCTTAATACTATAGATATATAGTGTAAAGTATAGTACCTGTAATATAGTGATTAAATAAATGAATAAAGAATGAATAAATGCAGGTTAGGTGTAAACTTTGAGATCTTTTAAATTACTATTTTTACTTTGATTTGGGAGAGTTCATTTTGATTTCCAGGCACTTGTCATTTGCTGGACAGATCATGTGCTTATTTGGGTGAGATAAGAAACGCTGGACTGGAAGAAACACAAGCTGGAATCAAGATTGCCGGGAGAAATATCAATAACCTCAGATATGCAGATGACACCACCCTCATGGCAGAAAGTGAAGAGGAGCTAAAAAGCCTCTTGATGAAAGTGAAAGAGGAGAGTGAAAAAGTTGGCTTAAAGCTTAACATGCAGAAAATGAAGATCATGGCATCTGGTCCCATCACTTCATGGGAAATAGATGGGGAAACAGTGGAAACAGTGTCAGACTTTATTTTTTGGGGCTCCAAAATCACTGCAGATGGTGATTGCAACCATGAAATTAAAAGACACTTACTCCTTGGAAGAAAAGTTATGACCAACCTAGATAGTATATTCAAAAGCAGAGACATTACTTTGCTGACTAAGGTCCATCTAGTCAAGGCGGTGGTTTTTCCAGTAGTCATGTATGGATATGAGAGTTGGACTGTGAAGGCTGAGCACCGAAGAATTGATGCTTTTGAACTGTGGTGTTGGAAAAGACTCTTGAGAGTCCCTTGGACTGCAAGGAGATCCAACCAGTCAGTTCTGAAGGAGATCAGCCCTAGGATTTCTTTGGAAGGAATGATGCTAAAGCTGAAACTCCAGTACTTTGGCCACCTCATGAGAAGAGTTGACTCACTGGAAAAGGCTCTGATGCTGGGAGGGATTGGGAGGAGGAGGAGAAGGGGACGACCGAGGATGAGATGGCTGGATGGCATCACGGACTCGATGGACATGAGTCTGAGTGAACTCCGGGAGATGGTGATGGACAGGGAGGCCTGGCGTGCTGCGATCCATGGGGTCGCAAAGAGTCGGACACGACTGAGCGACTGAACTGAACTGACTGAACTGAACACAGGACAGCGCCAGATTCCTCTCTGCTCTCCATTCTGTGAGCTCGATTCCTCTCAAAGCTCTGGGTGTGGCTGCAGCACTGCCCTGCTCGTCCGAGTGAGATACTAGGCAGAGAATCTCGACTGTGTCAGATGGAGGACTTGCCTTGTGGTTCCCCCAAACAGGAATCTTAGCACCTACTCCTCCAAATCTTACAGGAGTGACTCTTTTTACCAGGGGCTCTCAGAACTCCACCAGATGTCCATTTCATTATAGGGGACTGGAGTACAAAAGTAGGAAGTCAAGAGATACCTGGAATAACAGGAAAATTTGGCCTTGGAGTACAAAATGAAGCAGGTCAAAGGCTAACAGAGTTTTGCCAAGAGAATGCAATGGTCATAGAAAACACCCTCTTCCAACAACACCAGAGAAGACTCTACATGTGGACATCACCAGATGGTCAGTACCCAAATCAGATTGATTATATTCTTTGCAGCCAAAGATAGAGAGGCTCTATACAGTCAGCAAAATCAAGACTGAGAGCTGACTGTGGCTCAGATCGTGAACTCTTTATTGCCAAATTCAGACTTAAGTTGAAGAAAGTAGGGAAAACCATTAGCCCATTCAGGTATAACCTAAATAAAATCCCTTAACGATTATACAGTGGAAGTGACAAATAGATTCAAGAGATTAGATCTGATAGAGTGCCTGATGAACTATGGACCGAGGTTTGTGACATTGTACAAGGCAGTGATCAAGAAAAAGAAATGTAAAAGGCAAAATGGTTGTCCGAGGAGGCCTTACAAATAGCTGAGAAAAGAAGAGAAGTGAAAGGCAAAGGAGAAAAGGAAAGATATACTCACCTGAATGCAGAGTTCCAAAGAATAGCAAGGGGAGATAAGAAAGCCTTCCTCAGCGATCAATGCAGAGAAATAGAGGAAAACAATAGAATGGGAAAGACTAGATATCTCTTCAAGAAAACCAGAGATACCAAGGGAACACTTTATGCAAAGATGGGCATAATAAAGGCCAGAAATGGTATGGGTCTAACAGAAGCAGAAAATATTAATAGGTGGCAAGACTACACATAGAGCTGTACAAAGGAGATCTTCATGACCCAGATAATGACAATGGTGTGATCACCTTCTAGAGCCAGACAAAGTCAAGTGGGGCTTAGGAAACAAAACTACGGACAAAGCTAGTGGAGGTGATGAAATTCTAGTTGAGCTATTTCAAATCCTAAAAGATGATGCTGTAAAATTGCTGCACTCAATATGCCAGCAAATTTGGAAAATTCAGCAGTGGCCACAGGACTGGAGAAGGTCAGTTTTCATTCCAATCCCAAAGAAAGGCAATGCCAAAGAATGTTCAATTGCAGTCATCTCACATGCTAGCAAAGTAATGCTCAAAATTCTCCAAGCCAGGCTTCAATAATATGTGAACTGTGAACTTCCAGTTGTTCAAGCTGGATTTAGGAAAGACAGGAGAAGCAGAGATCAAATTGCCAACATCTGTTGGATCATTGAAAAAGCAAGAGAGTTCCAGAAAAACATCTACTTCTGCTTTATTGACTACGCCAAAGCCTTTGACTGTGTGGATCACAACAAACTGTGAAAAATTCTTCAAGAGATGGGAATACCAGACCACCTGACCTGCCTCCTTAGAGATCTATATGCAAGTCAAGAAGCAACAGTTAGAACTGGACATGGGACACGAGATTGGTTCCAAATTGGGAAAGGAGTACATCAAGGCTGTATATTGTCACCCTGCTTATTTAACTTCTAGGCAGAGTACATCATGTGAAATGTCATGCTGGATGAAGCACAAGCTGGAGTCAAGATTTCTGGGAGAAATGTTAGTAACCTCAGATATACAGATGACACCACCCTTATGGCAGAAAGTGAAGAAGATCTAAAGTGCCTCTTGATGAAAGTGAAAGAGGAGAGTGAAAAAGTTGGCTTAAAATGCAACATTCAGAAAACTAAGATCATGGCATCTGGTCCCATCACTTCATGCCAAACAGATGGGGAAACAATGGAAATAGTGACAGACTTTATTTTTTCGGGCTCCAGAATCACTGCTGATGGTGAATGCAGCCATGAAATTAAAAGATGCTTCCTCTTTGTAAGAAAAGCCTGTGGCCAACCTAGACAACATATTAAAAAGGAGAGATATTAGTTTGTCGACAAAGGTCCATCTAGTCAAAACTATGGTTTTTCCTGTAGTCATGTATGGATGTGAGAGTTGGACCATAAAGAAAGTTGAGCACTGAAGAATTGATGCTTTTGAACTGTGGTGTTGGAGAAGACTCTTGAGAATCCCTTGGCCTGCAAGGAGATAAAACCACTCAATCCTAAAGGAAATCTGCCCTGAATGTTCATTGGAAGGACTGATGCTGAAGCTGAAACTCCAATACTTTGGTCACCTGATGCGAAGAACTGACTCATCTGAAAAGACCCTGATGCTGGGAAAGATTGAGGGCAGAAGGAGAAGGGGACGACAGAGGATGAGCGGCTGGATGGCATCACTGACTTGGCAGACCTGAGTTTGAGCAAGCTTCAGGTGTTGGTGATGGACAGGGAAGCCTGGTGTGCTACAGTCCATGGGGTCGCAGAGAGTCAGGCGTGCCTGAGTAACTGAGCTGAACTCAGAACTCCTCTGCTTACCCTCTTATCAACATCTTCATAATGAAGGAAGAACACTTCACCATGTGTATATGACCCAGTGTCCTTGGTATTCTTGCCTGGAAAATCCCATGAACGTAGGAGGATGGTGGGCTACAGTCCATGGGATCGCGGAGAGTTGGACGTGACCGAGCGACTAAAACACTTTCGGTAGATGGAGGAAAAGACTATAAACAGGTCCCACACCCTGTTTTTGAGAATATACATTTGTGGGTAACTGCTATGGCCAGCAACTGACATAAATGATAGGGGTCTAATGTGGGTTCTTTCTTCCTCCCACTCTGGGAATCTCACCTTATTAAGCATTTTTCCTGTCTGGCTTTGTCTACAGGGTTCATCAGTGTCCCTTTCAAGGTCCAGCAGTCGTGAGCACCTGGGAAGTGGAAGCGAATCTGACAACTGGAGAGACCGAAATGGAATAGGTCCTGCAAGTCATAGCGAATTTGCAGCTTCTATTGGCAGCCCCAAGCGTAAACAGAACAAATCAAGTGAGCTTTGACTTTTCATCGTTTTAGATGTAATCTGCTTTTAATTTACTTTGTTCAGTGTGATGTTCAAGTATAAACTCTGGACTTCATGCCTTTAAGAGTTTTGCATTACTCACATATCACCTCCTCTGAGAAGCCTTCCCTGTTTTTCCCAGGGAAGCAGGCCATTGGTTCTCTGCTTTCACTGCTTTGCGTATACACTCTCACGCTAGCATTTGTCTTAGTCAAGTACAGTTATTTGCATAACTGTCTCCTTGTATAGAACTTGAGATCCACAAGCCAGGGACTATATTCATTCAGTAAACTTTATTGCCCATGCACCAGACATTCTTTAAGGCTGTGTGTTCTTTCTTTAAGTTGAAATATAGTTAGCATATAATATTATGTTTCAGGTATACAATGTAAGTGATTTTACATTTGCAGGCATTACGAAATGATCACCATCATAAGTCTAGCAACTCCCGTACAGTTATTACAATATTACTGACCATACTGCTTGTGGTGGATGTTATATTCCTGTTGCTATTTTATTTTATAACTGGAGGTTTGTACCTCTAATCCCCTTCATCTGTTTCACCTCCCCAACTCCCTCTGGCAACCACTCATTTGTTCTCTGTATCTGTGAGTCTATTTTCACTTTTTTTTTTTTTTTTAGCTTTCACATATAAGTCAGATCATACAGTACTTGTCTTTCTGTTCTTGATGTATTTCACTTAGCAATATACCTTCTGGATCCGTCCATGTCGTTGCCCATGGCAGGAGTTCGTTTTATGACTAATACACTATTGTATATACGCCTTTTATCCATTCATCTATTGATGGACACTTAGGTTGCTTCTGTATCTTGACTATTGTAAATAATGCTGTAGTCAACATAGGGGTGCATATATCCTTTTGAATGAGTGTTTTTGTTTTCTTTGGGTAAATACCCAGAAGTGAAATTGCTGGGTATGGCAGTTCTAGTTTTGACTTTTTAAGGAACCTCCATACTGTTTTCCATAGTGTCTGCACCAGTTTACAATCCTAGTTACAGGAAGGCTATGCCTTATTTCTTAATTTGTTATTTCTTCCCAAATGTCTAACAGTGTCTGACACTAGTAGGTGCTTGGTAAATGTTTGTAGAATGAATATACAAATGAGTTATGCACACACACACATCAAGATGATGAGGAAAAGGCAGGAATGTAAAGGAATCGAGCAGAATGTGATCAAATTAATTCTGTCTTGGACAACAGAAGAAAGTCTTCCCAGTGACCTGTAGCTACCAAAGGTGAAGAGAAGATTTTTCACATTGACAAGATGTAGCTACATGAAAAGTTTAAAGCATAGGCTTTGAACAGATATGATTAAGACTCAGCATGAGTCAAGTGGCTGTGTCTGTAACAGCACCCACATGTCTGTATAAATAGGTCAACAGACAAGAACTGACGGAGTAATCACAAGGTATGCCCCTAATGTCTTTTTTCAGGATTTCGAGTCCTAAAACACATATCTTAGACTATTTGAAGAATACTTGGAGAAAGGTGATTTAAATGAGCATAGTAAACAGTAACAGCTAGTTGTTACCACCAATCAAGTGGGCCATGTTGTCCGAGCCTCAGATTTGGAAAAACAAGTCACGGTGTCAGCCAACTCTAAATTAGAAACCAGGGTCTGTTCTTTTATTACCATGTGTACTGTCAATAGCTGTCTGAAGCCTTCCTGTTAGTCCTGGTCTAGGTCACCCACCACTGACAGGAGGATGGAGCTGAGAGGTAGGCTGGTGCCAGAGGTATAGCCAGGGTAGGAATTATCTCCATTTTATCTTGCAACATAAATTAGCTCTGTGCCTCTCCTCTGTCCTTATCCCCTTTCCTTTCACTTAACACTAGATAATTAAAATTGACTGTGCAAGTTAGCTGCATTGAAATTAAGGACTAGGGATAAGATAGGGGATTCATTAATTTAAAAAGATTGATTAAAGAAGCACTGTTCTTTGGCCTTTGTCAGATGTTTTAAGAGCCTGGGGTAACTACTGTAAGTAGTTAAGATAAAACCAATTTTTTTTTTTAAAAAAGCTGTGTACCATAATAAATATTTATCACTAAGAGTATTTTAAAATATTTTTAAACTTTTACTGATGTATTGCTTAACTTAGCATCTGTAAAGTATTATCATTTAAACACGAGCAACAAAACATGTCATCAATGTAAAAAAGAATGTAAACGTCTCTTTGTTGCTGTTCAGTCCCTAGGTTCTGTCCAACTCTTTGCAATCCCATGGACTCCTGCACGCCAGGCTCCTCTGTCCTCCACTATCTTCCAGAGTTTGCTCAGATTCATGTCCATTGAGTCAGTGATGCCTTCTAACCATCTCATCCTCTAATGCCCTCTTCTCCTTTTGCCTTCAGTCTTTACCAGCATCAGGGTCTTTTCCAGTAACTTGGTTCTTTGTATCAGGTGGCCAAAGTATTGAAGCTTCAGCTTCAGCATCAGTCCTTCCAATGACTATTCAGGATTGATTTCCTTTAGGATTGACTGGCTTGATCTCCTTGCTGTCCAAGGGACACTCAAGTCTTCTCTAGTGTTTGAAAGCATTAATTCTTTGGCACTGAGCATTCTTTATGGTCCATTTGTACATAACTACTGGAAAAACCATAGCTTGGCCTGTATGGACCTTTGTTGGCAAAATGATGTCCCTGCTTTTTAATGTGCTGCCTAGGTTTATCACAGCTTTCCTTCCAAAGAGCAAGCGTCTTTTAATTTCATGGCTGCCAGTCATGTCCGAAGTTATTTTGAAGCCCAAGAAAATAAAATCTGTCACTGCTTTCATTTTTTTCTCATTTATTTGCCATGAAGTGATGGGACTGGATGCCATGATCTTAGCTTTTTTAATGTTAAGTTTCAAGCTAGCATTTTCACTCTGCTCTTTCACTCTCATCAAGAGAGTTCCCCTTCACTTTCTGCTGTTGGGGTGGTTTTATTATCTGCATATCTGAGGTGGTTCATGTTTCTCCTGGCAGTCTTGATTCCAGGTTGTGAGTCATCCGGCCTGGCATGATGCACTTTAAACAGAAGTTAAACAAGCAGAGTGACAGTAGACAGCTTTGTCCTACTCCTTTCTCAGTTTTGAATCAGTCAGTTGTTCCACTGTTGTTTCTTGACCCACATACAGGTTTCTCAGGAGACACAGGTAAGGTGGTCTGGTATTCCTGTCTCTCTAAGAATTTTCCAGTTTGTTATGATCCACACAGGTTAATGGATTTAGTGTAATCAATGAAGCAGAGGTACATGTTTTTCTGGAACTCCTTTGCTTTCTTTGTGATCCAATGAATGTTGGCATTTGATCTCTGGTTCCTGTGCCTTTTCTAAATCCAGCTTGCGCATCTGGAAGTTTTTAGTTCATATACTGCTGACGCCTAGCTTGAATGATTTTGAGTTATTACCTTGCCTGCATGCAAAATGAGCACAACTGTACAGTAGTTTGAGCATTCTTTGGCATTGCCCTTATTTGGGATTGGAATGAAAACTGACCTTTTCCAGTCCTGTGGCCACTGCTGAGTTTTCCAATTTGCCGACATAACGAGTGCAGCACGTTCACAGCATCATCTGGTTTAGGATTTTACGTAGCTCAGTTAGAATTCTGCCACCTCTGTTAGTTTTGTTTGAGTAATGCTTCCTATGGCCCACTTGATTTCACACTCTAGAATGTCTGGCTCTAGGTGAGTGACCACACCGTAGTGGTTATCCCACTTTTTTGTACAGTCATCCCTTTTCCGTATAGTTCTTTTGTGCTTTCTTGCCACCTCTTCTTAATTTCTTCTACTTCTATTAGGTCCTCATCATTTCTGTCCTTTATCATGCCCATCCATACATGAAATATTCCCATGATGTCTCCAATTTTCTCGAAGAGATCTCTAGACTTCCCCACTTTATTTTTTCCTCTACTTCTTTGCATTGTTCCTTTAGAAGGCCTTCTTAGCTCTCCTTGCTATTCTCTGGAACTGTGCATTCAGTTGGGTATGTCTTTCCCTTTATCCTTTGCCTTTTGCTTCTCTTGTTTCCTCAGCTATTTTTAAAGCCTACTCAGACAACCACTTTGCCTTCTTCCTTTTTTTTCCTTTGGGATGATTTTGGTCACTGCCTCCTATATGATGTTATGAACTTCCATCATAGTTCTTTAGGCACTCAGTCTACCAGATGTAATCCCTTGAATCTATTTGTAACCTCCACTGTATAATCATAAGGGATTTGATTTAGGTCATACCTGAATGCCTTAGTGATTTTCCCTACTTTCTTCAATTGAAGCCTGAATTTTGCAATAAGGAGCTCATGCTCTGAGCCACAGTCAGATCCAAGTCTTGTTTATGCTGACTGTATAGAGCTTCTCCATATTTGGCTGCAAAGAACATAGTCTGATTTTAGTGTTGACCATCTGGTGATGTCCATGTGTAGAGTCGTCTCTTGGGTTGTTGGAAATTGCTGTTTGCTATGACCAGTGCGTTCTCTTGACAGAACTGTTAGCCCTTGCCCTAGTTCATTTTGTACACCAAGGCCAAACTTGCTGTTGTTCCGGGTATCTCTTGACTTCCTACTTTTGCATTCTAGTCCCCTGTGATGAAAAGGACATCTATTTTTGCTGTTACTTCTGGAAGATCTTGTAGATCTTCATAGAACTGGTCAACTTCAGCTTCTTGGCATCTGTGGTTGGGCATAGGCTTGGATTACTGTGATGTTGAATAGTGTGCCTTGGAAATGAACTGAGATCATTCTCTCATTTTTGAAATTGCACCCAAGTACTGTGTTTCCAACTCTTTTGTTGACTATGATGGCTACTCCCTTTCTTCTTAAGGATTCTTGCCCAGAGTAGTAGATATAATGGTCATCTGAATTAAATTCACCCATTCCCATCCATTTTAGTTCCCTGCTTTCTAAGATGTCATTTTTGTACCAAGTCTTTAAAATATGGTGTGTTATTTCACATTTACAGAAAATTTTTAAATTTCCACTAGCAGATTTCACGTGCTCAATAGCTACCAGTTGCCAATGGCTACTGTACTGATCAAAAAGGTTTTAGGTAATTTTCTTGACACCCTTTTCGAAGTCACCAATATATAGGTTTTCTCTGGGAATCCCTGTTATACCAGTTGTTCCACTGTAATTCTTGTTTTTAAAATTTTTTTATTGGAGTTCAGTTGCTTTACAATCTTGTATTAGTTTCTACTGTAGAGCACAGTGAATCAGTGATACGTATACATATATTTCTTCTTTCGGGGAGTTTCCTCTAATTTAGGTCACCACAGACCACTGAGTAGAGTTTGCTGAGCTATACAGTGGACTCTCATTAATTATCTATTTTATACACAGTATCAATAGTGCATGTATGTCAGTCCCAATCTCCCAGTTCATCCCATCACCCTTCACTCCTTCCTCGGTGTCCGTACATTTGTTCTCTACATCTGTGTCTCTATCTCTGTTTTGCAAATAAGATCATCTGTACCATTGTTTTAGATCCCACATATATGCAGTAATATATATGATATTTGTTCTTCTGACTTACTTCACTCAATATGATAGTGTCTAAGTCCGTCAGTATCTTTATATATGATCCAATTTTGTTCCTTTTCATGGCTGAGTAATATTTCATTGCATATATGTACCACATTTTCTTTATCCATTCCTCTGTTGATGGACATTTAAGTTGCCTTTTTTTCCCTTAAAGTAAACTTATCATTTGAACAGCAAGTTAGGTGGTCAGCCAGCCTGCTTCCATTTGGTCAAGTCCAGTGGTCACTCCAGTGCAGTCATCATACTCTGCTTTGTGTCACCTTTGAACCAGTACCTCACTGGTCATTACTCCTCAATCTTTTTGGTGATTCTGGGGTCTTACCTTCAATTGGTGAAGTGTTCCAGGGCTCAGGGCCTCTTCACTTTGGTCCTAGATCCTTTCCCCTACACATTCTTCCCCAAAGAGATAAAACATCTGTTTCTAAAAGAAAGAGAAACCTTATGAAGAGATTCCTTCCCCTTGAGACCTATCTAGGACTTCTGAACTAGGAGATTAAAACAACCAGAGAAAGTGATCAGTGGTCATACAGAACAGCGTTCTTAGATTTGGTGAATGCATTGATCCTAGAGGAGATTAGATGGATCTTATTAGCTCAGTGAGTGTCCTCTGCCCTCATCTCTCTGGGAATTCCTGCCAAAGTGGCATCTTTGGTAGAATTCCCAAAGGGAGGAGAGTTCATTGTTGATTAGGGCGTTGATTCCTACTGGAATCTAGCACAGCTCTGCTAGATTTTCACACAGCCCTTGAACGGTGTGTGGTTATCTGGTCAAGTACTTGGTATGGCTCACTAGTCTGTCACCCAATTGTGCATGCCACTGGGTCTGAGAATCACAGACAATATGGAGAAATCTTTACCCACCAGATCAGGAGGAGAATCCAGGCAAAGCTTGACATAGCTGTCTTAGAATTTCCCTAAGAGATGGATATGTTTCTGTTGTAAGTTAAATGCAGGAACTCCAGCATCATTCTTTTCATTTCACATGTTCCTCTTCATTTTGGAGCACGATTTCATAAACTCACTGCCCAGTTATGTTGGAGGGAAATGGATTTATATGTGGTAATATCACATAATTTCTTTGACCATAGGAAAGCACAAGTGTGGATACAGAGGCCCAGCCTGCATGCAAGAGGAGCCTGTAACTTTCCTTACCTTTATTGTGTCCTAGGGATCTTCCTTCCAATTCATTTAATTCACATCAAATCAATTATAAAGAGCAAATGTTTCTGAATGCTGAGGGAGAATATGATTAATGATTATTAACTACAGAGACATTGTTGCTGAATTGCTGTCTCCCAAGTGTACCATTTTAAATGGCAAGAGCCTCCCTGAAAGCAATAACCAGCATTTCCTTAATGAAAAGCCAATGTTTCAGTAAAAGATTTGCTGTGTTTCTGTAGCAACTGCTCTATTCAGCCCAAAACAATGAATCTGAAATATTTGAGTGATTAAAACTTTTAATTAAACCATGTTCTCTCTGGGCATTTCCACTTCAAGCCTGTCTCTCCTCTGCCTTTCAGCGGAACACTATCTCAGCAGTAGCAATTACATGGACTGCATTTCCTCGCTGACAGGAAGCAATGGCTGTAACCTGAACAGCTCTTTCAAAGGCTCTGACCTCCCTGAGCTCTTCAGCAAACTGGGCCTGGGCAAATATACAGACGTCTTCCAGCAACAAGAGGTCAGTCAGTATTTATTTTCCCAAGTGTCTTTACCTTGGTTGTATATATGATGACTTCTAGAAGGAAATCACTCATTGACCTATCACTGTGCTTTCACTGAGCATTTATTCAAGTCTCATAGCTTGTTTTTGCCAAGAAAAATTGTCATTTCTTATTTATTTAGTGCAACGGTAAACACAGGATAGCAGAAATACAGGAAATTGTGCTTGCAAAAACACACATAACCATCCTTCACCAGTTTTAGCTAAAAGACCTAATGAGTGTTGTGATTCACATTAACTTTTGATTCATACTTTCCTGAAGGTTGGCAGCAACTCTGTATTTAAGATTTTATTCTTTCATCGTTGTTATCTTTATTTGTGGCACTTAAAAGTTAACAGCGTCATAGTTATTTTTTGACACCATCCTAATTATATTACTGAAGATTGTTCTCATAAAATATAATGTGCTTTTTATACATGTTAACTTATTAATTTACTGTTTGGGTTTTGTCTGAACTGAGACAGAACTAAGATGTCTTCTGAAACATCCCTACCATGGATTTTGGTCAAACTGATCAGCCATGGCCGTGATGCACTGGCATAAGGAGAAGACCCCCTACGCATGGTTCTTTCTAATCATGTTGTCATATTATCAAGGCACCAGAAACTGAATAGTTCTCTAAATTTATCTATTTTCCAAATCCTGATATCATCCAAGTTTCATGCTAGTTGGCTTTACTTCATGGAAAGAGTACATGCCAGTAATTCCCTGGCATGCATTAGTCAATAAAGAATCTATGATTTTTATTAGGCACTTTATAGCATAAATTTAATGCATTGTCCATAATTTAATTGCTGAACTTTTTTGTTCTTTTCACACCCCCCAAAATGTTGTCGTGTATTTTGGACTTTAGGACAACTATTTTGTTTCCTTTTTTCTAAAGTAGTATTCATTTAACCAAAGATTTTCTAAGTTGAATAACACGTTCATCATCTGTGCACTAAAGAACTACATTTATTTACTTAGTCTTGCTGGTTAGATGCAGGTGGCTAATTGAGAAGCTCATAGCTGAGGAGTTTTAACTTGTTCATGCACATAAGGTTTTAGAAATAAGTAACTAGATGTTATTCGGTGATATCCTGGGTTTGTTTTTAATCTGTATTTCCTATTTGAAGATGCACAGAAATTAATTTAATATGGGTGCTTGTTATCTAGTTACTTCAGAAAGGAAGAAAACATGAAAATATAAAGTCATACTGGCAAACCGCAACCTGCAGACCTGCTGCCTAATTTTGTAAATAAAATTTTGTTGGAACACAGCCATACCAACTCAGTTACCTCATATTGCCCATGATTGCTTTTGAGCTAAATCAGTGGAGTTTGAGTACTTGCAACAGAGACAATATTGGCCCGGTGAGCCTAAACTAGTTATCTGGCCCTGTAAAAAGAGTTTGAGGATCCCTGTAATAGTCTCCACTGGATAGAATTGCTAAAAAAAAAAAAGTATCTCCAGACCTGTTACAAATGATAAATGAAAGGGGTTTTCAAGATCTGGATGTACCCTTCAAAATCAAAGCAGAAAATTTCAAATTAATTGCTATATAATTTGAATAAAAAGTGTATTTTACTATTTTCAGCTGTGTTGAAATGTGGTACTGTTCTCTTCATATAGGATATTTTCTCATATACAGATAAGACTTGGAACAGGAATCCCCATTAAGTAACTGTGTGAGATTTAATATATTGTAAGCAAGATGAAGATTAGCAACTTTCACAGATGATATGTCTGAGTACATTATTGCTAATAGCTGCCGACTATTTTACCCCTTTGGTGAGCACACTACATTATATCTAGGATCATGTTTAATGCCGTAAACAATCCTGTGAGGTATCATCAAACCTGAGTGTCCACAACTAGTAATTGCGGAATCAGAACTTGAACCCAGGCCTCTCTGGCTTCAGAGCCCATTGCCTTTCTGTCCGTCCGGTGGTTTTCAAGGCAGGGTGGGATTATTGGGGTGGTTCCCCCCACACATTTTTGCTGATGCCAGGAAGTACAATTATACTGTCTCTTGGAATACTTCATATATGCCACTCTCAGAGATGGTCAGCTGGACTGAGCCAAGGGAATCATGGGTCTGAGTTACACTGTGAATTCTGCTCTCATTTTTATGTAGAGCACAATTAGAGATACGCTATATGGTATTCTTTAGTCCCTTTTAATGGAGATATACTTACCTGAGTCCGAATCTAAAACTAAGAAGTATTTTCTCTCTTCTGGACGGGTATATATGATTTATCAGGTCACGGAAAACTGCTATTTCTTTTTCCCTTTTTGCTTTGGCTTCCAGGATGCTAAGACCTACGTTTGTTGCAGTAAGAGTAAGTATACAGAGTCTTCTGCTAGAATCATCAGTTTTATTTGACCACCTTTATGACTTAACTGTTGTCCCTTAGGTGTCTGTAACACCACCATTGTTCTTTGGAAGCAGGCAGAGCATAATAAGTATAGCAGTTAGTTGAACTTATACTGAGGAAGAACTAAGTACTTACTATATTGACCATCGATTTACTTGTTCACCCACAGATCGATCTTCAGACATTCCTTACTCTCACAGATCAGGATCTGAAGGAGCTGGGAATTACTACTTTTGGTGCCAGAAGGAAAATGCTGCTTGCAATCTCAGGTGAATATAATTGTTCTTCTTTATATCTTAGAACCTGAAGACTCTCTGCCATGGTCTCAGCCAGTGGGGCTGGTTCTGCTTCCTACCTGGCAGCTTTGTGGTTGTGGTTTCAGAGTGTTTTCCCACTAACAGTGTAACAAATGCTGAGGATTCCCCCACTCCTTCACCAAGGCCCTGCCTGAAAACCTGCCTTGACAAGTGTCATCCCTGAAAACAGATCTCTTCTGAGAGATCTAACCAGAATTTCCCTTTGCAGAACATGGGGATGGAGGAGCAGTTTGAATCTCTGTGTTGCAGTTGTGTTAAGCGCTAACCATTGGGTTCATGAGTAATTATTCTGGATTGGCTGTCATGCTTTAAATACACGTGTCCTTGTAGAGCAGCTGAGATCACTGCAGCAGAGAGAAAGAGAATGTTCTTTGGTACAGCTGGAACCTGGCAGTATTTCTTGTCTTAATGCTTTTTAACTTTCCCCAAAGTTTTAATAGAATTTGTGAGTCACAGAAGAGGGTAGTATCCTGAAAGTAGTCTCAGAATGAAGGAAAATCTGAAGGTCTGTCTCCCAGACCACTGCCTTTGTTCATCTTTTGCGTGTTCTGTGTATTAAGAAAATGCTGTGTGTGTTTACTAGGTACCTCCCATGTGAAAGGAATGGCCAAGAGTCATCCGAGTGTAAGCCAAGAGTCATAACAGTGTACCTCAAAAAGGTATTTAGGGAAATATGAGGAAGAAATTTGGGAGGCAACAAAATAAGGTTATGGAAGATTTTCTGATTAAGTTCATGAATGCCAATTTTATATGTGTGCCAGTCTCTCAAAAAGAGACAGCGAGGGCAGAAGCCAAATGTTAGGTGTGATGAGAAAATTATGTTGCTTTTTCAAAACATCAAATTTGCAGGCTCTGCCTTTGAGGCCAGCAGTGGCATCCAACTGGTGAAAGTTCTTTATAAACAACATTTGCTAATCAAATCATCAAATGAAATTAAAAGCCTCAGTGCTTTTCCATTTTATTTTAGCAGCAGATTGCTTTTCCATTGGATTATAGAAGCAGATCAACCCCACCAACCTTCCTACAGGAAATCTTATATACAGACCTAATATCCGAAGCAGATATAAGCAGAGTTGTCTTGAAATGGGGTAGAAACTGAGCTACTGAGCAGCCTGGTAGGCCTCTCCATGGATAGAGCTCTGTACATAACAGTTTGAGAAGTCTTCTTGCCCGCTGTGTGCCGAAGCAGCTGCACTGATGGAGCTCCATGGGGCGGCCACTGGTTTTCTTGTTCACTCGTAAAATTAGGTTGGTTATAGTGGAAGGAACACTGTTCACATAAGGAGGTCCGAGATTTGCCTCTCCAAGTCATGCACCCTTGGGTGAATTTCCAGATCTCTTTTGATTTTGGTTTCTTCATGAAGATAGACTGGAGTATATGACTATGTCAGGTCACCTTCCACTTCTAAGATCTGTCCTTCCATATGGTATATCATCAGACACAGTGAAGATAACCTACAGTTTTAACAATATCATTAGTAGGGTACTCCCCCTTGTTTTTTGTTTTTAACTATCTGTGGCAGTAGAATAGCTTTCAACTTGTTTACCTGAAAGCTGTTTCAGAAGGCTATTTCTGGACCCAAATTAACTTCATATATTTTTTATATTTCTTTTATTAATTTGAAAATGAAATTAATATACTGCTTGGAACTTTATTAACTCAATCACCATGTCTATACTGTGGGGCAGCATATCTAAATGTGGGGCCGCACATTTATACCATAGAAGTGTTTGTTTCAGAACTCTATACTTTTTCACTAGAGGTCTGTGGAATGTCTGTGACTGTATAATGAAAATTAAGTTGTTTCTTTGTGCAGCAACCCAATTCCAAACTGTAAAGCTTCTAGCAACAAGCAGATGTCTCTAAATGTTTTCATAGTTTCCAGGTAGATCATCAGTACTTTTACTCTGGAATACATTGGTGATGATTCTAGGTCGGTTTTGGTGCGGGGGGTGGGGGGCATTAGGGTGCAAAGCATGAGGGGTTTTCAGTTCTCATTTAAGAAAAATATTTTCTCTAGTCATCATCTTCAGTGTGGTTCTGTTGAGGTTATATCCTGCTTCTACAGACTGCCTCTCAGTGGGGTTTACAGGTCCTCTTGCTTTTAAAGGGAATTAGAAACTTTGAATAAGATGCCTTATGAATGCTCTGTCCAGCAGGAAGTGTTTGATTATTTTAAGGGTGATTTTGGTGAGTGCATTTGTTTGAACCTGGTAAATCATTTTCTCTGCAAGGAGTAAGCTTTTGAGAAAACCCTTCATTGAAAAGCTTCTTTTTCCAGTTCAGTTCCTCTGATAACAAAGACATTCATTTAAAGTCTCAGGACCCTTCACTTCTAGATAGACGCAGGGTAGCAGGGCGGCCTTAGCATTTGTCTTGCGGTTACATAGGTTGGCTAGATACAGAGTTTGCTCAAATTACTTTTTAAAATTTTTGTAGATTTTTAACTTATAATTGAGTTGTTCCTTCACTATCAGGTTTTGGTTTGCTTTTAATCTTGGGCCAGAAGACACATATTTTAATATGACAGGAGGAAATGAGATTTCTCTCCTCTAGAGATGGATCAGAGAAAACAATTTTTGTCCCCCAAATACATGATTTTTGGAAAATTCATGGATTTCTCTCTGAGTATGGTAGTGATTGGTTAACTAAACGCACAGGGACTAAGTGACAGGAAGTTTAGCATCCTATTGACAGGCTTTCCACCACAGCCTCAGGTAGATCTAACATTTCCCGACCTATTCTTTTAGTTTGTGACTCTGTTCAGATCCGCAACAAGATCCTGAGAGCTGCCAGGATTGTGTGAACCTTGGAATTTCAAAGAAAAAGGTTGGTATTTTCTCAAACTATCCCTTAGGCTTACTGAAAAAAATCAGAAGAGGGAGCTTGCTTTTTAATTTAAAAAACAAAACCTAAAGTCTCTTCAGTAGGGCTTTGATCCTTGATAATCTCTCTGAAAAGATTTCTCTGCTTCTCACTTGGAATATCTCTATGTATGTACTCTTAGAAATTACATCTTTAGGGAATGGCTGAAATTCTTCATGATCATTTATTCTCTCAAAAATCTAGTTGATGTGACTTTTCAGAATGAAGTTTTCAATGTCTATTAAATTTTTTTTGTCTTCGAAGGCCCAGTTATTCTCCATGAGCATCTGAAAACAGTGTTTGATCTAACTCCTTTCTTTTCCTTCTCTGTAGTGGGGGAATGAATGTCCTCCTGACTCATGGGTTCTTGCCCCCAAAGAAAATGGAGGCCAAAGAAAGTCTCCTATCTGAAGGTGATAAAACTTTTCCAGGCTGTGTTTAAGGGGAATCATTTATTTTTAACTCTCCTATAAGTTTGCCTTTAAATATATTCAATTCTGTCTTGAATTGTGAATTTTATATATTGTTTTTAAAACGAGATACATGTAATAGGAATGTTATTGCTACTGTGTTTCTATAGGAACTTGAGACACTAGCCATCTGTATGCATGCCTGCATGTGTCTATTGCTTGTAATATGTTCCTTCTTTATTTTCTAAGCTTTGTTTTTCTGTTTAAAAAGTAATTTTGGTATAGACATAAATTGTGAAGGAAAGCTCTGTTCTCTGGCATACCTGGAACTACCAGTTTCTCAGCTTTGTACTCCTGATACCTCAGGTTGTCTCTGCCCAGTGGATGGATCACAGCAGCTTGTGGCACAGTCCTGTGCATCAGGCAGGCAGGGTTTCAGCTTTGTCACCAACAGCCACGTGGGCAAGTTACTTTGTCTGTTTGTAAAATGCAACTTTCTTACCTACAAAATTGAGGCTAGTAATACTGTCTACCCCTTAAGGAGGAGTTAAATAGCCCACAACGAATGTAGGCTGTAATAAATTACTGTTGTTTCTCTTCTCCCCTGAGACCTAAATGTGCACAGGAATGGCGTGTCTCTGCTCTTGCATCACCCCTGTGAGACAGTCAGTTACTTTTTGGAAAGCAGTGGGGTGAAATGTTAAGGGTTCTGGTCCCTCTTTAAGAACTTGGGAGACAAGAGTGTGTCTGGCCATATGACTGTCCCTGGCCACTTCTGACCCTCTGCCATCTGCTTGAGTCTGTTCTCATCCCCAGCATTCCTGTAGCAAGCTGTAGCTTTCTGTAATCTCAGAATTTAGAATGGGGTTGTGTGCGTGAATATGGTTGAAGAAGTACTGTGTACTATGCAGATTATTGAAGGTACTGAATCACATGCTTCACCACCCTCCTAGAGAAAGACAACAGCTTTAAGCATATGAACTATTTAATCCGTATATTTGAGGTAGAATAAATCTGAAGATACATTTGACCCTTGAATCACATGAGAGTTAATCCTCATGTGACTTATAGTCACCTTCGTATCCACAGTTTCTTTGCAGCTTCCACCCACCCTGTAATACTATAGTATTTAGTGTTGAAAAATATCCATCTATAAGTAGACCCACTCTCTTCAAATCTGTGGTATTCAAGGGTTAGCTGTATTTGCGTTTGGTGGCTATCAGAAACACTGCTTTCTAGTCTGATAATTCTGTTTACTTGTATGTATTCATTAGTAATAATTATATCAGTTGACTTGAGGATTTGTGAATGTGTGTGTGGAGGGGGGACAGGGCATTGTATAGTCATACACAAGGTAGGCTGCTTCAATTTTTCACTATTCTGATTAATAATTTTTAGTTGGGAAAAGACAAACTAAACAGCTCTCTAGTTCAAAACTAAATTATTTAAAGCTAAATTCCAGGATCTTATTAGTTTTTCCATGAAAAATCTGGATTCACGTATTGGTTGTTTTCAAATGTATTGATTTCCTTAACTGTTGCTGTTTTTACTAAGTTGATTTTTTTATTCAAGGAAACCTCTCACTGATGTATTTCTTCATATAACTCTTTCTGACTCGAGTGTAGGCACCGTGAGTCAGTAGAGCCACCGGGCTGTGGCTTAACACGTCAGTGTGCTTTTTTGGTATTCTCATGTTTAGGTACGAGGTCCTCTTTTCATGCCTGACTTAAATAATTTAATGATCACTCTGTTTGACATGGATGAGTCTAATGAGCTGTAATAATGTTCTATGTCACTGGTAATACATCCTGTCATATACCTTTCACCAACTTTGATGGTTCCCCTCCCTTTGCCCCTGAAAGGACATTTAGGGTAGGTCAAACTATTTTGTATATTTGGGCTTGAAAGGGTTCTGAGAATGACATATTCCTCAGAGAGTTTATAAACGGCAGTAAAATAATTTGCTGTCCTTGGTTCTCTCAGCTATACATGCTACCTTTCATATCAGACTTTTGATTTTGAGCATTTCAAAAATGTCTTGATGGTCAACTTAAAGGTTTTCCTTTTGCTACCTACTGGACTCCCCCCACCCGCCCCCCCAAACCTACTGCAACACCATTTTCTGAGCTCTTCTGCCAAGTCTTGAAGATTATAGAACTTCTTCCTTGGGTTCCTAATAAGTCTCTGTTTCTCTCTCCAGAACTAAATAAAAACCGAAGAAAGCTCTTTGAACCGCCAAATACACGCACCTCTTTCCTGGAAGGTGGAGCAAGTGGGAGGCTACCCCGTCAGTATCACTCGGACATTGCTAGCGTCAGTGGCCGCTGGTAGCAGTACCCTCCAGGCATATGCCCTCCAACTGTCAAGTTGGATGCAGAAGATCTGTGAACAGCCTTCACTGCACACCGTCCTCAGCATTCTGGGTGTCTGGTATCAGGACCAAAGCATCTTATTCACGCCTGAACTTTGTGCCAAGAAGGAAGAAAAGAGAGAAGATGTTCTTATGTCATCATACCAAATGCCACATGCAGATTACTTTTTTTTCCTAATGGCAACTGGACAGAATTTGCAATATGGGGGTAGGGCTTTATATCCTCTTTTTTATTTACCTATATAACATATGCACTGATTTTTTACTTAACATGAAGGATGAGTTGACATCTGGGATGCCAGAAAACACAGAAGTTATTTTGTTTGCTTTAGTATTTGGGGAATTTTTTTTAAAAATAATCAAAGTGGAATTTTCTGGTACTGCTTTAAAATAATTATTGAGGTCTTTCAGCACTTTACACTTTCTAATTTCTTGTCCTGTGGAAATTATCTCTCTCTCATTTTTATGTCACCTGATGTATTGGTACAAATCAGATTTAGTCACATTTTTCTGACTGCGTTAAACTTTTATTTGAAATAGTACTGGTTTATTAGTTTTTGTGCAGAGTATTCTGTGACTTTGGGAAACCTAAGTGACTCCACTTGGTTATGGACCAGTTCTGTTCATTTATGTCAACATCCTAGATATACTTTATAATGAACCAAGTTCACTGGAACAGGTGCGAGCAAAGAAAGACCAAATGGACTTTGCAATATTAACCCTTTGCAGTCATCATATTTAGCTGCTGCCTTTATTGCTAAAGTGATTTTAATGGTTGTCTGAAGGCAAAGGGCTATTTTTAGTATACTGCCACTAAAGGACACTTATTTATATCAAACTTTTATTTTTAGATATTATAAGCATACAGTACATAACTGATTAAATTGATATCTACTAGAGATTTATGGTAGAGAATGGACGGCATTCAATAACTGGAGCCCTAGATTGTCACTTTATTTAAAAAAGACAAATAATCATCTGACAAGACAGCACTGTTGCCATGAGGAGGAAAAATACATTACTGTCCTTATGTACACATTAGCTGTGCTCCATATGGTCACAGGACTTTCCTAAAACCATATCAGTCTGCTTGAAGTAGACTTGGGTTTCTTGAGACTGGAAAGGTTTTATTTAAGTCTCTATCTAGGGTGACAGTTTATAAAGATAGCAGAGTTCTGAAGGAGGAAAAATAAGACTATTCTGTAAGCGGCTCAACTCATTGTAACAATCTTGATACTGTGAAAGTCCAAGAAATCAGGCAACGTTGTTTCCTGGGTCTTTTCAGACATCTTTTTGTGGATTTATGAAGGGTTTTCAATCCATGAAGACAATCACTAAGTGCCTCTCTTTCTTCAAAGCAATATTATTTCCAAGTGTATGAATTTGCTGGAAAACTTTCCCAGTAGGCAATGCGGTGACTCACCTGCACTGTAATGACTTATTTATGCTCAGTATTCAAGGCTCGCTTCTGCATGGACATAAACCACTGCCACGTGCTCCCCACAGAAGGCGTTAGAGGCGCACAGACAACTGGGGGCTTTCGTACAAATGCGGGCTAATCATTAAAGCAAGAACAGAAACCAAGAGAGAAATATTGCACACGGAAAAACTTTCACTTAAAAAGTACTGGTTACCTTGAAGGCATAGGTAATGGGCCTGTCATAAAGTTATCAATTATAATAGCACTAAGGGGATGTCCATTCCTAAAAGGAACTGCATCTACTTATGGATATAGAACTAAATTGTTCCCTTTGCCAACAGAACAGAATTATGCTGCACACAGGGAACATGGATGCAGGTCAGCACATAGATCTCCCTGACATATATGGCTATATGAACACATCATGCCACACATTCAGCATAGAGTAAGAATTCCAGATTTGTTTCCTGTGCAAAAATACAGCACTCTAAATTTTACCATTTCTTTAATAAGATCTTGGTCCCCGCAAAATAGTCATTTGGAGTCTTTTCCCAACTCGCCACCATGCATTTGCAACAGGAGGAAGATGGAATGAATTTGCAGTATAGAGTGGATATAGGTTTTATGAACAGTGCTTTGATATTATGCCAAAGGGAAAACTCTCCCAATTAAACTTAGATTAAATAGAGTGGCTAAAAAAAATAAAAACACTGGAAATTACTTTTCTCACTTTCTCGATGCAATGAAGGGAATATGACAGTACAGTATACGGTGTTGTCAGTGTTATATGATGCACAAAATATTTGGGTTATTTGAATAAATGTTTTTAATCAATCTGTGCCTTAATAGTGACCGGTTATCTGTAAATATAGAACAGATACAGATTGTATTTTTGTGTGGGTTTTTGTCCTTTTAGTGATTTTTTTTTAAATGAGAGATGGGATTAAACATTGAAAACGGGAATTTTTCTAAACTAATCAGTTGTTATATGAAAAATAAATTTATATAACCCCTTTGAATTGCCCTTGCTACATGAAATGTGTCTTTGTTTGCTAACTTTTCTATTCTCAGCAGAATTGAAAGACATTTCTGCAAGTAGAATTAAATATCCACTGTCCATGCTCTTGTTTTGCATTTGACAGTCCTCATTTTCAGCAAAAAACTAAGGCACTTTATTTTAGCCAGAGAATCCAGCACCAGTAATCCATCATTGTTTCTGTGGCCATCAACAGGTACATATAGAAAGAGTAAGATGATGAAACAGGTTTTATTCTTATTCATTCTTCTTTTTTAAAAGTACAGACTCAAGTGTACGATCGCTTTGACAACCTCACCCATCAGCAAAGGAGCTCCTTACTAAAGTGATGCCGGGCTTCCTGACCCAGGTTCCCATTTCAGAGACTGACTATGCCAGCATGCTGAATGGTTATTGTGCCCTGCTCTGAGATTGTGTCTGAACTTACTCTCAAACAGAATGGATACTGGACTGTTAATTCTGAGATTTGTCTAAATCTCAAAGAAACCTTAGCCCGCCACCCATTATACTCCCAGAATTATCCCCAGTTACCTGTGCTGATGGTTCTTAAAAATTGTTTCTAGCACAATAGTTCTTTTGATAACTGAAATATTTCTGTGAACCCAAGATTCCAGTATTCCTTCATTATACAAATACTTAAATGAGGGCTAAGTACCAGGCCCTGTTCTAGGAACACCAGTAAATGAAACATAAACCCTTATCCTCACTAAACTTATATTTGAAATGAAGAAAGATGGAACTGTTGAAGAGGGATTGAAGGATGAAACACCTACCCTTCAACACAGGCCTCCATGCATTTACAGCTTTCCAAGGGAACTTGAGTGCTGTCTAGAAATCATGCTTTTTGACAAAATGATTGAAAGTACCCATCTCATAGAAACAGGCTTGTGCCTTCAATGCACGATATTATTCACAGCCTCCTTTCCTCCTCTGTCTACGTTTCATAGGTTTAATCACATTCTTGAAAGGAGTGCGTGATCAAAAGTGATGGTACAGCTTCATATGATGATGCATCACTTCTTAGATTTGACTCCAGGTGACTCTGCCATATTTAGAAATCATATTTACCTTGAAAGAACATGAGGTTTTTACCCCTGAGGATACTCTGAGAATGCAGTCATAGAGAATGGTATCACCAAGATGTGACAGTTCATTCCTCCTTCACTTCCCCTAACTAAAAGAAAACCTAAAAACTATTCATGGATAAGATACCAGTAAGAGGGGCTTGCAACAACCAGCCCTTGGATCTTGGCAGTCTGAGTTCCTATCAGCCGTGCCCAAGTAGTAGTCCCAAGCAGCGGCTTTGCTCATCTGCAGAACCAAGAAGGTAGAACAGTCTGACCAGGGAACTCAGAGGGGTGCAGGTTTGGCTGATTCAGGGCCTCAAAGGAGGAGTTCTTCAGGCTCTGGAGCCTGGTCTGCCCCACCTTCTGTAGATTATGACTGCCCACCCCATCTGCAAGGAGGGCTGGCAGAACACCTTGAAGTGGCTGACTAACCCGGTAGTACTCAACCTGAGAGGAAGAAGGGCAGAGCTGACCTCAAGAGCAAAGCAAGCAATCCTGTTTGACCAGGGACCCTGGGCCAATTGGATTGGCTTGAGTCAATACCACAAACAGAGAGACTTACTGTCTTGGAGATGCTCCTCCCAGTGCATTGAAGAAGGGAAATAAATTCACAGCTCCTTTGGGCTTTCTGATCAGGGAACCTAACCAGAGCACAATGCATAAGCCCTTCCAATAGTCCTGCTTACAGTGTTTCTTAAAACCCATGAGCCACAACCTATGGCTTTTCCCATCTGCAGAGCAAAACTGGTGGCCTCACCTGACCAAGATAATCGGTGTACACTTTTGCCAGATTTTGGTCCCCAAACCCATTGCCTGTGTCCTGTCCAGCAATCCTGCAAGGCAAGCTACTTCATAGCCCCACCTACTGTTGAGTAAAGAGCTCAGTCATGACCATTTAGCAAGTATCACCTGCAGAACCAAGAAGGTAGCGCAGTCTGGCCAGGGAACTCAAAGGGGTGCAGGTCTGCCTGATTCAGGCCTCAGAGGAGGCATTCCAGGCAAATGTGGAGCACATCCTATCATATCCCTTGTGCAGGGAACCAAGCAGCAGTCTATCCAACTATTCTCAGCTAGTGGCACAGGCCTCACTCCTACCTTAAGAGCCCAAACAGTTGCCTTGCCACAAATAGATCCTTAGCAGCTCCCCACCTGCCCAAAGACCTTACTGATAAACATGCCCAGAAATCCAACTGAACTGACTAATGAAAACTTACCTCTGCCAAGGTGAACCAGCAAAGTACGGAAAAGGAGACCACTTATGCAAATAAACCAGTGTAAGAAATCAAGGATCATAAAACATTACGTAAATATATGACACCATGCAAGGAAATTAATAAATGAAAAGCTGTTAAACATCAGGCAAAGAATTGAGAAGAATTGTTTTAAAAAAGTTTAGTGAACTATAAGAATACACAGGCAACTCAATGAAATTAGAAAAGTAATCTAAGGATGGTCACAATAAAAGAAATGGTAAGAACCTAACAGAAGTAGAAGAAATTAAGAATAGGTGGCAAGAATATACAGAAGGACTATACAAAAAAGGTCTTAGTGACCCAGATAACCATGATGGTGTGGTCACTTACCTAGAACTAGACATCCTGGAGTGTGAAGTCAAGTGGGCCTTAGGAAGCATTACTATGAATAAATCTCATGGAGGTGATGGAATTCCATCTGAGCTATTTCAAATCCTAAAAGATGATGCTGTGAAAGTGCAGCACTCAAAATGTCAGCAAATTTGGAAAACTCAGCAATGGCCACAGGACTAGAAAATGTCAGTTCTCATTCCAACCCCCAAAAAGGGCAGTACCAAAGAACGTTCAAACTACTGGACAATTGAGCTCATTCCACATGCTAGTAAGGTTATGCTCAAAAACCTCCAAGCTTGCTTTCAGCAGTATGTGGACTGAGAACTTCCAGATGTATAAAATTGGATTTAGAAAAGGCAGAGGAACAAGAGATCAAATTGCCAACTTTCACTGCATCGTAGAAAAAGAAAAGGGGTTCCAGAAAAAATCTGCTTCATTGACTATGCTAAAGCCTTTAATTGTGTGGATCACAACAAACTGGGGAAATTCCTTAAAGAGATGGGAATACCAGATCACTTTACCTATATGCAGAGTGCATCTTGCGAAATGCTAGGCTGGATGACTCATAAGCTGGAATAAAGATTGCTGGCAGAAATAACAAACTCAGATATGCAGATAATTCCACGTTAATCACAGAAAGTGATGAGGAACTAAAGAGCCTCTTGATGAGGGTAAAAAGAGTGAAAAAGTTGGCTTAAAACTTAACATTCAAAAAACTAAGATCATGGCATCTGGTCCCATCACTTTATGGCAAATAGAAGGGGGAAAAGTGGAAGCAGTGGCAGATTTTATTTTCTTGGGCTCCAAAATCACTGCTGACAGTCACTGCAGCCATGAAAATTAAAGATGATTGTTCCTTGGAAGGAAAGCTTTGACGAACTTAGTGTGTTAAAAAGCAGAAACATCACTTTGCCGAGAAAGGTCCATATAGTCAGTGCTATGGTTTTTCCAGTAGTCACGTACAGATGTGAGAATTGGACCAAAAAGAAAGCTGAGTGCCGAAGAACTGATGCTTCTGAATTGTGGTGCTGGAGAAGACTTGATAGTTCCTTGAACTGCAAGAGAATCAAGCCAGTCAATCCTAAAGAAATCAATCCTGAATATTCATTGGAAGGACTGATGCTGCAGCTCCAATACTCTGGCCACCTGATGTGAAAAGCTGACTCTGGAGAAGACCCTGATCCTAGGAAAGATTGAAGGCAAAAGGACAAGGGCGTGCAGAGGATGAGATGGTTAGATAGCATCACCGACTCAATGGACATGGATTTGAGCAAAATCTGGGAGATAATGAAGGACAGGGAAGCCTGATGTGCTGGAGTCCACCGTGTTGCAAAGAGCTGGACATGACTGAGCAACTGAACGACAATAACAAACACATAAACAAAATAAGTTTAACAAAGAAATAGAAACTACTATCAAACAACGTGAACATCAACAAACAAAACCAGACAAACTCAAAATGGAAATTCTAGATCCGAAAAGTAGAATAAATGAATTGAGAAGTCAATAGAGAGCTTGAAAAACCCACTTGACCATGCAGAACAAAGAATCAGCAATGTGAAAAATAGGACATTATCTAATCATAGGAGCAAAAAGAATGAAAAGAACGCAGATGACAGTGTAGGAACATTCTGAGCTCAACTCCTCCCATGGACACACCAAATTTAAAACCACATATAGAATAATTTTCTCTGAGAACAACCTGAAGACTAGCAGAACACCTCTTCTACAATTAAGGTTATATGAAAAAATCCTTGTGACAGGTAGGTGGGGCAGAGATGGATTCTAGTCAGGACCAACAACCCCAGTGTGTGACCCGCAAGCAGAAGGGGAAGTCACAAACTTGGAAGTCCTCCAGAAGAAGTGAGGAGTTCAAACCTCAAATAGTGTAGGAACATTCTGAGCTCAACTCCTCAGCACTGGAGACTGGAACTAAGAATATAAACCCCCTTAACTGACTCCAGAAACCACTGGGGCTTATAGCCAGGACAGCCAGAAGATAACAGAAAACCAAGATTTGGTCTTGGTCACTTGCTCTGAGTTCCAGCATAGAGTCAGCACATTAAAAAGCACCTGGCACTCTAGTCAGCTTAAGACAGCATACCCTCTGCCCTGTTCTGAGTGCAGACTCCAGTCCCTTCTACCCACCAAGGCCACAGCCCCTGGTATACCATAGGAGAAGCCCTGGTCTATGCTGGGCTTCAGTGTCTCTCACCCCCACCAAGGTGTAATCTGGGAGAAGCCCTGGTTGCACCAGGCTCTGGCCCCAGCTACCACCCCCTACCCACCAAGGTGGATCCCCTGGTATGCCCTGGGAAAAGCACTGGCCCATAACCACTTTAGCTCCAGTCCTCCTGCCAAAGCCACAAGACACATGCAGTCTGTATAAGGACGCTCCAACACAAGGACATGTTTTCAATACTGGGAGAGTAACTGTTTGACCTAATTCATAAAAACAAACACAGGAAGTCAAATGAAATGAGAGGACAAAAGATATGTTACAAATGAAAGAAGAGAACTCCACAAATACCCTTAATAAAACAAGGACTAAAACACAAACAGAGAAGCTCAATGAAATAAGGACTAGTTTTTAAAAGATAATATACAAGATAGACAAATATTTACCCAGACTCACCAAGAAAAGGAGAGAGAGGGCCCAAATAAATAAAATTAGAATGAAAGAGGAGAACTTAACAATTTACATCATAGAAATATAAACATCAAAAGAAAAAAAAAGTGTGAGTCCCTCAATCGAGTCCAACTCTTTGTGACCCCATGGACTGTAGCTCGCCAGCCTCCTTTGTCCATGGAATTCTCCAAGGAAGGATACTGGAGCAGGTTGCCATTTCCTACTCCAGGGGATTTTCCCGACCCAGGAACTGAACCTGCATTTCCCTCACTGCAGGCAGACTCTAACATCTGAGCCACCAGGGAAGCTCAAACAATCATAAGGGAATACTATGAACAGTTATATGCCAACAGAGTGGATAACCTAGAACAAATGGACAAATTCCTAGAAATCTAAAATATTTGAAGACTGAATCAGAAAGAAATAGAAAATCTGAACAAAGTAATCACTAGCAATGAAACTGAATTAGTAGTCAAAAAACTCTTCCCCCATCCCTGTCAAAAACAAAAGTCTAGGACCAGGTGGCTTCACAGGGCGAACTCTACCAAACACAAGAACTAATACTTTTCTTCTTCACACTATTCCAAAATATTGAAGAGGAGGGAACATGGTCAAACTCATCTCACAAGGCCAATGTTACCTGAAACCAAAACACAAAAGGACACTATCAGAAAAGAAAGTTACTGACCCAATATCTCTTATGAGTATAAAAGGAAAGATGCTCAATAACATACAAGCAAAGCAAATTCAGCAGCACACTAAACTATCATTCACCATGGTCAATGGAATTTATCCCTGGATGTGAGAATGCTTCAAAATAAATAAATCCATCAATATATCACATTAATAAAACAAAAGGGAAAAATTATGATCATCTCAACAGATGCAGAAAAAGGATTTGAAAAAAATCAACATCTTTTAATGATAAAAAGTTAACAAATTAGGTATTAAAGAAATGTATCTCAACATAATAAAGCCCACATGTGATAAGCCCACAGCTAATATATCATGCTCAATGGAGAAAGATTAAAAGCATTTCCTCTAAGATCAGAAACAAGATAAGGTTGCCCACCTTCACCACTCCATTCAATACAGTACTGGAAATTCTAGCCAGAACATCAGGCAAGAAAAAGAAGTGTTCAAAGTGTTAGTTGCTCAGTTGTGTCCGACTCTTTGCAGCCCCTACAAAGAGCTGGACACAACACTCCATGTCCAACTCTTTGTAGCCTACTAGGCTCCTCTGTCCATGGGTTTTTCCAGCCAAGAATACTAGAGCGGGTAGTCAAAGCCTTCTCCAGGGAATCTTCCAAACCCAGGGATTGAAACTGGGTCTCCTGCACTGCAGGAAGATTCTTAACCATCTGAGCCACCAGGGAAGTCATCAAAATTTGACAAGTTAAAATTGGCTCTTTCTGCAGATGGTATGATTTTATATGTAGAATATCCTAAAGAACTTGCCAAAAGCTGTTATGTTTAATCAATGTATTCAGTAAACTGGACACATGTAGAAGAATATAACGAGACCTCTGTCTTACACCACTCACAAAAATTAACTAAAAATGGACTAGGACTTAAATGTAAGACCTGAAACTAACAGTAAAACTACCAGAAGAAAATATGGGGAAAAAGCTCCTTGACATAGGTCTTGGCAGTAACTTTTTGGTATGATTCCTAGAACCCAAGCAACAAAAGCAAAAATTAAAAAGTGGGACTATATGAAACCAAAATGCTTCTGCACAGCAAAAGTAACAACACAGTGAAAAGATCACCTAGAAATGAGAAAAAGTATTGGTAATCTATATTTCTGATAAGGAGTTAATATCTAAAATATATAACTGATAAAACTCAATAGCAAAAAATAATTCAATTAAAATAGGGAAAAAAATAAACAGACATTTTTCCAAGGAAGATATAGAAATGGCCAACAAATACATGAAAGGATGCTTAAGATCACTAGTCATTAGGGAAATGCCAATTGTTGAAAAAACAGAGTTCCAGAAAAACATCTATTTCTGCTTTATTGACTATGCCAAAGTCTTTGACTGTGTGGATCACAACAAACTGTGGAAAATTCTGAAAGAGATGGGAATACCAGACCACCTAACCTGCCTCTTGAAAAATCTGTATGCAGGTTTGGAAGCAACAGTTAGAAATGGACATGGAAGAACAGACTGGTTCCAAATAGGAAAAGGAGTATGTCGAGGCTGTATATTATCACCCTGTTTATTTAACTTACATGCAGAGTACATTATAAGAAACGCTGGGCTGGAGGAAGCACAAGCTGGACTCAAGATTGCCAGGAGAAATATCAATAACCTCAGATATGCAGATGACACCACTCTTATGGCAGAAAGTGAAGAAGAACTAAAAAGCCTCTTGATGAAAGTGAAAGAGGAGAGTGAAAAAGTTGGCTCAAAGCTCAACATTCAGAAAACTAAGATCATGGCACCTGGTCCCACCACTTCATGGCAAATAGATGAGTAAACAGTGGAAACAGTGGCTGACTTTATTTTTGGGGGCTCCAAAATCACTGCAGATGGTGACTGCAGCCATGAAATTAAAAGAAACTTAATCCTTGGAAGGAAAGTTATGACCAACCTAGATAGCATAATAAAAAGCAGACACATTACTTTGCCAACAAAGGTCCATCTAGTCAAGGCTATGGTTTTTCCAGTAGTCATGTATGGATGTGAGAGTTGGGACTATAAAGAAAGCTGAGCACCAAATAATTGATGCTTTTGAACTGTGGTATTGGAGAAGACTCTTGAGACTGGACCCAAGGAGATCCAACTAGTCCATCCTAAAGGAGATCAGTCCTGAGTGTTCATTGGAAGGACTAATGTTGAAGCTGAAACTCCAATATTTTGGCCACCTGATGCGAAGAGCTCACTCATTTGAAAAGACCTTGATGCTGGGAAAGATTGAAGGCAGGAGGAGAAGGGGACGACAGAGGATGAGATGGTTGGATGGCATCACCGACTCAATGGACATGGGTTTGGGTGGACTCTGGGAGTTGGTGATGGACAGGGAGGCCTGGCCGGAGAAGGCAATGGTAACCCACTCCAGTACTCTTGCCTGGAAAATCCCATGGACGGAGGAGCCTGGCAGGCTGCAGTCCATGGGGTCACACACAGTCGGACACACCTGAGCGACTTCACTTTCACTTTCATGCATTAGAGAAGGAAATGGCAACCCACTCCAGTGTTCTTGCCTGGAGAATCCCAGGGACAGGGGAGCCTGATGGGCTGCTGTCTATGGGGTCACACGGAGTCGGACACAACTGAAGCGACTTAGCAGCAGCAGCAGCAGAGAGGCCTGGCATGCTGCAATCCATGGGGTCACAAAGAGTTGGACACAACTGAGTGACTGAACCAAACTGAATCAAAACCACAATGATGTATCAGCTCATGACCATTAGAATGGCCATTATGAAAGAAGAAGATAAAATAAATGTGGAAATATTTGGAGAAATGGGAATCCTTGTACATTATTGGTAGGACTGTAAACTAGTATAGCCACTGTGGAAAACAGAATGGAGGAGTCTCAAAATATATCAAATAAAACTATTATATAATCCAGCAATTCCACTTCTAGAAATACATCCAAAGAAAACAGAGACAACCTTTAAGAGGTATCTACACTCCCATGTTCACAGTAGCAATATTATTTGCAAATTTCCAAGGGCTCAGAGGTTAAAGCATCTGCTTGGAATGCAGGAGACCTGGGTTCGATCCTTGGGTCGGGAAGATCCCCTGGAAAAGGCAATGGCAACCCACTCCAGTACTCTTGCCTGAAGAATCCCATGGAGGGAGGAGCCTGGTAGGGCTCCATGGGGTTGCAAAGAGTTGGACACGACTGAGCAACTTCACTTTCAAAGCACGAAAGCAACCTAAGGGTCCATCAGTGGATGAATGGATCAAGAAGTTGTGTTAAATATCTACAATGGAGTATTATTCAGCTATAAAAATGAGAGAATTCTGCCATTTTCAAAAACAGATTGTTCCTGAGGGCTTTATGTTAAGTGAAATAAGTCAAACAAAGAAAAACAAATGTAGTATGATCTTAAATTCACAGTCTAATTTTAAAAAAACTCATAGTAAAAGGACTAATGATTGTCACAGGCAGCAGGTAGGGAAGAATTTTGGAGGAACATGGTTAAAGGATACAAAATTTCAGTTATAAGATAATGAAGTACTAGAAATATACAACACAATAACTATAGTTAACACTGCTATATAAGAAAGTTGTTAAAAGAGTAAATTCTGAGAGGTCTCTTTACAAGAAAATATTTTTTTTTCTTTTCCTGCTTTTTCTTTTTATTGTATCTATATAAAGATGATGGCTGCTACACAAACTTATTGCAATAATCATTTCACAATATATTAAAGTTAAATCATTATGCGGTACATCTTAAACTTATTCAGTGATCGGTTCAGTTCAGTCGCTCAGTCGTGTCCGACTCTTCACGACCCCATGAATCGCAGCACGCCAAGCCTCCCTGTCCATCACCATCTCCCGGAGTTCACTCAGACTCACGTCCATCGAGTCCATGATGCCATCCAGCCATCTCATCCTGGGTTGTCCCCTTCTCCTCCTGCCCCCAATCTCTCCCAGCATCAGAGTCTTTTCCAATGAGTCAACTCTTCTCATGAGGTGGCCAAAGTACTGGAGCTTCAGCTTTAGCATCATTCCTTCCAAAGAAATCCCAGGGTTGATCTCCTTCAGAATGGACTGGTTGGATCTCCTTGCAGTCCAAGGGACCCTCAAGAGTCTTCTCCAACACCACAGTTCAAACGCATCAATTCTTTGGCACTCAGCCTTCTTCACAGTCCAACTCTCACATCCATACATGACCACAGGAAAAACCATAGCCTTGACTAGACGACCTTAGTTGGCAAAGTAATGTCTCTGCTTTTGAATATACTATCTAGGTTGGTCATAACTTTTCTTCCAAGGATTAAGCGTCTTTTGATTTCATGGCTGCAGTCACCATCTGCAGTGATTTTGGAGCCCCCCCAAATTAAGTCTGACACTGTTTCTACTGTTTCCCCATCTATTTCCCATGAAGTGATGGGACCAGATGCCATGATCTTCGTTTTCTGAATGTTGAGCTATAAGCCAACTTTTTCACTCTCCTCTTTCACCTTCATCAAGAGGCTTTTTAGTTCCTCTTCACTTTCTGCCATAAGGGTGGTTTCATCTGCATATCTGAGGTTATTGATATTTCTCCCGGCAATCTTGATTCCAGCTTGTGTTTCTTCCAGTCCAGCGTTTCTCATGATGTACTCTGCACAGAAGTTAAATAAGCAGGGTGACAATATACAGCCTTGACGTACTCCTTTTCCTATTTGGGACCAGTCTGTTGTTCCATGTCCAGTTCTAACTGTTGCTTCCTGACCTGCATACAGATTTCTCAAGAGGCAGGTCAGGTGGTCTGGTATTCCCATCTCTTCCAGAATTTTCCACAGTTTATTGTGATCCACACAGTCAAAGGCTTTGGCATAGTCAATAAAGCAGAAATAGATGTTTTTCTGGAACTCTCTTGCTTTTTCCATGATCCAGCAGATGTTGGCAATTCGATCTCTGGTTCCTCTGCCTTTTCTAAAACCAGCTTAAACATCAGGGAGTTCATGGTTCACGTATTGCTGAAGTCTAGCTTGGAGAATTTTGAGCATTACGTTATTAGCATGTGAGTTGAGTACAATTGTGCGGTAGTTTGAGCATTCTTTGGCATTGCCTTTCTTTGGGATTGGAATGAAAACTGACCATTTATGTAAATGATGAGAGCATCCAGACAGAAAATTCATAGGAAAACACTGGCCTTAAATAGCACATTAGACCAGGTGGGATTTAATTGGCATTTATAGAGCATTCCATTCAAAAGCAGAAGGATACACTTTTTAAGAGTACATGGAACATTCTCCAAGATAGATCACATGCTAGGCAAACCTCAGTAAATTAAGACTAAAATAATATCAAACATTTTTTTCAACCACAACCCTAAGAGTTTAGAAGCAACTACAAGAAAAAAAAAAAAAACTGAGAAAACACAAACACAAGAAAGCTAAACAATATACTACTGCACAACCAATGGATTACTGAAGAAATCAAAAAGGAAATCAAAAAATACATACAAACAGAAATGAAAACATGATGATCCAAAATCTACAGGACAGAGAAAAAGCAGTTCTATGAGGGAAGTATATTAGCAATACAAGTTTACCTCCAGAAATCAGAAAAGCCTTAAATAAATAAACAAAACTTATACCTAAAGCAAATAGAGGGAGAACAACAAACAAAACTCAAAGTTAGTAGAAGGAAAGAAATCATAAAGTTCAGAGCAGAAACAAATAAAAACTAAAAAATAATAGAAAGATCAATGAAACTGAAAGCTGACTCTTTGGAAAAATAAAACTAATATATTTTTAACAAGATTCATCCAGAAAAAAAGATGGAGAAGGCCTAAATCAATAAAATCAGAAATGAAAAAGGTACAACTGATACCACGAAATACAATAATTGTAAGAGACTACTATGAACAACTAAATACCAACAAAAGACACAACATAAGAGAAATGGGCAAATTGTTAGAAACATACAATCTCCAAAAACTGAACCAGAAGACATAGAAAATATGAACAGACAAATTATCAGTAATGAAATTGAATCAGTAATTTAGAAACTCCCAAAAACCAAAATTCTAGGACTGGATGACTTCACAGGTAAATTCTACCAAACATTAGAGAAGAGTTAATACCGATACTTCTCAAGGAATTTCAAAAATTGCCAAGGAAGGAACACTTCCAAACTCTAAGAGGCCATCATCACCTGATACCTAAAGCAGAAGATATCTCAAAAAAAAAAAAAAAATTACAGGCCAATATCAGTGATGAACATAGATGCAAAAATCCTCAACAAAATATTAACAAACCAAATCCAGCAATAAAGACAATTAAAAGGATCATATACTATGATCAACTAGGATTTATCCCAGGGATGCAAGGATTACTCAATATCTGCAAATCAAAAAAGGACAACTGCGTATAAAAGAATGAAATGAGAACATTCTCTAAAATCATATAGAGAAATAAACTAAATCTGGATTAACCTAAATGTAAGACTGGAAACCATAAAACTCCTAGAGGAAAACACAGGCAGAATACTGTTTGACATTAATTGCAGCAATAGTTTTTTGGATCTGTCTCCTGAGGCAAAAAGAAATAAAAGCAGAAATAAACATATGGGTCCTAAATGCAGCAAAGGAAACCATTAATAGAATGAAAAGAGAACAAACTGAATGGGAGAAGACATTCGCAATCGGTATGACTGGAAAGGAGTTAAAATCCAAAATACACGAACAGATCATACAACTCAACATCAAAAACCAAATAATCCAATTAAAGAATGAGCAGACGACCTAAAGAGACATTTTTCCAAAGAGGATATGAAAACGGCCAACAGACACACGAAAAGATGCTCACTATTATTAATCATGAGGAAAATGCAAATCAAAACCACAATGAGATATCACCTCACACCTGTCATAAGAGCTAACGTCAAATAACAAATGTGGTGACAAGGATATGGGGAAAAGGGAACTCTTGTACACTGGTGGTGGGAATGCAAATTCATGCAGCCATTGTACAACAGTACAGAAGTTTCTTTAAAAACGAAAAATAGAACTCCCAAATGATCCAGAAATTCCATTCCTGGGTATGTATTACCCAAAGCCAAAAACAGTAATTCAAAAACACACATGAACCCGTGTTCATGGCAGCATTATTTATAACTGCCAAGATATGGAAGCAACCTAAGTGTCCATCAACAGATGAATGGATAAAGACGTAGTATATATACACGACATAATACCACTCAGCCATACAAAAAGAATCTTTTGCCGTTTCTGGCAACATGAATGGACTTGGAAGGTATTACGTTAAATGAAATAAGTCAGAGAAAGACAAATACTGTACAACATCACTTACATGTGGAACCTAAAAATACAGCAAACTAGTGAATAAAACAAAAAAGAAGCAGATCCACAGATATAGAGAGCAAACTAGTGGTTACCAGTGGAGAGAGGGAAGGGGGGCAATAGGGGATTAGGAGGTACAAACTATTATGTATAAAACAATCATCAAGACAGGGTGGTACTGGCACAAAGACAGACATATAGATCAATGGAACAAAATAGAAAGCCCAGAGATAAATCCACACACATATGGACACCTTATCTTTGACAAAGGAGACAAGAATATACAATGGAGAAAAGACAATCTCTTTAACAAGTGGTGCTGGGAAAACTGGTCAACCACTTGTAAAAGAGTGAAACTAGAACACTTTCTAACACCATACACAAAAATAAACTCAAAATGGATTAAAGATCTAAACGTAAGACCAGAAACTATAAAACTCCTAGAGGAGAACATAGGCAAAACACCCTCTGACATAAAGCATAGCAGGATCCTCTATGACCCACCTCCCAGAATATTGGAAATAAAAGCAAAAAGAAACAAATGGGATCTAATTAAAATTAAAAGCTTCTGCACAACAAAGGAAACTATAAGCAAGGTGAAAAGACAGCCTTCAGAATGGGAGAAAATAATAGCAAATGAAGCAACTGACAAAGAACCTCAAAAATATACAAGCAACTCCTGAAGCTCAATTCCAGAAAAATAAACAACCCAATCAAAAAATGGGCCAAAGAACTAAACAGACATTTCTCCAAAGAGGACATACAGATGGCTAACAAACACATGAAAAGATGATCAACATCACTCATTATCAGAGAAATGCAAATCAAAACCACAATGAGGTACCATTTCACGCCAGTCAGAATGGCTGCGATCCAAAAGTCTACAAGCAATAAATGCTGGAGAGGGTGTGGAGAAAAGGGAACCCTCTTACACTGTTGGTGGGAATGCAAACTAGTACAGCCACTATGGAGAACAGTGTGGAGATTCCTTAAAAAACTGGAAATAGAACTGCCATACGACCTAGCAATCCCACTGCTGGGCATATACACGGAGGAAACCAGAACTGAAAGAGACACGTGTACCCCAATGTTCATCGCAGCACTGTTTATAATAGCCAGGACATGGAAGCAACCTAGATGTCCATCAGTAGACGAATGGATAAGAAAGTGGTGGTACATATACACAATGGAGTATTACTCAGCCATTAAAAAGAATACATTTGAATCAGTTCTGATGAGGTGGATGAAACTGGAGCCGATTATACAGAGTGAAGTAAGCCAGAAAGAAAAACACCAATACAGTATACTAATGCATATATATGGAATTTAGAAAGATGGTAACAATAACCCTGTGAGACAGCAAAAGAGACACAGATGTATAGAGCAGTCTTTTGGACTCTGTGGGAGAGGGCGAGGGTGGGGTGATTTGGGAGAATGGCATTGAAATATGTATATTATCATATGTGAAATGAATCGCCAGTCCAGGTTCTATGATACAGGATGCTCGGGGGCTGGTGCACTGGGATGACCCAGAGGGATGGGATGGGGTGGGAGGGGGGTTCAGAATGGGGAACATGTGTACACTCATGGTGGATTCATGTCGATGTATGGCAAAACCAATACAATATTATAAAGTAATTAGCCTCCAATTAAAATAAATAAATTTATATTTAAAAAAAAACAATCTGCAGGATATATTGTACAGCATAAGAAGTATAGTTGTTTAAAAAACAAAACAAAACCAAACAGACCTCCCAGAGACACTGAACAAGGGAATAAATGGAATCTCCTTGGATGACTGTTTCCAAGGGTATTTCATTCTCCTGGTTTTATAAATCTTGGTATACATTATTAAATTGGCTTAGGATTTGTTTTGTCCCTGGACAGGATCTGGGGCTTCCCTGGTGGCTCAGACAGTAAAGAAAACGCTTGTAATGCAGGAGACCTGGGTTCCATCTCTGGGTTGGGATCCCCTAGAGAAGGGAATGGCAACTCACTCCAGTATTCTTGCCTGGAGAATTCCATGGAGAGAGGAGCCTGGCAGGCTACAGTCTAAGGGGTCGCAAAGAGTTGGTGCGATGCCATGGACTGCAGCGTGCCAGGCTAGTACTTACTAATTAAATATATTCAGTTATGTTAGTGTGCATTTAAGCTAATTTTGATACTGTACTGAAGTTTTTTCAACACGATATAATTCTAGTCATTGCCAGAGGCCATGATTCTGTTTTTTCTCTTACAATCCTGTTCCAGGTAAGTCACTTCCATTCCTGACCTCAAACAGCCATTCAGATAACTTTCAGGCAGTTTGGCTGAGTGGTGAAGAGGTTGGACTTTATACTTTGACACACATGCATTCGGATCTTATCTTTAGATCTCAGGAGAATCCCTCTTTGCCTCAGCGTCCTCACCCCATAAAATGGAAATAATACCTACCTTCTAGAATGGTTGAAAAGGTAAAAAGGAGCCCTGTGTAAATCATCACACATAATATGTGACACACAGTGAGCAGTGAAGCAACAGCAGCTCATTATTACAAACTGGGTGTTCCTTTCATTGCATGGGTGATTTCTTTGCCCATTAGGCATCTTCGCTGTGTTCATCTGCCTTCGGCATCAGGAGGGGAAGCCCATTTCCTGCGCCAGAACATTAGTCATGAGGACTGTAAACTCCAGTCTCAGGGATCTGCCTCCAGAATTATTAAGACTGAAGTCAGAACGCTTTGCTAAAGGTGAAGGTGGAGGGTTTTACACTTCGTACAGAAATCTGTACTGTATTTGATTGCTCTTTGATTCTCTTAAATCTCTGACTCATCAGAACATTGATAACAGAACTCTCTGAATGTGTGAAAACGATAAGCAGCGAATTCTAATAGTCATAAACTTTGTGCCTAATTGTCAGGTTCCCTGAGTTTCTCATTACTTCCAGATGGCATTTTGCCCCTGTAAGTCACCTCAATCCTATACCCTGGTTTTCACCAATTTCTTTCACTCTCCTTCCTTTGGGCCCACCACTACCCCAGGGTTTAACACCAAGTTCCTTTGTGTGTATATAATGAGCTTTTCTCTTCTTTCAGAAGGAATCATTTGCCTGGATTCGTGCTAAGATTACTTGTTTTCCACTTTAAAAACTGAACTGAGTTAGATAATATTTGACCATTTCTACAGATGTGGTCAGGACACTTCAAAAACACTTCATCAAGGGATTTCACATTTTTGTTGCTTTTAAAAATACTCTGACTCATTCTTCAGGCAGACAAGTGGAGCTTGAAGTTCCCTTTCTCAAGGGTTACGCCACGAATGTTTTGGAACAGATTTGGGAACTGGATTCTGAATCTGACTGTGGAGGCAGAATTTCAGTGTGGGAACCGGAATCTTTAGGAAAAAATTACAGTAACTGAAATGTTTCAACTTCATAATAGAATGTTTGGATGAACTATTAGAGGAAAAATAGAGTAGATCAATAATTTGGTGTGTGTGTGCCCCATCCTTTTTTTCAAGGCCAGAGAAAACAAATTACTCTGAACTCATTGTGTTCAATGCTTCTTAATCCCTCATAGAGAGGTTGTGGGAATTGGACATAAGACTTTAGCAAAACATCTAGAAAACAGTTTATGTTCAAACAGACTTTTCACTGAAGGACTACGGACTCTTTGTCCAAACTGCTGATGCAATATGATGTAAAATCTCTGTGAATCAAGTTTTCCAGCTTTTTAAGTCTGTTGATGTGGGTGGGTGACACTTCCTTTATTTTCCCCCCTCTTCGCCAGAGTCTTTAACTGACACTAATAACAGCCAAATGAGGTTGCTCTACTTAAATTCTTCCTATGGGCTGAGTCTCCACAGTGAAACGTCCTACTATCTTCTCTTTCACAAACCTGAATTAAATCTCTAAACAAGGGGAGCAGTTCCATTCTATTACTTTTTCTTATATATTTAAAATCTTTTAAGAATATGTAAAACTACCTTAAAAATTTCCATCAAAAATATGAGAACAGCGTAGATTTAAGGAAAGTTATAGTTTTTACCTTCATAAAATAAATTTTAAATAAGGCATACCACTATAATGATGTCTTTAAAGAAAGGACTTGTTAAAAATATCAGCGAGCACGGAAGTGAGTTAGAAAAGAGTATTCCAGGAATGATAAAGGTTATACTTATTGCCCTTGTATTTTTTAAAGCCTAATGTACACAAACATTTTAGAATATCCATGAATTAGAAAGTAGAAATATGAAAAAATGGATCTCTTTCTTTCTCGGTGACACTCCTTTCAGGGTAATAATATAATAAGCTAACAAGATAGAGAAGCCAGTTAGAAAGTTAAAGAAATAATTTAAAAGCAAATCTTAAGTGCATAGTTTTATGTCCTTGTCATACAGTATTTCTCTATGAAGTATTCTGTATTTATGCCAGTTTGTTAGAAACAAATCTAGGTTATGCAAACATGGGGCTTCCCTGGTGGCTCAGACAGTAAAGAATCTGCCTGCAATGCAGAAGACTGGGGTTCAATCCCTGGGTCTGGAAGATCCCCTGGAGAAGGGAATAACTACCTACTCCAGTATTCTGGCCTGGAGAATTCTATGGACAGACTGTAGCAAACACAGGTGTTATTCCATTATTTCCCAAACTGTATGTGATTAAAAAGCTAGTTTTAAAAATTTGAAAAATGAATTCATGTGACTAACACAGCTGTAAAATACAGTAAAAACAGTGTGGCAGTATAAAGTAACTATAAATGTTTCTAAATGCTTATTCTCATTTCCTGTACTTATTGTAGACCAGGAATAAACAGTTCTCAAATGCATACCTATCCACAGATCACTCTTAGAGGAGTCAATTATAAGGGTTTTTTTTTTTTTTGTAACAGAAAGCTTAAAAATATATTTTAAAAGATACACGCGGAATTACTGAGTGTTGTCCCCATGTTTTAGCAGCAGCTGTTGCTGCTGTTGCTGCTAAGTCGCTTCAGTCGTGTCCAACTCTATGAGACCCCATAGACGGCAGCCCACCAGGCTCCCCGGTCCCTGGGAGTCTCCAGGTGAGAATACTGGAGTGAGTTGCCATTTCCTTCTCCAATACATGAAAGGGAAAAGTGAAAGTGAAGTCACTCAGTCGTGTCTGACTCTTCGTGACCCCATGGGTTGCAGCCTACCAGGCTCCTCCGCCCATGGGATTTTCCAGGCAAGAGTACTGGAGTGGGGTGCCGTTGCCTTCTCTGAGCACCAGCCTGCAAAGAATTTGGATGTACCTTCAAGCGTCTTTAAGATGCAGTAAGTTGAATAAATCTCCCAGAGAAATATTGGGTGTGCCTCCTATGTGTCAATGTATCAAATTCTCCCTTTGCTTTCTCCATCTCATGCTGTCCCATTTATTTATGCTTTCCTACAACTGAGGGGAAATAGCATTTTCAGTCACTTGGAGGACAGTTTTTTTGTGTGGCAGTACCTCTAGGGTCTGGCATGCTCTAGAAGTGAAAAATATTTCCTTTGATGTTCTCAAGATGGTGGCTTGTAGGGTTCCAAGGCAGAGGCTGGCATGTAATATTACAGCATTTTGGAGGCAGGCCCATTGTCATTTTCACCTTGCAAGGCTAATCCAGGCCACTTTGTTCAGAACCATTCTTTATTAGCAGACATTAGACCTTGACCTCTTAGGGATGCTCTGGGAAATTGATTTTAACAATCTACTAAAGAGAGGAATCATCCCAATACCCACTACAGGCAGTGACACAGATACACTTTCAGCAGCAAAAAGGGAAACCAAATCCCGAACAGTGGCCACTCCAGCTACAGCCTAGAGAAATGAACTGACAGCTATGGGAAGAGGATGTCCAAACCGACGTGCCTGCTGGAACCAAATGGAGCACTTTGTGGAGTGATGGTAACAAACCAACTACAAGCCGCCTGGGGCTTATGAGGACCAACTGTTCACACAGAAGGGAAAGGAATCAAATGAAATGCTGAAAAGGGAAATAGAGGGAGCATGCTACGGTAAGGCCGAGGTCACATCACGAGAGGACGAGATCCCTGGGTTTGTGTCTGTGGACCTTGGAGGTGTTCTGTCTCCAGATCCTCCAGCCAGGCTGTGGAAATGCCTTCAGTCAAAAAAGGAACTCCTGAAATTACAAGGCTTCGTGAAGAGGCTCCCTTTCCAAGGGCTGCTCAGATTTTCTAAGACTTCTCCCAGTTAGCTGGGGGAAAGATGGGGAACAGACAGAACACCACCCTGCTCCTGGTGGAAAGAATGGGGAAGATGACACGGCAAGTTTGAAGTTAAGCGATGATCAGAGCTTGGACACAAAGTCTTCCTTTGTAAATACATACCTGCTGATGTATACAGTCCTGCCTGGTTGTGTGAGCCTGTGTGTGTACAGTCCTGTGCCAGCTCAGAGGGTGTCTTGTTTTTATATACTTATTTATTTAAAAACAAATAAATCCCTGGGTCTGAGTTGCAGCATTTGGGATCTTCATCACAGCGTGTGGGATCTTTTCTTTTTTAATTGGGGCATGTGGGATCTAGTTTCCTGACCAGGGATCCAACCTGGGCTCTCTGCATTGGGAGTGTGGAGTCTTAGCCACTGGACTACTGGGGAAGTCCCTCAGGGGTCTTGTATGATGATACTTTCATTCTTGGCTCTCAGACCGAGGTCCATCTATGTATGAGCTGCAAAGACTGAGTCCTACTTTGTGCTTGATTTTATGACTTGTGAGACTTCTGCTCATGTATTTCTTTCTAGTGTTTACTAAATTAAAATCGATAGTTTTATAGAAATACACACTCCCCAAGCTCTACTCTAATGACTGAAAAATTTCTGGGGAAAATTTCAGGGAATTTATATTTTTCTAATAGTTTCACAGATGTTTCTGTCACATCAGCGTAGAGAGCTAGCCTTTTGTAACCACTGGACCAGATCACTGTTAAATAATCATTTCCAATGTAACACATTTCTATTCCAAATTCAAGCCTAACACGGCCTTTGGAATAATACTGGAAGACTTCAACTAAGGGATGGATTGCAATTTGCTTTTGTTTGGCAAATCCATTCTTCAAAGTGTAAATAACAAGGAGCAACTGCGAGCTCTAAATGGGGCAATCCTAAAGAAAATGCACTTTAAGCTCCCTAGAACTTTTAAAAACATCCATGTAGACATCAGTTGCAAAATAATCCAAAAATCAGTCACAGATTTCCTGAAGATTTGTTTAAGGCAGTGGTTTGAAGACTAGATTAGTGGGTTGGACACTGTCCTTGGGTGGAATAAAATTACATTATTGGAATTCTGCCCTTCCCCCAGTTCATAAAGTCCTCAATTCCACTACTTTACAACTGAAGTTTACCTTATTAAAGTTCTGGTTGTATGCTAAATCTAAGCTTCCACGTCCTAAAGTTCATCATTAAAAGTAATGATCTGCCACATTCTACCACTCCCGTATTCTTTCTCTTCTTTTGTACACCAACAGTCTTCTTCCCATGAAGAGGAGATGTGAGTTGTAACCTATAGCAGGAAGTGGCACCTGGCTGCTGAAAACACTGAGATGACAGTGGACCTGGAAGCCCATGCTTCCTTGGGGCTTAAAATAATTATCTTCCTGGACTGTCATGGTACCTGAAGTCTACCATCAAATCTGCCTCTTTGGGCTAAGGCAGGGATGTTCCCTAACAAACAAAAATAGAATGTGTTTCACTGTGCCTCCCTTTATTCTTCCTATCTCTCTGGATCCCTTGGTCTGGGCACAGCCAGTTTCACAGACATGCTTAGATGGGCCTTGCACTTGGTTTAATGCTCTGCTGCTGCCATTTTGAAAGTCTTAATGGTTTCTGAATAAGAGATTCCACATTTTTAGTTCGCACTGGGCCCACAAATTATGCAGCTGTTCTTGCCTCTAAGGTTGATCCAGCTCTCTGTGAATGCTCAGAAACACTTGGCCAGTCCAACTTCCTTTCCATTTTTGTGCCTGTCACATTAAACTGTTCAGCAAAATGAATGAGGAGAGGTGACCTGATTTGGGGGATTAGACATAGGTCTTCTCATTGGAACAGTGATTGGGGAGAATGCTTCCTTTGGCCCATTGCCCCTTCTTGGCAAGACACATAGAGCTCTCTCTGAGCCACAGTTGGCCCATAGACTGGTCTCCATTCAATAAACAGCCAGTTTGGCATATAATTTTATCATTATTGTTTTTGTGGAGAGTTTTAGGGGAGCCAGAATCATAAAAGAATCCTTTCTGCCTTGCCTCCTGCTTATGCTGGGCCATGCGTGTGTGAAGCAAATGATGGACTCATAGGGCCATGTGGTCTGGCCAATGACTGCCAATAAATTCTTGCTCAATCTGCCTAGTGCCTTTGCAAAGGAGTCTGCCGGTCCTCTCTTCTTACTTGGATCATCTGCTTCTTTATGATCTTTAAACTACAACTCACTTCTTTTCCCTCTAACCAGGTTGATACTCCCAGCAAATATCAAATGGGACCTCAGAAATAAAATTTGAGGTGGGTGTACAGGGGGAAAAGAGATGTTAGACTCCTGTGACAGAGCAGGTCACAGGAGAAAGAGAATTGTTTTCTTTTGTCTAGGGCATTGGGTAGGGAGGAGGCAGTGTTTAATCAAACGAAGGTTCAAACCCTCACTGAGAATTGCTTTCTGAACCCTTCAAGTAGCCCACAATTTATTTTCTAAGATACCCTAGGTTTGCCATGACATGTGTCAGGGGAAAGGTCAGATGAAACAGTCAATGTGACAAGAAGTCATGGCATTGAGAGGAACAGTACCTGGCTAAATTCTGAGACTTGCAAAGATCAGAAACCATTCCAAGGAAAAATGGGATGATATAAGTGCTTTGGTATTTACCAAGTACTGAGGATTTCCTGCAGAGGGGAATCAGTCTCTTCCAGAGAGTTTGCACTCACCAGGATCTGAAAATGGGCTGGCTGGTACTTCAGCCTTCCTGGGAGGTTCGCAGGCTTTGATTTCTTTAGTGACTACAGAACCTAAAGAAGCCCTGACACGGGAAAGAGCGTAAGGGCTGTGGCCCCCACATGCATCATTCTCAACCAATCAAGAAGAAACTGCTATTATTGCAGGAAGGGGAAGACGGCGTGGGAGGCTTCAGGTCTCCCCAGTCCCACTTGCACTTGTACCCCTCCTTCAGGGTGGGGGAACAAGTCTGATGTATCTTTGAACTGTGCCAGTTAGATCACAAACATTCTGCTGTGCTTTCCCTAGAGATCTGATGAAATTAAGCTTTGCTACTGACTAAATATTGACCACTGGATTTAGCCTACTTATCAGCTTGTCTTTACTTTGGGGCCTCTCTGACACTCAGGCTCTGTAGCTGTAAAATGTAATTAACAAATATCCGCTGCCCAGGGTTATGCTGAAGATTAAGTACAATAATCAGGTTTAAGAGTCTCACCTAGTACCTTTCAATTAGCATTTGCTCAAAAAGTGTTCACTTCTTTCTCCCTCCTGTCCCAGGAATCTTTCCAGGGCAATAATGCTTCAGAAACTCTTGGAAGACTTCCCTGATGGTCCAGAGGTTAAGAATCTTTCTGCCAATGCAGGGGCACGGGTTGTAACCCTGGCTCAGGAAGATCCCACTTGCCTTGGAGCAACTAAGTCTGGGTGCCACAGCTACCGAAGCCAGGCGCCCTAGAGCCAGTGCCCTGCAACAAGAGAAGCCACTGCGATGAGAAGCCTGTGAACTGCAATGAAGAGAAGCCCTGCTCTCTGCAACTAGAAGAAGCCCCCGTGCAGCAGTGAAGACCCAATACAGCCATAAGTAAATACATAAAAATTGCTGGAAAAAACAATTACAAAACACATTTCAAAATCTGACGTAGGGAGTTCCTTGTGAATTTTCCACATAAGGTGGCTGTAGATGCCCTCCAACCAAACTCACGAGAAACACATCTGAAGCTGACAACTGGGTTTATTCCCCATTGCAGAGAGGGAGCAAGCACCAAGGGGGCACTATGAGGGTGTCTCAGTGAGTGGCATTAAAAAGGCCTTCTTGGGCTGGTGTTGGGTGATTTGGGGGAAGAGTTTGAAGGAAGAGAGAATCTGCTCTGGGTTGGATGTTGGCAGGAAGCAGGCATAACTCTAACTGGGTTCCTTAATACATTTGATCTTGAAGGATGCAGCATAGCATAAAGCTGTAATATGTAAAAATTCAACAACCAAGTGGCTCATATTAGCTAGGAGAGGGGATGTTTGGAATTTTGAGGTTTGGATAATGTTCACGTTTTGTCTGTTCAGACATGGTGATGGAATGGTCTTACTTTGTTTCGACTCATCACAGTCACTGAATGGCCTCGTCTGATGTTGATGTTGAGCAACTGTTTATGTTCCACAGGAGAACAAGTTCTGGCTGAATGCCAGGTAGCTCTCTCAGATATTAGGGGGCTGCCCTTCTCTTTCTCATGACTTTGTTTTCCTATTATTAAATAATTTATTTAACTAATTTATTCATAGCATTGACTATTTTGTACATGCCAGAGATTGTTTTCAGAGCTTCATAGACATCAACACATTTAATGCCATAATATCCCCAAAAGCTCAGTACTTTTTTAGCTCTATTATACAGATAAGGAAACTGAGGATCAGAGAGATGAAATAACCTGGCCAAGAAATTTCACTCAGCTCATGGATGACAGAGCTAGGATTCAAACCCAGGCAATTCATGAATCAGGGCTCCTAAATGTCACAAATGAAGGCAGACTATTCGTCCTGGACGGCAGCCATCAGGGTCCTTTCAGAAGCCTCCTCCCTGCCGTACCTCATGAGCTTTGCCTCCTTGCCCTTAGGGATGGCCCCTGCAGCACACAGAGGAGGGAGGAGATTGTGAGGTGGCACTTCTCTAGTGCCCTCATTTCTGGGAATGACCCTTGAGAACCAGTCCTGGAACAGCTTCGGGGAGAGGGAGAGAAAGAACATCAACCATCACAAATTCTCATGGTTCAATTATGGGTTTTTTTAAAAAGTTATTTCTTGAAGTTCATCCTTCTTTGGACCCTCTCACTCCATCATTGACTCTGGATTCTCTGCATTTACTTATTCAAAATTCTTTCCTGAGTACCTACTGTGTGCACACTGTGTGTGTGTAATCCAGACATTGCCAGGCCTCCTGTGGGCAGTCAGCAGTCTCTCTTCTCTGCAGTACCTATGCAGAACAATCTGCACCCTGACACCTGTTTACACCAAAGCAACAGACAGGTCGTGCTCTCTCTCTCTGGTTAGTTACTGACAAAGGAGATAGTGAATCTTGAGTGCAGGTCAAGTCAGTCAGTCTCCTACCAGCCAGCACTCTGCCTCTGTTGTTAACACTCGAACAAATGAGATGAGGCATACACATTCCAGAGAGTGCTGCAAAACTCCAGGGGGTGCCCGACCAGAGTGGAAGATGATATGATTAGGTTGGGACAGGCTGAGAAACTGCTCACTATGCTTTTGATGTTGAGGTTGGAAAGTGGAAAGAGGCAGAATCGTCTCCTACATGGTCAGTTTATGGAGATAGTGGCATTTACTTTTCTTTTGGCAGTGCATGGTTCAAAAAATTATAATCAAGATGCCTCCTAAAGCTATAATCTAATACCATTAGTAATCTCTGTTGTTTGTATTTCTCTAGACCATAAAATGCAGACATTGATCCAGAAGAAGTGGGAAACACATGTAGAAATGGGAAAGATGAATTCAAAGTTGGTAGACACATGGAATTTTGCTTTCATGGGAGTCAAATATCAGAGAACAAAAACTACTAGGCAGAAGTTCTTCTTTATAGCCCAGTGAAATCTCTTCTGCTGTAGCTAATTCACCTCCTCTTTGCACCTTTATTTCTTTTGCATAGGAGAGAAACAAAGTTACCTGTGAGAAAAGCTGTAGAATGAATACCTTACCACTGAGAGCTCTGCCCTCGGCTTTCCCTTAATCTTCCAGAGCCCCCAGTTTCCCTTCCTATATCTACTTTCTTAGGTTCTCCAACCTGTGTCCCCTGCCTCAAGAAATTATTTTTGCTTTCATATCAAATAAGGTCACCTGGGGAAGGGAGGGGAGAGTCCTGCTTAGGTGTGAATGTCAAGAATTTCTTTTAATTCCCAAAGTGGCTGTTAGTAACATGTCCAGAAATAATACCTTAATCCAAAGGAATGAAGATCCAGTGGTGGAATATCAGGCATCAGCCTCTGTCTTTTCAAGATAAGGTTTTCTGTATGGTTTTCATAAAACTCTGAATGGTACCAGGGAACCAGGTACTTGCTCTGTCCCCATAGGAGGCATTTTCTGTGGAGGACTGATGAGCATCATTAAGTTAAATAATTTCTCTGTGGAGTACTCAGCACAGTTTCTGTCACATGGTTAGTGATTAATGAAAGACAGTCATAATCATTATGATCTATTAAATTGCTCTTCACATACTTTGGCTATTACTGATAAGGGTAGGGTGGTCTCAAGCAATTGAACCTGCAGTTTGAGATCATGATCTTATAGAGTAAGTGGTTCAGGATGGGTTTAATGTGGGGGAGGGTCAATTGCTTACTCCAGAGTATCCTATCCTCATTGGACAACTGGGTGTGTATTTGGGCCTTGTTGTGCTTTTTGTAATGGCACCCCACTCCAGTACTCTTGCCTGGAAAATCCCATGGGCGGAGGAGCCTGGTAGGCTGCAGTCCATGGGGTCACTACGAGTCGGACACGACTGAGGGACTTCACTTTCACTTTTCCTTTCATGCATTGGAGAAGGAAATGGCAACCCCCTCCAGTGTTCTTGCCTGGAGAATCCCAGGGACGGGGGAGCCTGGTGGGCTGCTGTCTATGGGGTCACACAGAGTCGGACACGACTGAAGCGACTTAGCAGAAGCAGTAGCAGTGCTCTTTGTAACTGACCATGTGATACAAATTGCTTTTCATTAGCATATGACCCTGGTAACTTAGGTTTCAACAATCTGAGGTAAAATATTGTGTGAACACCATCCAGGACAGAAATTAACAGAGCTCAGAAACTCACATTGGACACACATCACAGATGTCTGGAACCACATACTTTTAAAGAAGTCTATGTGGATTTGAGCTAGGTCATAGTCCAGTCCTGACATAATTATCACGGAGGTGAGGTTTTCACTGGATCACTTTAGGGTGAGTGAAGCCGCACCTTCCAGGGTTCTGAGGTCACTCCAGAGGACCATTTGGAAGATGAGGTTGGGACAGCTAATGTTTTAAACTATTTAGAGGGAGGGATTATAATAACAGGGTCTTCATAATTATCCTGTTAGCATTATATTCTTTTTGCAATGTGATACAAGAAAAAAAGACAAGAAAAAGAATAAATAGGAAAAATATCATGAATGGCACCTTTCTAGAGAAAGCTAAGGTGTTTAGAAAGATAAGTGGGCACTGCTGAAAAGGTAATGTTGATCAGACTGATAATCCCAAGTAGGAAGGAGAAATCTACCAGAGTTAATAATAAGAAAAGAATGGGTGAAGTCTGTGAATTCAGGGTAATGTGTACAGATTACAAAAGACCTCGTGAAGAAACAAAAATAAGGAGAAGGATTCGCCGAAAGTTTGAACTGTGCAACCACAAAGTAAGGTGAGCCAAGGACACTGTGAAGGTTAATGGAATAGATGTGTTTCGCTGTTATGGGTAGGACACGGGTGACAAGTAGGGCTCCTCCTCATGTCACCAAATTGATCATGAGAAAAACACCTACATGCAAATGAAGTAAACAGTCAATAGAGGTGTTGCCGGGGTGGGAGTTCTAGGATTTGAAAGCGGTTTATAGGCACATGGAACTTCCATGGTGGTTCAGATGGTAAAGCATCTGCTTGCAATGCGAGAGACCCAAGTTTCATCTCTGGGTTGGGAAGATCCCCTGGAGAAGGAAATGGCAACCCACCCCAGTACTCTTGCCTGAAAAATTCCATGGACAGAGGAGCCTGGTGGATTACAGTCCATGGGGTTGCAAAGAGTTGGACACAACTGAGCGTCTTCACTTTCACTTTATAGGCACATGTGAAAAATGATGCTAAGGGAAAGAGTAAGAGTTCTGCAAACAGAGTTAAATGGAACCTGTGTGATCACAGGGTTCCTGGGTACATCTCACAGCCTGTTTTGTTTTGTTTTTACCACTTTGACAGAAGTCAGGGTAGGTATTAAGACTACTACACAGTTGATTATCCATATTGTTTCCCAGTTATACTTAACAGCATTGCTGCCTGAATCCTGCCCTGGCACAAGGAAGTGATGAACACTTCCTCTCTGGGCTGTAGTGAAAGATGAATGGGAAGTATGGAGGCTGATTCTTAGATTTTCCTTGCTTTTATTATCAGGAGGATGGTTTGGCTCACCTAGAAAGGAAAGTGACAGATGAAGAGAAGGGCCTTAGGAAATAGAATCTAAATGGGAAGTGAGGTGCTTTCTTTTTATTAACAGCTGAGTACATGCCTAATATTAACTCTGATTCCCCTTCCTAAAGAGGCTTCTCTGATAAAACTGAGTTTGGGAACATGGTTGAACCAAGAGGTATAGTGAGGTATGTGTTCCCTCCCCCTTGACACGGGATGGCTGGGTAGAAGGAGCACAGGCTGAGTTTATTCCTAGAAGCAAGGCCCTGAATTCACATCACAGAAAGAGGGAAGAAGAACTGAAGAGAGGGCCCACTGGGCAGGGAGCAGAAATGACAGGAGGCAAGCTGAAGCCTGGATTCTATCTGGGAAGCTAAGCAACAGCCCACTATGAATAATATATCCAGTGAGTGATAAAAGACTGCAATGAGATTTGTCACTTTTACTTTTGTTGGGAGGAGCTATAGGGAAGATTATATGGGAAAGAACTTCCAATAACACTTTCCCCTAGATGTCAGCTGACCTAGGAATATAAAGTAACAGATAGGAAAATTATCACCACCTCGACACTCCCCACTACCTCAGATCACAGTCCTTTATCATAGTTTTCAAGACTCTCCACACTTTGTTTCTAGTCTCAGTTTCCAAGACTCATGACCCACACAATTCTGTTCAACCTAATTAAACAGTTAGACATTCCTTGAACACATTTTTATGTCCATGAGCCCATGACCATGTTCCCTCAGCCTGAAAAGCCTTCCTTGATACTCAATGATTAGAGAAATCTAATCCTTTTCTGCAGGCCCAATTGAAAGGCAGCTCCGCCATGCAGATTTCTTGATTAGCAGGGTGAAAGAGTCATTCCTCCTTTGAATTTCTGTTCTATGTACCTCTCTCACATGGTTGATTAAATGATACCTTGTAATAAAATTTGAAGAGAGACCCCACGTCCAAGGTAAGAGAAACCCAAGTAAGATGGTAGGCACTGAGAGAGGGGATCAGAGGGCAGACAGACTGAAACTACAATCACAGACAACTAGCCAATCTGATCACATGGACCACAGCCTTCTCTAACTCAATGAAACTAAGCCATGCAATATGGGGCCACCCAAGAGGGCCTGGTCGTGGTGGAGAGCTCTGACAGAGTGTGGTCCACTGGAGAAGGGAATGGCAAACCACTTCAGTATTCTTGCCTTGAGAACCCCATGAACAGTATGAAAAGGCAAAAAGATAGGACACTGAAAGATGAACTCCCCAGGTCGGTAGGTGCCCAATATGCTACTGGAGATCAGTAGAGAAATAACTCCAGAAAGAATGAAGGGATGGAGCCAAAGCAAAAACAACACCCAGTTGTGAATGGGACTGGTGATGGAAGCAGGGTTCGATGCTATAAAGAGCAATATTGCATAAGAACCTGGAATGTTAGGTCCATGAATCAAGGCAAATTGGAAGTGGTCAAACAGGAGATGACAAGAGTGAACATCGACATTCTAGGAATCAGCGAACTAAAATGGACTGGAATGGGTGAATTTAACTCAGATGACCATTATATCTACTACTGTGGGCAGGAATCCCTTAGAAGAAATGGAGTAGCCATCATGGTCAACAAGAGAGTCCGAAATGCAGTACTTGCATGCAGTCTCAAAAACGACAGAATGATCTCTGTTCATTTCCAAGGCAAATCATTCAGTATCATGGTAATCCAAGTCTATGCCCCGACCAGTAACGCTGAAGAAGCTGAAGTGGAACAGTTCTATGAAGACCTACAAGACCTTGCAGAATTAACACCCCCCAAAAGATGTCCTTTTATTTATAGGGGACTGGAATGCAAAAGTAGGACGTCAAGAAACACCTGGAGTAACAGGCAAATTTGGCCTTGGAATACAGAATGAAGCAGGGAAAAAGCTAACAGAGTTCTGCCAAGAGAACACACTGGTCATAGCAAATACCCTTTTCCAACAACACAAGAGACGACTCTATACATGGACATCACCAGATGATCGACACCAAAATCAGATTGATTATATTCTTTGCAGATAAAGATGGAGAAGCTCTATATAGTCAGCAAAAACACGATTGGGAGCTGACTGTGGCTCAGATCATGAACTCCTTACTGCCAAATTCAGACTTAAATTGAAAAAAGTGGAGAAAACCACTAGACCATTCATGTATGACCTAAATCAAATCCCTTATGACTATACAGTGGAAGTGAGAAATAGATTTAAGAGACTAGGTCTGATAGATAGAGTGCCTGATGGAGATTTGTGACATTGTAGAGGAGACAGGAATTAAGACCATCCCCAAGAAAAAGAAATGCAAAAAAGCAGAATGGCTGTCTGAGGAGGCCTTACAAATAGCTGTGAAAAGAAGGGAAGTAAAAAGCAAAGGAGAAAAGGAAAGATATATCCATTTGAATGTAGAGTTCCAAAGAATAGTAAGGAGAGATAAGAAAGCTTTCCTCAGCAATCAATGCAAAGAAATAGAGGAATACAATAGAATGGGAAAGACTAGAGATCTCTTCAAGAAAATCAGAGATATCAAGGGAACATTTCATGCAAAGATGGGCTCAATAAAGGATAAAAATGGTATGGACCTAACAGAAGCAGAAGATATTAAGAAGACGTGGCAAGAATACACAGAAGAACTGTACAAAAAAGATCTTCATGACCCGGATAATCATGATGGTGTGATCACTCACCTAGAGCCAGACATCCTAGAATGTGAAGTCAAGTGGGCCTTAGAAAGCATCACTACAAACAAAGCTAGTGGAGGTAATGGAATTCCAGTTGAGCTATTTCAAATCCTGAAAGATGATGCTGTGAAAGTGCTGCACTCGATATGCTAGCAAATTTGAAAAACTCAGCAGTGGCCACAGGACTGGAAAAGGTCAGTTTTCATTCCAATCCCAAAGAAAGGCAATGCCAAAGAATGCTCAAACTACCACACAATTGCACTCATCTCACACGCTAGTAAAGTAATGCTTAAAATTCTCCAAGCCAGGCTTCATCAATACATGAACCATGAACTTCCAGATGTTCAAGCTGGTTTTAGAAAAGGCAGAGGAGCCAGAGATCAAATTGCCAACATCTGCTGGATCATGGAAAAAGCAAGAGAGTTCCAGAAAAACATCTATTTCTGCTTTATTGACTATGCCAAAGCCTTTGACTGTGTGGATCACAATAAAATGTGGAAAATTCTGAAAGAATGGGCATACCAGACCATCTGACCTGCCTCTTGAGAAACCTGTATGCAGGTCAGGAAGTAACAGTTAGAACTGGACATGGAACAACAGACTGGTTCCAAATTGGGAAAGGAGTATGTCAAGGCTGCATATTGTTACCCCACATATTTAACTTCTATGCAGAGTACATCATGAGAAACGCTGGGCTGGAGGAAGCACAAGCTGGAATCAAGATTGCTGGAAGAAATATCATTAACCTCAAGATATGCAGATGACACCACACTTATGGCAGAAAGTGAAGAACTAAAGAGCCTCTTGATGAACGTGAAAGAGGAGAGTGAAAAAGTTGGCTTAAAGCTCAACATTCAGAAAACTAAGATCATGGCATCTGTTCCCATCACTTCATGGCAAATAGATGGGGAAACAGTGGGAACAATGGCTGACTTCATTTTCTGGGCTCCAAAATTACTGCAGATGGTGATTGCAGCCATGAAATTAAAAGACATTTACTCCTTGGAAGGAAGTTATTACCAACCTAGACAGCATATTAAAAAGCAGAGACATTACTTTGCCAACAAAGGTCTGTCTAGTCAAGGCTATGGTTTTTCCAACGGTCATGTATGGACGTGAGAGTTGGACTGTGAAGAAAGATGAGCGCCAATGAATTGATGCTTTTGAACTGTGGTGTTGGAGAAGACTCTTGAGAGGCCCTTGGACTGCAAGGATATCCAACCAGTCCATCCAAAAGGAGAGCAGTCCTGCGTGTTCACTGGAAGGACTGATGCTGAAGCTGAAACTCCAATACTCTGGCCACCTGATGCGAAGACTGACTCAGTTGAAAAAACCCTGATGCTGGTAAAGAGTGAGGGCAGGAGGAAAAGGGGACGACAGAGGATGAGATGGTTGGATGGCATTACCGACTCGATGGACATGAGTTTGAGCAAGCTCTGGGTGTTGATGGACAGGGAAGCCTAGTGTGCTGCAGTCCACTGGGTTGCAAAGAGTTGCATATGACCGAGCAACTGAACTGGACTGAATACAATTTGAGGATAGATGCAATTTTCATTCTTTTTATTTTCTCATTGGTGCCTAGGATGGTGACTAAAATAATGTCCAGAAGAGTAAATGTCCAGCAAATATTTGCCAACATGAATTGTGTTCAAGGGTACTTGATGGAAAATAAGGTGGTTCTGATGGTAAAGAATCTGCCTGCAATGCAGGAGACACAGGTTGGGATCCCTGGGTTGGGAAGATCCCCTGGAGAAAGAAATGGCTACCCACTCTAGTATTCTTGCCTGGAGAATTCATGGACAAGAGGAGCCTGGCAGGCTATAGTTCATGGCATCGCAGAGTCGCACATGACTGAGTGACTAACACTTTCACAGAGAAGTGGAAATGATCAGTATTTCTCTTGTGCTATTGTTTAGTAATAATCACTTCATACCCAGTTACGGTGGAGGAAGTCCCAGAGGTGACTGAACTAAGACAGCAAGTAGAAGGATGGGAGACATGTGAGATACAATTAGCTTTTTCCAAATGCAGAGTCTGTTGCTCTTGAAATGGGCAAAAAGCATGCTCTGCTGAATCTCTGTGTCATTTCACAGCATGACCCATCTGCTATAATTGCTCCATGAATATGTGTTCTGATATTTGATTTGATGTATGTCAAAAACCAAATGATGAAACTGATTAGAAATAGTGAGAACAGCCTCAAACTGGAAAGAGGAAATATAATAAAAATGAAACTTAAGAAGGAACAACTAGGCTACTAGCTGGCAGTGAAAATCATTCTGGAGTACATTGGGAGTCAGATCTGCTGAATAACACTCACCAATGAGGACTTTAATTGGCCTGAGAAGAGGTTGGTAGTAGAAACCAGGAAGTCTAAGTTCATTTCATAGCTCTAATCTCCTCTAGCAGTTAACCTGAATTGGCCTCAATATTTCTATCTATGAAGTGGTTTTGATATACTGCAAAGCATCCATCTCTCACAGAATATGGAACACACAAAAGACACTTTCAATTCATGTCCTGAGAACCCTTCACTTTTAATTTTATTAGAACAATAATTCAAGCCGCTAGTACAATTTGTAAAAATCAATACCAAAGTTATTTAATAACTGGCTATTGTATGCCAGGCACTGAAACATGTTCTGGGAATGGAAAAGTGAACAACACAGATGCCTTTTGAGCCAAATAGCATTTGACATGATATCTCCAGTACTCTTGCCTGGAGAATCCTATGGACAGAGAAGCCTGGCGGGCTACAGTCCATGGGATCGCAAAAGGGTCAGGCATGACTTAGCAACTAAACAACAACAACTAGCCAAGTTTGCTTTAGTTGTATGACAATGGGCAGTCTGCTTTTCCATCATTAAACCTATTTCCTCATATGTAAAATGGGGCTTACAATAAAATTCAACTTAAAGGACTGTTGTGAGGATCATATAACATGAAGATGTGCAAAGCTCTCAGCAGAACGTCTGGCACATAGGAGGTCACTAACAACTGTGAGCAGTGATGATGATAATCATTTGACTATACAGAGTGACAGGGACCCTGGGATTAGGAGGGAGGCATATAGACCAATCTAAATCAATCATGATAGCTTTAAAAAACTCAGATAAACCATGGTATGTTCAGACAACAGAGTATTAATCAGTGTTGAAAAGAAATGACCTAGATAGTGACTTCACCAAGATGGTGACAGAGGTCACCCCTGACTTCATCCCCCTTCATAGAACAAAATGTGACAGCTATTCACTGACAAGACACAACTGAGAGAATCCCAGAACATGCGGATGAGGCTGAAGCACCACCCCATATATACATACACACCACAGAAACCAAGAGAAACTGCATAGAAAGGGAAGAAGCGGGTACATGCTCAGCACGCTGGCCCTCCCCAGGGCAGTGCAGCACCACAAGGAGAGGTCTCCCCTGAGTCTACTATTCCTTCAGGGGAAGAAAGAGTCTGGGAGGGACATCCAACCCATCATTCCTAGTGCTGGGGATTGCTTGGTGGGAGCCCCTATTTTGGTCTTGCCCCATGGGGATTACAGGGGAGTCTGCAGGGCTCAACTACTGGGAATCTGACTGTGAAGGAGAAGAGGGGAGGAGCTTGTACTAATCAGCACTCAAATCCTGGCAGACCAAGCTTCTTTCTATAAAGCCCTGAACCAGCAGCTTTGTTCATCTGCAGAGTCAAGTCAGTGGAACCCTTGGGCCAGGGAACTCAGTAGGGTGCAGGTCTACCTGATTTGGATCCTCAAATAAGAAGTTTGGATGGCCCTAGAGACTGGCTTGCCCATTGTCAGGCAAGGGAGCCGAGGCATAGCCACATCTGCTGGTGTGAGCATGACTCCTTGCCCCAACTGACCAGAAGGGCTTGGGGGAAGCTGTATAACTTAACAACGCCCCAGCCAAAAGTGGAGTGGGCAGAAACTGATGTCCCCAGAAGCAGTATCAGGTATGAAGGGTTCCCCTTCTAAACTCAGGCAGGAGAATTAATCCATAGCCTCACCTGAGGCAGAGGGTAGCTCCTGGGCCCCTGCTGACTGGGAAGCCTGCAGAAAAGCTGTGAGTTTCCTGGAGTGGCCCCTCCCTGTCCCATTCAGGCAGGCAAATGAGTCACAGTCTCATCCTCTGTGGGATCTGGCTTCTGACCCCATCTGACCAGACCTGCTAGAGAGAACATCTGAAAGTTGGTAACCCAGTAATGCTCAAGCCAAGAGATGGGCAGGCAGAGCTGATAGCCTGCAAGGCAAAGCTGGTGGCCTTATTCAACCAGGGAACATAAGGCATGGGTCGGCTTGAATTAAGACCAGCAAAAGCAGTAAGACCTTGAGCTATTTCTACTGCTGTGCCTGGGCAGGGAAACTAACTGACAGCCCCACTCATGGCTGAAAACAGCCTTCAAATTTCCCAAACAGGGAACTTCACCGGAGCAAACAGGATACCTCATACAACAGCCCTGCTTACAGTGGCACTTGAACAGAGAGCCCTGCATCTAGTTTCCCCATCTGTAGAGCAAAAGCAGTGGCTTCACCTGTCAGGAAATTCCGTGCACACTCTTGCCAGATTCGAGTTTCCAAACATCAAGCTATACAGACCCCATGTCTTGTCCTTCTGCCCTACCAGGGCAGAGTAACTAATTGATAGCCCCACCTCCCACTGAGTATAGTACCCAGCCATGACCATCTAAATAAGCATCACCCATCCTACAGTTTCACTTGGGCAGGGAAAGATGGAGTCTTATCCAGCTGTTCTTGGCCAGTGGCACACCACTTATGTCAATCTCAGAGGTCAAACAAATGCCTTACCCCAAAATAAATCCTAATAGTAGGCCCTACCTGCCCAAGGGTATTGCTAGCAGACACACCCAGAACTCAATCTGAACTAACTGGTCAAAAACTAACTCTGCCAAAGTGAACCTGTAAGTCTGCAAGAGGAGCCCATATATTCAAAAGTATAGATACCAATGTAGGACTCAATGATCATAAAAAGTTAGATAAATATGACAGTACCAAAGAAAACTAATAAAGGTTTAGTAAACTGACTCTCAGTAAATGGAGATCCATGAACTATCAGAAAAAGAAATTCAGAATAATCTTCTCAAAGAAGCTTAGTGAACTATAAGAACATATGAACAAATAAAAATAAAAAAAAAGCATATGTAAAATGAGAAGTTCAGCAAAGAAATAGAAACCATAATAAAAGCAAAAACAGAGATCTAAGAGTAGAAAAATAGAATAACCGAACTTAGGAATTCAATGGAGAGCTACAAAAGCTGACTTGCCCATGCAGAAAAAGAAAAGAATTAGTGACCTGGATGAAAGAACATTTGAAAGTATCCAATCAGAGGAGCAAAAATAAAAAAGAATGAAAAATAGTGAAGAAAGCCTATAGGACCTATGGTACACAATGAGAAGAAACAATATTCATGTTATAGGAACAAAAAAGGCAAAGAGAAAGTGACAGAAAGTATATTTAAAGTGGTAATGGCTAAAAATTTCACAAACTTGGGGAGAGAAATGGCATCCATATCCAAAAGGTTCAAAGAATGCCAAAAAGTTTGAACATGAATATGGCTACACTAAGACACATTATAACTGTCAGAAATCAAAGAAAAACTTTTAAAAGCAGCAAGATAAGAGACATACAAAGATAAGTAACATACAAACAAGTCCTCAAAATTCCCTGGTGGTCTAGTGACTAGGATTCGGCACATACCAAAGAGCTCCATAGAACTATTGACGGACTTCTCAACAGAACCTTTTTAGTCTAGGAGAAAGTGGGAAAACATATTCAAAATGTTGAAAGAAAAAGCAGTCAAGCACAAATTCTATATCCAGCAAAAGCTGTTCTTCAGCAATAGAAATATAAAGAAGACTTCATCAAACAAACAAAAGCTGAAGAAATTTATTACCACGGGACATGTGGTGGCTCAGTGGTAAAGAATCCGCCTGCCAATGCAGGAGATACTGGAGATGTGGGTTCAATCCCTGGGTCAGAAGATCCCCTGCAGTAGGAAATGGCAACCCAGTCCAGATTTCTTGCCTGGAAAGTTCCATGGACAGAGAAGCCTGGTGGGCTGTGGTTCATCAACTCACAAAGTCAGACATGACTGAGCAGCTAGCACCTAAGCATGTTTTATAAAAAATGCTGCTGCTGCTAAGTTGCTTCAGTCATGTCCGACTCTGTGCGACCCCATAGATGGCAGCCCACCAGGCTCCCCTGTCCCTGGGATTCTCCAGGCAAGAACACTAGAGTGGATTGCCACTGCCTTCTCCAATGCATGAAAGTGAAAAGTGAAAGTGAAGTCGCTCAGTCGTGTCCGACCCTCAGCGACCCCATGGACTGCAGCCCACCAGGCTCCTCTGTCCATGGGATTTTCCAGGCAAGAGTACCGGAGTGGGGTGCCATTGCTAAAGGGAGTTATTTGAGAACAAGTAAAAGGACATTAATTAACATCATAAAAACATAAAAAGGTAGCATAAAACTCAATGGTAATGGCAAGTATATAGTTGATGTTAGATTTTTAAAATTTTTTTAATTGAATGATAATTGCTGTACAGAATTCTGTTGCTGTCAAACCTCAACATGAATCAGCCATAGGTATACATATGTCCCCTTCCTCTTGAACCTCCCTCCCATTTCTCCCCATCCCACCCCTCTAGGTTGATACAGAGACCCTGTTTGAGTTCTCTAAGACATACAGCAAGTCAGTGAAAAAGAAGAGAATTGAAAGGCAAAGGAGAAAAGGAAAGATATACCCATCTGAATGCAGAGTTCCAAAGAATAGCAAGGAGAGATAAGAAAGCCTTCTTAGGCAATCAATGCAAAGAAATAGAAGGAAACAACAGAATGGGAAAGACCAAAGGTCTCTTCAAGAAAATTAGAGATACCAAGGGAACATTTCATGCAAAGATAGGCACAATAAAGGGAAAAATGGTATGGACCTAACAGAAGCAGGAGATACTAAGAAGAGGTGGCAAGAATACACTGAAGAACTACACAAAAAAGATCTTCATAACACAGATAATCATGATGCTGTGATCCCTCACCTAGAGCCAGATATCCTGGAAGGTGAAGTCAAGTGAGCCTTAGGAAGCATCACTAGGAACAAGGCTAGTGGAGGTGATGGAATTCCAGTTGAGCTGTTTCATATCCTAAAAGATGATGCTGTGAAAGTGCTGCACTCAATATGCCAGCAAATTTGGAAAACTCAGCAGTGGCCATGGGACTGGAAAAGGTCTGTTTTCATTCCAATCCCAAAGAAAGGCAATGCTAAAGAATGTTCAAACTACCATACAATTGCACTCATCTCACATGCTAGCAAATTATTGCTCAAAATTGTCCAAGCCAGGCTTCAACAGTACATGAACCATAAACTTCCAGATGTTCAAGCTGGTTTTAGAAAAGGTAGGGGAACCAGAGATCAAATTGCCAACATCTGTTGGATCATCAAAAAAGCAAGAGAGTTCCAGAAAAACATCTACTTCTGCTTTATTGACTATGCCAAAGTCTTTGTGCGGATCACAACAAATTGCAGAAAATTCTTGAAGAGATGGGAATACCAGACCCACCCAACCTGCCTCTTGAGAAATCGGTATGCAGGTCAGGAAGCAACAGTTAGAACTGGACATGGAACAATGGACTGGTTCCAAATCAAGAAAGGAGTACGTCAAGGCTGTATACTGTCACCCTGCTTATTTAACTTATATGCAGCAACATAAGAAACGCTGGGCTGGATGAAGCACAAGCTGGAATCAGTAACCTCAGATATGCAGATGACACCACCCTTATGGGAGAAAGCAAAGAAGAACTAAAGAGTGTCTTGATGAAAGTGAAACAAGAGAGTGAAAAAATTGGCTTAAAATTCAACATTTAGAAAACTAGGATCATGGCATCTGGTTCCATCACTTCATGGCAAATAGATGGGGAAACAATGGAAATAATGACAGACTTCAGTCTTTTGGGCTGCCAAATCACTGCAGATGGTGACTGCAGCCATGAAATTAAAAGATGCTTGCTCCTTGGAAGAAAAGCTATGACCAACCTAGACAGCATATTAAAAAGCAGAAGCATTACTTTTCCAACAAAGGTCTGTCCAGTCAAGGCTATAGTTTTTCCAGTAGTCATGTATGGATGTGATAGTTGGACCATAAAGAAAGTTGAGCACTGAGGAATTGATGTTTTTGAACTGTGGTGTTGGAGAAGGCTCTTGAGAGTCCCTGCAAGGAGATCCAACCAGTCCATCCTAAAGAAAAGGAGTACTGAGTATTCATTGAGAGCCTGATGCTGAAGCTGAAACTCCAGTACTTTGGCCACCTGATGTGAAGAGCTGACTCATTTGAAAAGACCCTGATGCTAGGAAAGATTGAGGGTGGGAGGAGAAGGGGTCAACAGAGGATGAGATGGTTGGATTGTATCACCGACTCAATGGACATGAGTTTGAGTAAATTCTAGGAGTTGGTGATGGACAGGGAGGCCTGGCATGCTGCAATCCATGGGGTCACAAAGAGTTGGACACAACTGAGTGACTGAACCGAACTCAGTCAAAACCACAATGAGGTATCAGCTCATGACCATTAGAATGGCCATCATGGAAAAAAAAAAAAAAAAACAAGAGAAAACAAACATGGAAATGGAGAAATGGTATCCTTGTACATTATTGGTAGGACTTGAAAGTAGCCACAGTGAGACAGTAGGAGGGGCTCTTCTGCAACATGATCAAACCCCATACCTAATGTCCTGTAGACTCTAGTGCTGGAATACCTCGGGCCAAACAACCAGCAGGATAGCAACACAGCCCCACCCATCAGCAGACAGATTGCCTAAAGCCATGCTGAGTTCAGAGACACCTCTAAACACAAACTTTGATACGGCCCTGCCCACTAGAGGGACAAGATCCAGCTCAAACCACCAGTGGGCAAGCACCAGTCCCTCCTACCAGAAAACGTATACAAGCCCAGTGTCAACCTTACCCACCACGGGGCAGACACCAGAAGCATGAGAACTATGTTCCTGCCGCCTGGAGAAGGGAGATCACAAACAGAGTAAGACAAAATGAGATGGCAGAGAAATATTTTCCAGGAGAAGGAACAAGATAAAAACACACAGGAACAACTAACTGAAGTAGAGAGAAAAAAATCTACCTGATAAAGAACTTAGACTAATGATAGTAAAGATGATCCAAGATCTCAGAAAAAGAATAGAGACACAAACTGAGAAGTTACAAGAAATGTTTAATGAAAACCTAGAAGATAGAACAAACCAACAGAGCTGAACAAAACAAAGTTGAAATATAAAATATGTCTGGAAGGAACCAAGAGCAGACTAAATGAGGCAGAAGAATGGAGAAGTGAGCTTGACTACAGCATTGTGGAAATCACCATTGTGAAACAGAATGAAAAGAAATGAGCTCAGAAATGACCACAGTCAGGACAGACTCGGAGACCTCTGGGACAATATTAAATGCACCAACAATTGCATTATCAAGGTCTCAGGGAGGAGACAGAGAAAGGACCCTCCAAAATATTTGAAGATATCACAGCCAAAAACCTTATCATATTAATGAGAAAGGAAATACTCACTCCAGTCCAGAAAGCACAGAGGATCTCATACAGGATGAACCCAAGGAATAACACAGTGAGACACATATTAATCAATCTGGCAAAAACTAAAGATAAAGAAAACTATTAAAAGCAATAAGGCAATTGAAAGCAATAAGGCAAAAAGCAACAAATAACATACAAGAAAATCTGCATAAGGATACTGGCTGATTTTTTACTATCTCTGTGGGTCAGAAGGGAGTGGAACAATATATTTAAAGTGATGAAAGGGGAAAACCTACAACCAAAAATACTCTACCCAGCAAGGCTGTCATTTTGACTTAATGGAGAAATCAAAAGCTTTACAGACAAGCAAAAGCTAAAAGAATTCAGCACCAACAAATCAGTTTTACAATGAATCCCAAAGTAATTTCTCTAGGCAGAAAAGCCCACAATTAGAGATAAGAAAATAACAAATGGGAAAGCTCATCAGTAAAAGAAAATGTAAACGTAGGGAACCATTTACACAGAAATATGATATGAAAAACCAGTAATCATGAGAAACTGTGCTATGTGCTCAGTCGTGCCTGACTCTCTGTGAGCGCATGGACTGTAGCCCACCAAGCTCTTCTGTCCATGGAATTTTCCAAGTAAGAATACTGGAACAGGTTGCCATGTCCTACTCCAAGGGATCTTCCCCACCCAAGGATCCAACCCGAGTCTCCAGTGTCTCCTGCATTGCAGGCAGATTCTTTATCACTGAGCCATCAGGAAAGCCTCTTCTTGAGAAGAGGAAAGTACAAATGCAAGATATTGGAAATGCACTGGAAATTAAGAGATCAGTAACTTAAAGCAATCCTGTGTGTGTATATACACTGTAACTGAAGAGGAAAAGTTAAAATTTTACATAACCTCCTGCTCCTTCTGCCTTTGTAACTCAGCTTACTCCTTGCAAAGTCTGGATCACATAGGTCACGTAGGCTCAGAAAGTAGGGACTTAACAATACTAGGAACTGGAACTTATCTCACTCGCCCTTGTCCTGCTCTTTGCAATTGCCCAGCCTCTGCAAACCTGCTTAATCATGCCTGTCTGTGTAAAGGTCAGGCATTCCCCTCTCCATCTTGACTGCCGTTCCGGTGCGTGCGAAGCCTCTTAATTTAAAGCAGCCTGTTAACAGACACTTGCCCGCTACAGTCTGTCTATAAAAACCCTGTAACCCCTTTGTTCGGGGCTCAGAGCTTGGAGTGTTAACTCCTCTGGGCCTGCTGGCATAATAAACCTGAGTTCTCCAACTCTCTGAGGGTGGTGCTTGGTTTCTTGAGTACTGGTTTCTGCAACACTATCAAAAATTCATGGTAACCGCAAACCTCAAATCTACAACAGATCCACACACAAAAAAGGAAAACCAATCTAAATACACCATTAATAATGGTCATCACATTATAAGAGAACAAAAGAGGAATGGAACAAAAAAGATCTAAAAATAAATCCAAAATAACACAATGGCAATAAGAATATACATAACAATTTACCTAAATGTAATGGATTAAAAGCTTCAACCAAAAGACAAGGACTGGCTGAACGGATAAAAAAAATAAAACCCATTTAGATGCTGTCTATAAGAAACCCACTGCATGTATCTAGGGACACATACAGGCTATAAGAAAACACTGTATATATCTAGGGATACATACAGAATGAAAGTGAGGAGATGGAAAAAGGTACTCTATGCAGATGGAAATCAAAAGAAAGCTGGAGTGGCTGTACTCAGACAAAGTAGAATTTAAAATACTGTTACAAGAGACAAAGGACGACACTCTCTAGTAATCAAGGGATCAATCCAAGAAGAAGATATAACAATTATAAATATATATGCACACAACAAGCCAAAACCAACAATATATTAAAAGGATCACACACCATGATTAAGTGGGATTTATCCCAGGGATGCAAGGACTCCTCAATATCCACAAATCAATCAATGTGATAATACCTACACATTAATATAATACCCACATTAACAAACTGAAGAATAAAAACCACACGATCATCTCCATAGATGCAGAAAAAGCTTTTCATAAAATTCAACACTCAATATAATTTAAAAAAACTCTCCAAAAAGTGGGCATAGAGGGAACATACCACAACATAATAAAGGCCATAAATGAAAAACCCATTGTAACATTATTCTCACTGGTGAAATGTTGAAAGCATTCCTTCTAAGGTCAGGAACAAGACAAGGATACCCACTGTCTCCACTTTTATTCAACGTAGTTTCGCAAGTCCCAGGCACAGCAATCTAAGAAGAAAAAGAAATAAAAGGAATCTATACTTTAAAAGAACTAAAACTGTCACTGTTTGCAGATGACATGGTACTACACACGGAAAATCCTAAAGATGCTACCAGAAAACTATTAGAGCTCATCAATGAATTTGGTAAAGTTGCAGGATACAAAATTAATACACAGAAATTCTCTTGCATTCCTATACACTAGCAAAGAACAATCAGGAAGAGAAATTAAGGAAACAATACTCTTTGCCACCACATCAAAAACAGAAAAATACCTAGGAATAAACCTACCTAGGGAGCCAAAAGATTCGTACTCTGAAAAGTATAAGACACTGATGAAAGAAATAAAAGAGAAAGCCATAATCTGAAAGAATACATGCACCCCAGTATTCACTGCAGCACTATTTACAATAGCCAAGACACAGAGGCAACCTAAGTGTCCATCAAGAGAGGAATGCATAAAGAAGATGTGTACACATATACAACGTAATATTACTCAGCCATGAAAGCAATGAAATAATGTCATTTGTAGCAGCATGGATGGATCTAGAAATTATCATATGCAGTGAAGTAAGTCAGAGAAAAATATCTCTCTCTTATGTGGAATCTAATTTTAAAAATGATTAAAAAAATGAACTTATTTACAAATAGGAATAAACCCACAAATTTCAAAAACTTATGATTACCAAAGTAGAAATGTTGGGGGTGGGAGGTGGGAACAGATGAAGTAGGAGTTGGGGATTAACTTATACACACTACTATATATAAAATAGATAACGAGAAAGGACCTGTTGTGTAGCACAGGGAATTCTACTCAATATTCTGTAATAACCAATATGGAAAAAGAATCTGAAAATGAATATATGTATATGTAGAATTGAATCACTTTGCTATATACCTGAAACTAACACATTGTAAATCAACTATACTCCAATAAAATTTTAAAAAGAAAATGCAAAAAAAAGAAGCAAAAATGATTCCAAATAAACAACTTAACTCTACTACTTAAGCAACTAGAAAAAGAACATATTGAGCCCAAATTTGGCAAGGAAATAAATAATAAAGATTACAGCAAAAATAGATGAAATAGAGAACAGAAAAACATTATTGAAGTTAAGAGCTGGTTCTCTGAAAATATAAACAAAACTGGCCAACCTTTAGCTACATTAACCAAGGAAATAAAAGACCCAAATAAAGAAAATTGTAAATAGAAAAGGAGACATCACAATAAATACCACAGAAATACAAAGGTTATAAGAAAATATTACAAACAACTATATGCCAACAAACTGGACAACCTAGAACAGATGGAAAAATTCTTAGAAACGTACACTTACTAAGCCTAAATCTGGTAGAAATAGAAAATCTGAATAGAATTACCAGCTAGAGATTTCATCAGTAATTAAAAATCTCCCAGCAAAGAAAACCCCAGAACCAGATGACTTCACTGGTCAATTTAACCAAACATTTAAAGAATTAATACCAACCTTTCTCAAACTCTCCCATAAAATTCAAAGAGAAGGAACACTCCCAAACTCATTTACAAGATCAGGATTATCATGATACCAAAAGCAGAAAATGACACCACCAGAAAAGAAAACTATAGGCCAATATTCCTCATAAATATAGATGCAAAATTCTCAACAAAATACTTGCAAAAAAATTCAACAACACATTATAAGGATCACTCACATGTTCCATGACCTCCAGTGAATGTGTGATGCTTCAGATTGTACAGAACCCTAATCATAATTACTATGCTTTTTTCTATTTAGGTACTAAAGGGTGGATTGTGCCTACAGCATGGATACACTGGACAAAGGGCATTATACTGTTCCAAGTAGGACAAGATTTCATCACATTACTCAGGGCACTGCACAATTTATAATTTATAAGTTGCTTATTTATGGAATTTTCCATTTAATATTTAAGATCATGGTAGACTGTGGTTAACTGATACCACAGAAAGTGATACTCTGAATGAGGGAGGAACTATTATGTATCAAATCAAAAGATTCAGTAAATTTGCAGGATACAAAATTAACTACAAAAATCAGTAATGTTTCTATACACTGAGAATGAATTTCTGCAAAAGAAAAAAATTGACCCCATTTAGAATACCATCAAAAACAAACAAAAAATACTTAGGCATAAATTTAAGTATTTTAATCCATCTTGAGCTAATTTTTGTGAATTTCTTTATTCAACATATGAATATCCAATTTTGAGGACAATTTATTTATTAAAGTCTTTTCTCCATTGAGAATCCTTAGATTCCTTGTCAAATATTAGTTGACCATATACATTTGGGTTTATCACCAAGAAGGTGAAAGATCGCTGTTTTGAAAATTACAAGACATTGATGAAAGAAATCAGAGAAAACACACAAAAGTGGAAAGGTATACTGTGCTCATGAATTGGAAGTATATTGTTAAAATGTACATATTACTCAAAGCCACCTATGGATTCAATGTAATCCCTATCAAAATTTCAATGGAATATTTTGCATAAGTAAAGCAACAATCCTAAATTTTATATAGAACTATAGAGACTAGAATAGCCAAGGCAATCCTGAAAAAGAACAACAAAGCAGGAGACATCACTCTTCTTGATTTCAAGCTATGCTCTTAATGTATTAGTAATCAAAAGCATATGGTTCTGGATAAAAACAGACAAATCAATGGAACAGAATTGAGAAACCACAAGTAAACCCAAACATATATGGCCAACTAATACTTGACAGGAAATCCAAGGATTCTCAATGGAGAAAAGATTTTAATAAATAAATAGTCCTCAAAATTGGATATTTAAATGTTGAAAAACAAAATTCACAAAAATTAGCTCAAGATGGATTAAAAAGTTAAAGACCCAAAACTGAAACCATGAAATTCCCAGAAGAAAATATAGGAAAAAAGCTCCTTGATATTGATCTTGGCAATGATTTTTTTGGATATGAGTTCTAAAGTACAAACAACAAAAGCATAAAAAACACATATCTTATAAGAAATTATTATTCAAAATATACAAAGAACTCAAATAATAGCAAAACCCCAAACGATTCAATTAAGACAGGGTAAAAAACCTGAGTAACATTTTTCCAAAGAAGATATGTGAGCAGCCTACACATAGATGAATATATGCTCACCATCACTAGCAATAAGGGAAATGCCAGTCAAAACCACAATGAGATATCATCTCATGGCTATTAAAATTGCCATCATCAAAAATACAAGAGAAAACAAATGCTTTTGAGGATGTGGAGTAAAAGGAATCCTTGTGCAAAGTTGATGGGATTATAAACTAGTGCAGCTGCTATGAAAAAAAGTATGGAGGATCCTCAAACATTAAAAATAAAACTACCATATAACCTAGAAATCCCATTTCTAGGAATATGTCCAAAGAAAAAGAAAACTAACTCAAAAAGATATTTGCATCCCAATCTTCATAGCAGTGTTATTTACAACAGCCATTACATGGAAGCAAGCTAAAGTCCATTGATGGATGAAGGGATTAAAAAACTGTTTTATATATACCATGGAATATTATTCAGCCATAACATGAGGAAATACTCATGTTGTTGTCATCTGCAACAACATGGAAGAACTATAGTGAATTAATGCTAAGTGAAAGTAAGTCAGACAGAGAAAGACAAATATGGTATCTCTCCTACATGTAGAGTCTAATTAAAATTTTAAAAACTTGTAGGAAAAAAAGATTAGATTTATAGCTCCCAGAAGTAGGGTGGGGAAGAGAGGGAACTGAAGGAAGGTGGTCAAAACATAAGTTCCAGTTATAAGATCTCCCTAGTACTAGGAAATAAATACTAGGGACGTAATGTACAACATGATAACTATAGTTATCACAGCTATATGATACATATAAAAGTTATAAGAGAGTAAATCCTAACAGTTCTCATAAAAAAGAAGTATAGCCATGAAAAGATATGTAGGAAACTTAAATGTATATTCAGTTCAGCTCAGTTCAGTTTAGTCGCTCAGTCATGTCCAACTCTTTGCAACCCCATGAATCGCAGCATGCCAGGCCTCCCTGTCCATCACCAACTCCCGGAGTTCACTCAGACTCATGTCCATCGAGTCGGTGATACCATCCAGCCATCTCATCCTCTGTCGTCCCCTTCTCCTCCTGCCCCCAATCCCTCCCAGCATCAAAGTCTTTTCCAGTGAGTCAACTCTTCCTATGAGGTGGTCAAAGTACTGGAGTTTCAGCTTTAGCCTCATTCCTTCCAAAGAAATCCCAGGGCTGATCTCCTTCAGAATGGACTAGTTGGATCTCCTTGCAGTCCAAGGAACTCTCAAGAGTCTTCTCCAATACCACAGTTCAAAAGCATCAATTCTTTGGCGCTCAGCCTTCTTCACAGTCCAACTCTCACATCCATACATGACCACAGGAAAAACCATAGCCTTGACTAGATGGACCTTAGTCGGCAAAGTAATGTCTCTGCTTTTGAATATGCTATCTAGGTTGCTCATAACTCTTCTTCCAAGGAGTAAGCGTCTTTTAATTTCAAGGCTGCAGTCACCATCTGCAGTGATTTTGGAGCCCCAAAAATAAAGTCTGACACTGTTTCCACTGTTTCCCCATCTATTTCCCATGAAGTGATGGGACCGGGTGCCATGATCTTCGTTTTCTGAATGTTGAGCTTTAAGCCAACTTTTTCACTCTCCTCTTTCACTTTCATCAAGAGGCTTTTAAGTTCCTCTTCACTTTCTGCCATAAGGGTGGTGTCATCTGTATATCTGAGGTTATTGATATTTCTCCCAGCAATCTTGATTCCAGCTTGTGTTTCTTCCAGTCCAAGCCAATATGAAAAGGTTACATACTGTATGATTACAACGGTTAAGTCTTTCTGGAAAAGGCAAAACTATGGAGATCATAAAAATGTCAGTGATTGCCAGAGGTGGAGAAGAGGCAAGAGAGGTACACAGGTGGAGCACAGAGCATTTTTAGGGCAGTAAAAATACTTTTTATTATATTATAATGATGGATACATGTTATTACATATTTGTTCAAATCTATAGAATGCATAACAGCAAAGTAAAACAGTAAGGTAATCTACAGATTTTGGGTGATAATTATGTGTTAATGTAGGTTTATCATTAATAACAAATGCACTATTCTGGTGAGTGATATTGATAATTAGGCTGGCTATTCACATGTGGGGGCAGAAGGTGTATGGGAAGTCTCTTACCTTCCTATCAATTTTGTTAACTTAAAACTACTCTAAAAAAATGAAGTCTTAGAAAAAAGTCAAATAAATAACCTAATTCTACACCTAAAGCAACTAGAAAAGGAAGAAATGGAGAACCCGAGGGTTAGTAGAAGGAAAGAAATCTTAAAAATTAGGGCAGAAATAAATGCAAAAGAAACAAAAGAGACCAAAGCAAAAATCAACAAAGCCAAAAGCTGGTTCTTTGAAAGGATAAATAAAATTGACAAACCATTAGCCAGACTCATCAAGAAACAAAGGGAGAAAAATCAAATCAATAAAATTAGAAATGAAAATGGAGAGATCACAACAGACAACACAGAAATACAAAGGATCATAAGAGACTACTATCAGCAATTATATGCCAATAAAGTGGACAACGTGGAAGAAATGGACAAAATCTTAGAAAAGTACAACTTTCCAAAACTGAACCACGAAGAAATAGAAAATCTTAACAGACCCATCACAAGCACGGAAATTGAAACTGTAATCAGAAATCTTCCAGCAAACAAAAGCCCAGGTCCAGACGGCTTCACAGCTGAATTCTACCAAAAATTTCGAGAAGAGCTAACACCTATCCTACTCAAACTCTTCCAGAAAATTGCAGAAGAAGGTAAACTTCCAAACTCATTCTATGAGGCCACCATCACCCTAATACCAAAACCTGACAAAGATGCCACAAAAAAAAAAAAAAAAAAGAAAACTACAGGCCAATATCACTGATGAACATAGATGCAAAAATCCTTAACAAAATTCTAGCAATCAGAATCCAACAAGACATGAAAAAGATCATACATCATGACCAAGTGGGCTTTATCCCAGGGATGCAAGGATTCTTCAATATCCACAAATCAATGTAATTCACCACATTAACAAATTGAAAAATAAAAGCCATATGATTAGCTCAATAGATGCAGAGAAGGCCTTTGACAAAATTCAACATCCATTTATGATAAAAACTCTCCAGAAAGCAGGAATAGAAGGTACATACCTCAACACAATAAAAGCTATATATGACAAACCCACAGCAAACATCCTCAATGGTGAAAAATTGAAAGCATTTCCCCTAAAGTCAGGAACAAGACAAGGGTGCCCACTTTCACTGCTACTATTCAACATAGTTCTGGAAGTTTTGGCCACAGCGATCAGAGCAGAAAAAGAAATAAAAGGAATCCAAATTGGAAAAGAAGTAGAACTCTCACTGTTTGCAGATGACATGATCCTCTACATAGAAAACCCTAAAGACTCCACCAGAAAATTACTAGAGCTAATCAATGAATATAGTAAAGTTGCAGGATATAAAATCAACACACAGAAATCACTTGCATTCCTATACAATAATAATGAGAAAGTAGAAAAAGAAATTAAGGAAAAAATTCCATTCACCATTGCAATGAAAAGTATAAAATACTTAGGAATATATCTACCTAAAGAAACTAAGGACCTATATATAGAAAACTATAAAACACTGATGAAAGAAATCAAAGAGGACACTAATAGATGGAGAAATATACCATGTTCATGGATCGGAAGAATCAATATAGTGAAAATGAGTATACTACCCAAAGCAATCTA